>NC_057710.1:50058585-50076205 GCF_004010195.1 Chiloscyllium plagiosum | reverse complement strand
ATTAATAGAGATGGAGCGGTCCAGGAAGGGGAGGGAGGTGTCAGAGATGGTCCAGGTAAATTTAAGGTCAGGGTGGAATGTGTTGGTGAAGTTGATGAATTGCTCAACCTTCTCGCGGGAGCATGAGGTGGCGCCAATGCAGTCATCAATGTAGCGGAAGGAGAGTTGGGGAGTGGTGCCGGTGTAATTATGGAAGATCAACTGCTGTACGTAGCCAACAAAGAGACAGGCATAGCTGGGGCCCATATGTGTGCCCATGGCTACCCCTTTGGTTTGTGGGTTAAATGTGTAATTTTCGTGTTTTGCCATTATGAGTGGAAAATATGGCCATTTGCTTCTCATATCACCTTTCATTTTGACCGGAGCTGGGAGAGAAAGGTTTACACCCAAACTGTGACTCATCCAGTGAATTAGCTGCAGCCTTGCTTTTTTGTTGCTTTTCCTTTTCTGTGGCTTTCCCTTAAAGTCCATCTCAGCTCTACAGTTTACTTAGTATTATGAATTAAATGAGCACAATATTTGTTTGGTTTCTGTCGTCACAGGAACTTCTTATAAGATGACTATCTACAGTGAATCTGCCTCATAGCATAGGTCACATGATTACCACAAACCAGGAAGGACATTGCATACCATTTCCATTCAAACAACTTCTAATGTCATCCCTGATTTAACAAAGATGGAATCTAAATACTAGGTTCTAAGTCCTTTCTGGATTGCCATAACATTTGTAGATAAACGTGGAAATGTAACATAATGGTTTCATTATTCAATAGGAAGTACATGCTTCAATGTAGAATGAAGCCTTCCAATTAAAAGTGCTATAGGTCTGATTTCCGATCTTGCTGAGTTAGATTTTCTCAGTTGGACCATATGTCATTTTAATTCAATCGTCAGCATTCTTGCTTCCAATTCTCATTCCTGGATTTGGATATATAATCTTCGCCTGGCACTTCAGCATAGGACTGTATTATGCTGCAGTGCAAATGGTGCCAGCCCGTACTTAATATCTTAATCTTCTAATATCCTGGCAAATGAGCCATTCTTCTCACATTCATGCTATGGTTCTGGTACTAAATTATTTCCAGAGGTCAATTGTTCAAATACCACAAGAGTGAAAATTTGAATTCAGTAGATTTGAATATTTGTGAATTGACATAAGAAAAATGTAAATTGAACTTTTTTTTTATAAAAACTGAAAAATATATACTGTTCAAGAACTTTGAAATCTGCTACATTACCCCTTTAAATGCTCCATAATTACAGCCTTCCACTGGTTCATTAACTCTCAATGTCTTCTGATATGGCTGAACATTAAGTGCAAACCAATTGCCTACAAAGGTCAGGAAGGCAGTGGACCACTATTTCTTCAGGCAAGTACAGATGGACAATAAATAGGACCTCATCAATGTTGCCACATCTCAAGAAGAAAAAAATACCAAAAGCTGACCATTATTGTTCTTTTTTGGGATTTAGCTAAGTATGAAATAATGGGCACACTTAACATTATGGCAGTCACTGTAATTCAATTCTTTGAAATGCTTCAGCATGGCTTCATCACATGTGAACAGGCATTGTGTGAATGCAAGACTTTCTTTCTAAATGTTATACCAGGCATCCTGGGCGACTCTCAATTATGTCTGTGCCCTAAGAGCAAGCATAAATGAATCTTTTTTTTGTTTAAGAACTCACCTTTGATGACACCTGCAATGATTAAAATTCTGACTAACTGTTCATGTGAAAATGAACACTGGAATGTGATATTGGGATGTGCTCCAGTAACAGAAGTCAGGACATTAAGTAAAACAATTAGAAAAAACCTGCAGAAAATATGGTATAATTGCTACTTTTTCATAAACATCCGGATTTAAGATAAGATATTTTTACTCCCTTTGAAATTCCATGTTAATGCTATTCAGAATATTAATTTATCTGAGTTCCGAAAGTGAAAATTTGCATTCTGCAATTGGAAGGTTAAAATGTAGCTGCCTTGAGCTTTTGGTAATCCTAGTTATACAGCAATGCAGGATTGAGTCTTTTGAAATAATTAATAATTTTAACTCGATTAAGCAAGTGATTATATTCTGTGTGCATGGCTAATTGTTAAACAATTTCTCTAAGGAAGCTTTCTCTAAGTGATCTCTAACAAAAGTAAGGTTTATGGTTTCCTAATTTTATGGCTCAGGGTAACGTGAACTTAGGCTTTTGTAGTGAGCAAACCTTTTACTGAAAGACATAGCTTGTGTTTTAAAATGGCTTATTTTGTAACAAAGTATGTAACAGACCTATCTATATGTATGTGAGCAGATATCTAAATGAAACTTTAAAATTAGGTTCAATGGTGAGTCTTGATCTTTCTGAATGCATAATTTAGAACATTTTGAATGCTACATTAATTCCTGGACACTACATACATCTAGCAGACAAATATATATCTTTAGTCCAAAGATGTGCATGTTAGGTGGGTTGACCATGGTAAATTACTTCATAGTGCCCAGGAATGTGCAGTCTAGGTCAGTTAGTCATGGCAAATGCACATGTTAAGGGAATAGGGTGGGATGCTGCTCAGAGAGGCAGAACAACTCAGTTGGGCCAAATGGTCTCTTTCTGCACAATAGGGATTCTATGATTCTATGATTTACTGGCGCCATCTTATTTTGGTCCAAATCTGCAAAAAAGGTAAATTAAGAGCAACAAGCTGTTAATAATTGGCAGATTGATATGTGAAATTATTAATCAGGATACTAAGAAGTGATAATACCAAAATGACAAAGATAATTTTTAGGAATCCAATCAGAAATTAGTCATTCACTACCCAGCTAATGCAAGACTGACCATGAACTGATCATGACCTGGATGTGCATCATCCCGCCAATTCAGAATTAAAACATGCAATGTCTGGACCAATCAATGTTCTCCAAATAAGCTACTCAATGTGGTTTGAAAAAGGTTAATAAGACCGACCTTTCAGTAGTAGTGTGTGAAGGGAGAAGAGGACATAAGAGAAAGAAGATAGAAGAAGATACAGCAACACAGCCAATGAGGATCATTATTCTATTGTGGAGTGGCTGACTCCAGTTTTGGTTCTGTGTAATTTCTCTTGTACTTGTTTTGATAACTTAATAAATTGTAAACCTTGTCTAATAACACCTCGGGGTGGTCTCATGTTTAGTTGGAGCTCAAGTGTTACACTTAAAACTAAGTTTGATTTCAAAATCCTACATCAGCAACAATAACTTGAAATGACTTGAAATATTTAACACACTGAAACGTCCCAAGTCACATGACAAGTTGAATGTTTTGTTAAAGAGAGAGATTTAAAAGAGTGTCTTACAAGAGGAAAAAGAGGTGGAGAAGTTCTGGGAGAGGATTCCAAATGCTTGGGTGGAGGCAGCTGAAGGTGTGGACACCAGTGGTAGAATAATTAAAACCAACAATGATCAAGAAAAGTCTTGCTGTTATTTAGAGTCATACTGTCACAGAGATCCTTAGGTCCAGCTCGTCCATGCTGACTATATATCCTAAACTGATTTAGTCCCATTTGCCAGCTCATATCCCTTTAAACCTTTCCTATTCGTTATACCCATCGAGACGCCTTTTAAATGTTGTAATTGTACCGGTCGCCATCACTTCCTCTGACAACTTATTCCATATATGCACCACTCTCTGTGTGAAAACGTTGCTTCTTAGACACACTGTAACAAGTGATTGTAAAAAAATATATAACACAGGGTCATTTAGCAGAATGTACTCTATTTAATCTTTCCCTGTCACCTTAAACCTTTGCCGTTTGGTTTTGGACTCCTCCACCGTGGGAAAAGACCTTGTCTATTCACCCTATCCATGCCCCCCATGGTTTTATAAACCTCGATAAGGTCACCCCTCAGCCTCTGATGTTCCATCAAAAATAGCCCCAGTCTATTCAGCCTCTCCCGCTAGGCCAAACCCTCCAACATTGGCAACATGCTTGTAAAGCTTTCCTGAACTCTTTCAAGTTTCACAACATCTTCTTGATGGCAGAGAGATCGCAACTGAATGCAGTATTCCAACCGTGACCTAACCAATATCCTGTACAGCCATAACATAACATCCCAACTCCCATACTCAATGCACTGACAAATGTTGGCAAAATTACAAAAGTCTTCTTCATTATCCTATCTATCTGTGATTACACTTTCAAGGAGCTATAAACTTGTACTCAAAAGTCTATTTGTTCAGCAACACTCTCCAGGACCTTAGCATTAAGTGTATAAGTCCTGCCCTGATTTGCCTTTCCAAAATGCAACACCTCACATTTATCTAAATTAAACTCCACTTGCTACTTCTCAGCCCATTGGCCCATCTGATCAAGATCCTGTTGTACTCTGAGGTAAACTTCGTTACCCACTACACCTCCAACTTTGTTGTCATCTGCAAATTTACTAACCTTACCGCCTATGTTCACATACAAATCATTCTTATAAATGACAAAAGCAGTGAACCCAGCACCAATCCTTGTCGCACTCCACTGGTCACAGGTCTCCAATCTGAAAAGCAACCTTCCACCACCACCCTCTGCCTTCTACCTTTAAGTCAGTTCTGTATCCAAATGACTAATTCTCTCTCTATTCTGTATGATTTAACCTTGCTAACCAGTCTACCATGAAAAACCTCCTTCAAAGCAAAGAGTCAGATAATAATCAGGTTCCAGCAACAGCCTTTTGAATATACATAAAGATTTGTGGGTTAATTTTTGTAATTACAGATGTTCTGTGAAACCTGAGGACTCACAAAAATAGAGATTTTTCTGCAATACACAATGTAACATGTAACTGTAAAAAAGAAGAGTGCACAGGGTCATTTAGCAGAATATATTCTCTTTAATCCATAACATTTTATTAAGGTTAATACAGATATTCTAATCAATATTATGCAGGGAATAAAGAGCACAACATTATATCATGGTGCTGTATTCATAAGCCACAGTGTTAATAATGTTACATGGAATATGTAGTAGTTTAATTGTCAATACCCAAGGGAGTATGCGGTACAGGACAAGAAGGTGTGGGTCATAACAACACATTTGTTTATTTATTCATTATTGATCTGAGAGTAAGTCCTTTATTTATAACAAATAGCTTTGATAGTTTTCTGGTTATGCCACCATCAGGTGGAAAAATCTATTATCACTTCCAGTGCAAATATCAAATGGACATTATTTTGATCCACTATTATCTTCTTCTGGCATATACTTTCTTCAGTAAGAAGCATTTGTATTTTCTTAACAGTTATCACAGAAGAAATATGCAGTCCAAAATGCATCAATATTTTAAGATACTATCAGCATGATTAGTGCATCCCAAGAAGAATGGGTCCAAAGGTGGAAACAAAGAAACACTGCTATTCTTGCTCTGAAAATCTGCTGTGACTCCTTTACATAGTCATGGCATTAAAACAACAAAAGCTAAGTTTACACAATTCCTTTGGAGAGGGGTCAGAAATTGGGGCATAGTTTTAAGTTTAGCAACATAGGGACAGGAATAGCCCATTCAGCCTCCCAAGCCTGCACCATCATTCAAAAAGATCAGGGCTGACCCCACATAGCTGCCTTTGACTCATATTCCTTAATACGTTTGTTTAACAAAAAATTATCTATCTCAGGTTTAAAATTAACAACTGATCCTGCATCCACTGCCAATTGTGGAAGAGTGTTCCAAACATCTAAGAGCCTTTGTGTGCAAAAGTGCTTCCTAACATCTCTCCTGAATGGTCTGGGCCTAATTCTCAGATCATGTCCCCTAGTTCAAGAATCGCCAACCATTGGAAATAGTTTATCTACCCTGCGTTTTCCTGTTAATATTTTGAAGACTTTGATCAGATTATCCCTTAACCTTCTAAATTCTAAAGCAAACAGGCCTAATTTGTATAATTTATTATTTAACCCTTGGTCTAGGTATCATTCTTGTAAACCTACGTTGTACTCCCTCCAAGGCCAATATATCCTTCTGCGTTCTTGTACTCCAGTCCTCTAAATATAAATGCCAGCACTCCATGAGCTTTCTTGATTATTTTCTGGACCTGTTCATGAAATTTTAAAGATCTCTTTAGGCATCCGCTGGATTTAACTGCATACCACCTGGAAAATAAACTGATCAATTGTTCTTCAGTCCAACATGGACAACCTCACAGTTACTCACATTGAATTCCATCTGCCTAGGTTTTGTCCATCCACTTAGTCTATCAATAATCTTTTGTAATTTTATGGTATCCTTTACATTCTCTGCAAAGTCACCTAAGGAGCCAGAGGCTTAGAGGAGATTTGAGGGAAACATTTTTTTTTCACCCAGATGGCTATGGGTATCGGGAACTCACTGCTTAATAGAATGGTACGGGCAGAAACTCTCAAGACTCTGAAGAAATATTTATCTGAATATTTGAAACATCATAGAATAGATGAACAGCACAGAGACAATGGGCTGAATGGCCTACTTCCATGCTGTAAAAACATTATGACTTGATGACATTAAAAATACAAATACTTTGTTTCTAAAAGACAAAAGCTCTCTGCTACAGTTGTAGTAAAAGTATTCTTGGATCAACATTTTCAGTTGTTCCACTATTCAGGAATGTCTTGTACTTAGTGCAAAAGTGTTTCAGTTTTTGTTATCTTAATAAGGGAAATGTTTTTCTGTAATTAACGATCATAATACATGCCAATCTGCTTCTGATTAACCCTCATGAAATCTAATTTTGACTAAAGGGTGAAGTTTTAGAATTAATGCCCTTTTTGAATTAATTAATTCAAAATTTATAATCCATGCAATAAAATCTAGTGTATATCCTTTTTAAGCAATCTCACTAAACATTAGAATCACATGATCTTTTTGTCAAAAAATCTAATTGACACCTAATGATCATGTAACCTTTTAAATATTAGTGATATTTTCCAGCAACCTCAATGCCCAATAGTAATTATATGACCTTACTACAACAGTATTTTCTCGCTAACTAATAAGCTGCTGCTGAAAATGTGCCCAACTTGATTATTCCATCTTGATTGATAGATTTCAAGACAAGCAAAGACTGAGTCACAGATGCAACACCAGATTCAACTCCCAATATAAAGTCACCAATCAATTGTGGGCTCAACACTGCTCCCTTACCAGGTGGATGATATGCTTGAAAATGGTTTGAAATCTGTTCCATTCAGACCCATTTTGTCCAGCTCCTTCCAGCTCTGTCTCTATAGTGAAGCAAGAGTTGTTGGCATCTGAGTATGGGTCACAGTTGGAGAGTGCAATTTGTAAGCAGGAGTCATAATTGAGTGCGCAGTCTTATTGCCACGGCTGACTGATCGGCTGATTTCCCTTTGGTGGATTTGCTTGGGAAGTCATTCGATTTGCTGCTTCCTGTGCACCCATTCAAAACACCAAGCTTACTCAGAAACAGAACAAACTCTGGAATTACACACTGCCTTCCCTCCTACAGACTAATTACTCCCTCTATCTTATAACTGAGGAGCTGGACTGTCAGTCTATCCGTAGAAGCTGGAAAATCTATGATTCTCAGTTCAATTACTTACTGGGAAGCTGTAGTCAGCCCAACTGTTTTGCTTTCATTTCCTCCTATTAGAATTGCGTAAGGCTCAAGTTAACATTATTGCATACACTGATAAGGGATGCAATTTGCTTGGCATGAGGTTAAAAGTGCTTATGAGAGTAGCATTTCCTTCAAATCAGAAGTATTTTCAGAGTGAGTAGCAAAGCCCCTTTACTGATTGATATTCCTTTGCTTCCAACATATTATGTTTATGCTTTATTATTTGCTTTGTGCTGGTTGTGTTTTAATTCTTCTCCCAAAATTGTCATCAGACCGTATGCTATTGTCCTTCAATATGATGCATGCATTTTGCAATAAAGATGGCACAGAGATAGTGATATGACAAGACCGATTCCCTATCATTTATTTCTATTGTGGAATGACAGTTGCAGGAACAGCTGGTTGGGAAATTATGGGTCTATGTACTAGTTATAACTGCACTGAAATAACTTGGCCCAGGGATTGACTAGTTCTGCTCTGCAGGTTTTCAGTAATGCAGTTGAAATTTTATCATAGCTCTGACAGCGTCCAGTGTACTCAGATGCTTCTTAATGTCATACAGATTGAGCTAAATTGGCAGGATACTTGTTTTTTTTGATAATCAGAGCATCAGTGAAAGTCATGTGGAATTGTCAACTTGGTATTGTTAGCTGAAGAAACGAGGAAACAGTTCAGCCTTGTATCTTCTGCAGGTGACGGACAGACTCAAATTATTTATTTAACAGGGCTAGTTGTGATGTGAAATATGTATTGATTTTTGAAATTAATAATTCATTTTAATTTTTGAACAGGAGATCAAACAGGAATACTGAATAGCTTTTGTTCCACTTATGACAGGAATTTCTTTGTTAATTCCATTGGCTATTCTATTTACATTATAAACCTAATTGGTGACGAGGAGTGATTGACGCAAGTACTGTTGGGAGTTGAACTACTGGCAGAGACAGTAGCAGAATATGATTAGAGATAGCCATTTGTCTGCATACTCGAGGAATTCTTTGGTATGGCACGGTTGCTCAGTGGTTAGCATCACTACCTCACAGTGCGCGAAATCTGGGTTTAATTCTGGATGTTGGTTGGATTCCAGACCCAGGTTTGATTCCAGACCTGGGTTCTATTCTAGCCTCAGCAACTATCTATGTGGAGTTTTCACATTCTCCCTGTTGAGAGTGTGGGGCTGGAAAAACACAGCAGGTGAGGCAGCATCCGAGGAGTAGGAGAATCGACATTTCAGACATAGGCCCTTCATCAGGATTGGAGATCACCTAGAGGGTGCAGTGAGAGAGGGAGAGAGAGACTCACTGAGATCCTTGTAGAAAGAGGAGGAAAACTTCTTCAAGGTAGACCTCAATTAGGAGAAAGTGAGGACTGGAGATGAGAGTCATGAGGTGTGATGCTGGAAAAACAAGCAGTCAGGCAACAGCCGAGGAGTGGGAGAATCAACGTTTTGGGCATAAGCCCTTCATCTGATGAATGCCTTATGCCTGAAACATTGATTCTCCTGTTCCTTGGATGCTGCATGACCCGCTGTGCTTTTCCAGCACCACACTTTCGACTCTGATCTCCAGCATCGCAGTCCTCACTTTCTCTTACATTCTCCCTGTGTTTGTGTGGGTTTCTTCCAGATGATCCAGTTTCTTCCCACAGTCCAAAGATGTGCAGGTTAGGTGGATTGGCTGTGCTAAATTGCCCATCGAGTCCAGAGGTGTGCAGACCAGGTGGCTTAGCCATGGGAAATGCAGGGTTATAGAGATAGGGTAGAAGGGATTGGTTTGGTGGGATGCTCTTTGGAAGGTTGGTGTAGACCCAATGGGCTGAATGACCTGTGGAGATTCTATGAAAAGAATTACACCCTTCCATAGCATCTCCACCCCAATAAATCTGTGAACAAAAAATATCGGCATGAATACACCATATACTTCTCCCTTTAAAATGACAATTTAAATTGAATTCAATTGCCTGATTCAGCAGTAGGTCAGATATTGAAAACCCCTTCCATTATCAATATCATTTAGCTAAGTTTAAACCCCAAATATTTGCAGCTGGGGTGGAATTTGGTGAAAATACTTTAAGGCAATAAATCCGCCATGAGGAACCAGTTGCAATATCGGAATGTAGATGTAATAACTGAAACATGACTGCATAAAACAGAAGTGGCAACAAAATATGATGGATTGTACCATGAACAGAAAAGTTAGGCAAGAAAGGGGGAGGTGGATAGTTGACAGTTGAAAAACATTGCACCTAACTAACAGCAGATTCAAAATAGAGTCCATATAGATTGAAATAAAAGTCAAGGGATTGATTACATTCTAGGGCTCCACTAATGGCCATTTAATAGTGGTATTTAATAAAGAAGGTGGAAGACGAAATTTGTAACCAAAATATTCCAATTGAGCAAAGTGTATACAGTTGTTATCAAAGGAAATTTTTGTTATCACTGAACAAACCGGTTTTAAAAAAAGTCACAAGACAAGGGTAGTGGGAATGGAATTTCTGCAATGTATTTGGAATTCTTTGCTTAATTAGTAAGTAAAAAGTCCAACAAAAGAGGGAGTACTCATATCCCTAGGGAAAAGAAGTGATCAGCATGACCATCTTATTGCATGACAAAGCAGGCTCGAAGGTCTGAGTGGGTTACTCTTGCTCCTTGTTTATATGTTCAGATGAAACAGATCAAGTAAGAGAAGTAATTATAGCAGAGTATCTAGGTAATAGTGATCATAGTGCAAGGATGTTTAACTTTAGGACTGTGTTACTTAAGTTCCTTCTTAAACATCAAGTAACAAATTGGAGAAAAGGATTTGGATTATACTTTGTATGTTGGCTCCCCCAATAACAGCATGAATTTCAGCGGCAAGCCTTCCTCTGCTTGGCCAGCTCTCCTCACTTCAACTTTATGGGCAGTAGTCCTTCATTATCATGAGGAGAAACATCCGTCTATTTTCAGGAGGATGTCAGTTGGAGGACATTAATTCTGCACCACAGCAGGATCAGTGACCTGTGCAGTTGCACATAGCCTGGGAGGAAGAGGAACCATGATGACTCAAAGAATATGTAAGTATGGGATCTCACCTCAAACAGATTGGCAGGTCAGACAGGATATGTTGAGATGGGTCACGTTGGACAGAGAAGGCAGAGAGGAGAATGTGGAGAGCAAAACTGTGGTGATGGGGGGATGTACATATTGGCACAAGGATTAAGGAAGGTGCAACCTCCCTCTTCACTGACTGGTAGCCTGCTTAGTGAAACCCGCCTCTCCTGCTAATTTCTGACATGGAAGAATGATACGAAGAGAGACTGGGTCAGTTCGAACAATGAGGAGTTGATCGCATAGAAACTGATAAAATTCTAACAGGACTAAACAAGGTAAAGGGAAGAAGGATGGTCCTGGTGACCAGGGAGTCCAGAACCAGGGTTCTATTCAAGGATATTGGGTAGGCCATTCAGGACTGAAATGAAGAAAGATTTTGTCACCAGAGAGTGGTGAGCTTGTGGAATTCTGTACTACAGACAGTGATTGAGGCAAAAACACTGAATATTTTTAAGAAAGAAAATAGATATAGTTCTTAGGGCTAAGGGGATGAAAAGGCATTAGGAGAAAGTGGAAACACAGTACTGAGTTGGAACAGCAATGATCATATTGAATGGTACAGAAGTCTTGAAGGGCTGAAAGCCTACCCCTGATACTGTTGTCTATATTAAATTAGAACAGTGGCAGGATGTTGCCCTTAATTTGCCCTTAGGCAGCACACAAAACACTTTCCCCACCACACCTACAATCATGTCAGGTCAGGTGGGCCACAGCACAGCATTCTCTTTTACAAATTCATCCATATGTTTTCCTGCTTGTGGGTGGTCTGTAAAATTCAGGCCAAGCAGATTTTCTGCTTGAGAATAAATGACTGAAAATAAAGCAGGGAAAAAAATGCTGACAAAATAACAGAACAGCAGGTTGAAACATTTAAAATGATGATCAATAAAGTTCAACAGAAATGCATTGCCACCAAAAAGCTAGAACAAACTAATCAGTGATGACACATCATGGCTGACCAAAGAAATAGAAGAAAAATCAAAAGTAAAGAAAGAATGTATGCAGTACATCTTTAACAAAAGATAGGGAAAGATGAGGACACGAAAACATAGGGAAAACAGTACAAAAATCTCAGAAAACAAAGCAGAAGTACAAAACTAAATGATGAAAATTTTAAAATGTTGTAAAATTTTATCCATCCATATAAATGATCAAAAAAGGATCAGGTTAGGGAAATGATCTTTGACTGACATACATGATAAATTCAGAAGTAATGACAGCAAAAAAGCTGGAACATTATATAATTACTTTTCCTCAGTATTTAACTTGGAAATTATTACAAGCACTCAGAAAGGGACTGGTGCCAAAGGACTGGCAGTCAGCTAACGGAAAGGAGTTAGAACAAGTCCACTGAAATAGAGATCATTAGTTTAATGTTGATGGTAGAAAGGATAATGAAAAATATCGAGAAACCAAAACCTAATAGAGCAGTGAGCATGGATTTCAAAAAGGAAGGTTAATGCTAAGCCAACTAAATTCTTTGAAGAAGTCACAAAAAGAAAGGGCAAGGCTAGGTAGTAGAAAGTAATCCATTTGGATTCTCAATAGATCTTCATTTAGATTCTACACAATAGACTCCTGGCTATGGTTAAATTATGTAGTGTTCATTTCAAGAAGCTGAATGAATAGTAAATGGCTACAAAATAGAAAACTGAACTTTGGTTGCTGTTCTCTGCTTTCTGATGAAGGAGCAACACTCTAAAAGCTTGTACTTCCAAATAAACCTGTTGGACCATAACCTGGAATTGTGTGATTTTTAACTTAGATATGATTTGATAGAAGATGGATGAAAAGCACAAACAATAGTACCATTGGGTCCAATGGCTTGCATCTATTCTTTAAATACAATATTGTCAATTCACTGTTGTGGAATGAGATTTTTGTCCCTACTTTTACTGAGCTTGGAATACTGCAGTTGGAGGAATGACATTGAAGGAGTATTATCTATAATTAAACCACAAGTCACAATAGTAAGACATAAGCAGACACTGAAATGTAATTTATGATATTAAAATTATGCTGACAATAATATTAATCATGTTATTTATAAATACCCAAGATATTTCTACATATGCTAAGTTCCTTGCCTTTGAATTAATTGTATTATATGATGTAAATTACATTCTCTGTTATCATGTTAAATTGCAATATTTTAGTTTCCCGGCAATCCAATTGAAAGATGTATATTGCCCAGGGTGAAACAGAGCAACATAATTCAAGAGGGACACAAGTTGTGTCTATGTTCTGCCTGAGTAGCTGATTCCAGGCAAAATATGGTAATGGTGATGAAATTAGCTTCATTATCCCCCATTTAGATGGTGAATCAAGCTATGTTTGCACTACTAACTGCTTACTTGTAGATAAACATTGCGCTGGGGTCTCATTGACCAACAGTATCTCCTGTACTTAAAATATCAGGTCTATGAAAATTACTCAAGTGAAATTTGTGTGATTATTGCATTGAATTCATTTTAACTTTCCTCCCCTGGCCTAGTTAAAATTGCTAAATAATGATTTTGAATGAAGACAGTGGCTGGCTGGTCTGTAATGCTCTGCAGAATTGAATATGTCTCTGGCTTATGTTGTGTTGAAGTGAAAAATGGCAACTGGGTGATGCAGTCAAGAACACTAGTGAGACCACATGTACAGCAATTGCAGACATCTTCAGGAGAGATAGGAGGGTAAAAACTAAAGGAAAATTCGATCTTATATAAAATGCATTAAAAAATCTGCAAATGTTGATGTGGCTGTCAGAAGAATGGTCAATTCTATAAGCTGAATTCTGGTAGTCAGACTATTGAAGGTGTCAAAACACCAATATGTTAATGTTAGTCAAAAAGAATATTATTTAGTGAGAGGAATAGCTCAGATCTTAAACACAATTTTTCAAGCAGTTGTGTCAATAGGAAAGCTGTCGATAACAGTGTACTAGAGCTCCAACTGCTTGCTGTCCCTGCTTTGCCCTCAAGCAGACACTTTTGAAAGTAGTACCAGATTGTGGATACATTCACTGAGGACACATGCCAGAATCTAATGGGATACTTAAAATAAAATGACTGGGTGAGGCTCATCACTTACCACTGAGATCCTGCAAGTTATTTAACTGTTTCAAAACTTACTACTGATATTGAAAGGCAAGTCCTTGGTATTGTAGAACATGGAACATAGAACATTACAGCGCAGTACAGGCCCTTCGGCCCTCGATGTTGCGCCGACCTGTCATACCAATCTGAAGTCCATCTAACCTACATTATTCCATGTACGTCCATATGCTTGTCCAATGACGACTTAAATGTCATACAGTTTTTGAAATTCTGTAGGAAGAAAAATGATGCTTCCTGTCACATTTCCAAAGGAAATGAAGAAGGGCTTATGCCCGAAACGTCGATTCTCCTGTTCCCTGGATGCTGCCTGACCTGCTGCGCTTTTCCAGCAACACATTTTCAGCTCTGATCTCCAGCATCTGCAGACCTCACTTTCTCCTCAAACATTTCCAAAGGAGCATGGACTGAAATTAAGTAAAACACTGGACCTCGAGATGTTCCCAGCTCCCAAATGTCTGTTGTTCAGCAGTTATCTTGCCCATGTATTTTGAAATAGTTGTATTCCAGTTTCTTCAACTCATTTGTATAGTTCCAGACATCAAGAGAGAGATTCTCTGACAATTGTGGCAATGCTTTCAATGGTTAATGCCCTAAGTTCAGAAATGAGTTTTCTATACCTCTCCAACTCTGTGTTTTTTAAGAAGCTTCTTAAAATCTACACTTTTGTCTGAAAGACAAAATGGGTGACTTGCGCTTGGGCAAGGCTAGACTACTGAGTGAAACCTTTGCTAGTAAAACATTGGGAGATGTGAAAATGGTAGATGTAATGGATGGGTTAAAAAATTGTTAAGTAGGATGTACTGGAAAGAATGACTATCCTTACCTGGTCCAGCTGGCTTGTATTTCAAGTTTCAAGTTTGTAAATGAAAATAGTAGAAGGGTTCAGCATAAACATCCAATTTTACTTCAAAATGAAGCAGTAGCAAGTGGATTAGAGATTAGTATTAATTCAATAAAGAATGTATGTATATATGTTGCACCTATAGGCTGATTAGTTGAACATAGGTAATTAGAATTTTAGAGCCAAAAATCAAGGCAAAGAACAATAGTTACCTGAAGAGATTTGAGTTAATTTTAAGGACAGGTTTGAGTTAAAAGGCAGTTGGTATTTGACTTATCCAATTGAATTATTTTGATGAAGTAACAGAGAAGGTTGATGAAGGGAATACTATGGAATATTGTCTTCAGGGACTTTTTAAAAAGAACTTGACTAAGCACCACAGCATTTTTTGAGATATAAAAATGACTCAAACATTGGAATAAAGTAAAATGTAAAATTTTCCTCTGTTATACTTGATACGACTGACAGAGAGACAACACCAATCAACTCAACAAGACATTAATCGGTTAACTAGGCACAACTGGGAGATGAATTTTAATACAAAGAAGTGTAAGATAACACACTTTGTCAAAAGCGATCAGGAGAGGCAATGTAAACTTAATGGCACATGTTCAAGCAGGATGCTAGGACAGAAGATGAGAGATCCATCTGCATAAATATTGTTGTGGCAGGACAAATTATGAGTGTACTGAGCAAAGCATATGGGGTCATCGGCTTTATAAATAGATGCATTGAGTATAAAAATAATAAGGTTACACTGAACTTCTATAAATGCCTAGTTAGGCCTCATCTAGAGTATTGCATCATATTCTAATCACCAAACTTGAGGAAAATGGGAGGATCTTTGAGAAGATACTGAGTAGGTTTAAGAAAATATTTCAAAGATGAAGGATTTTCGCAGCAAATTTGGAGTGGACAAGTTGGGGCTGTTCTACTTGGAACAAGACAGATTGGGGGAAGTCTGATGGAGGTGCATTAGCTAAGGTATTCAACTAGGGAAGACAAAAGAAAACTGTTCCCTTTGGCTGAATGTACAATGGCTAGGGAACAATAACTTAAGGTTTGGGAAAGAGTAAACGTTTGTGAAAACTGTTCCCATTGGCTGATGCAGCAGATCCAGGACACACTTCTTATGCTTTGGGTAAAATATAAAGAGGGTGGATGTGAGAAAGAGCTCTTTTAATGCAGCAAGTAGTAATGACCTATTTATGAGCATAGTGGAAGTGGCGATAGTTTGTTTTTAAAGGGAAATTTATGGGTATTTGAGAGAAACAGGCTTGCAGGTCCACAATGACATAATGAAGGAACAGGATTGTTTTTCCATGTGTGTATATGAGCTTAATGTCTCCCCTTCCACTTCCTCCACTTAACTTCGAATTGCTTGACCCCAGTATCTCCTGAGGATCAATGGCAAATTTTGTTTGACAATTGGAACATTTCACTGCATTAAAGATGCTTAAACAAGTATAGGTGTTGGTGTCTATTTATCTGTAGATTATAACCAGGAGGAAATGGAAACAGACCAGGCTCAATATTCTGTATAGTTTGTTGGAAAAGAGAATGGAGTAGGGTCAAATCAAGGTGTCATTTGATTTTTGATTTTGTGTTTAAATCCAAAGGCCAACTTCATTCCTTTCTCTTTGCCTCTTCGAGTTTCTATCCTATATCCACTTCAGCTGGCGAAGGAGCAGCGCTCCAAAAGCTTGCGATTTCAAATAAACCTGTTGGGACTATAACCTGATGACGTTTGACTTCTGACTTTGTCCACCCTAGTCCAACACTGGTACCTTCATGATATCTATTTTAGTTATTTTTGACTGTTGTGGATCATTATTCCCATTAAGTTTCAGGAGTGTGCAGCCCTGCGGAAAACCTTATTTCATGTAAATATTATGTATATACAAAAAAAAAGGCAGTGCGTATTGACAAATTTGTGTGAACACGACAATGAAATTTTAAAGGAAATATTGATATGGCTGAAAAATATTTCATATTAGAGAACTGCAGTTCATTGTTCCACTGTGGGAACATATAGAATAATTTAAAAGTTAAAGTTTTAAAAAGTGATGTGTGATTTGTTACAGTTTTTGCAGATAAGGGCGATGTCCCAGACTGATCTGCAAATTTGAAAGGGGCAGTATTAAACAATTAATATCTGTCAAAATGGAACTGAAGGACTAATCAACACCTGTTGTTGGTTTACTTATCTTAACCATCAAGATATTTGCAGTAATTGCAATATTAAAGTGATAACTGCTTCCTTGTCAGATTACTTTACTATGTGACAAAAGCAAGGAATTAGTTGGTTAACAAAAAATATAAATCTAATTCTTTGGGGCAGAGAGAGTGGATATGTTTCAGTACCTCACCCTTTTCGGTGAGGCACTGTAAATAACCTTTAGTTGCATAAGCGATTTTGCTGAAACTGCAACATCAGCAAATTACAGCTATGTTTTATTTCTATCAGTGAATTTTGCCAAATTTTCCGAAGAACCTCATTAGCATACAGCAGAAACTAAATCAGGAGGAATTGTAAAAACTACTGGGATTTTAAGGAGAGCTCTGAATTTAGGCATTTCACATTTAAAATTATGTTTGATGGATAAAACTTAAAGTTTGAAGCTGTAAAATAATGATTTGTACACATAAAGCAAATTTAAGAAGATCATGGAAGATTTTTAGATAAATCATTCTAATATCATAAAGATGAACTTAAACCTACATAAATTACATACTAGATTGCTATGGTGAAACTAAAATATACATCATGACGGGGACATGAGATAACTTTGGCAAATAGAATTGAGGAGAATCCAAAGGGTTTTTACAAATATATTAAGGACAAAAGGGTAACTAGGGAGAGAATAGGGCCCCTCAAAGATCAGCAAGGCGGCCTTTGTGTGGAGCCACAGAAAATGGGGGAGGTACTAAATGAATATTTTGCATCAGTATTTATTGTGGCAAAGGATATAGAAGATATAGACTGCAGGGAAATAGATGGTGACA
>NC_057710.1:49983226-50056804 GCF_004010195.1 Chiloscyllium plagiosum | reverse complement strand
TTCCCTGGGGCTGGGGAGTCCAGAACTAGAGGGCAGAGGTTTAGGGTGAGATGGGAAAGATATAAAAGAGACCTAAGGGGCAACGTTTTCATACAGAGGGTGGTACATGTGTGGAATGAGCTGCCAGAGGATGTGGTGGAGGCTGGTACAATTGCAACATTTAAGAGGCATTTGGACGGGTATATGAATAGGAAGGGTTTGGAGGGATATGGGCCGGGTGCTGGCAGGTGGGACTAGATTAGGTTGGGATATCTGGTCGGCCTGGATGGGTTGGACCGAAGGGTCTGTTTCCATGCTGTACATCTCTGTGACTCTATGACTCTATGTGATTTTGGGTACTATTAATGCCTAAAATCTAATGGAGAAACTTACAAACCATTCAGGCTGGGGCTGCTTTCCCTGGAATGTCAGAGGCTGAAGGGTGACCTTGTAGAGGTTTATAAAGTCATGAGGGGCATGGATGGGATAAGGTATTTTCCCTGGGGTAGGGGAGTCCAGAACTAGAGGGCATAGGTTTAGGGTGAGAGGGGAAAAATTTACAAGGGACCTAAGGGGCAACTTTTTCATGCAGAGATTGTTGCATACATGGAATGAGCTGCTAGAGGAATTGGTGGAGCCTAGCACAATTTCAGCATTTAAAAGGCATCTGGATGAGCATATATCAATAGGAAGGGTTAGAGAGATAGGGGCCAAATGCTGGCAAATGGGACTAAATTAGTGTAGGCTATCTGGTCAGCATGGATAAGCTGGACCAAAGGGTCTGTTTCCGTGTTGTACACCTCTGTAACTCTTTGACTCGAAGTAGCTTTAACTCAGGTCCTTTATTCAAGCTACACTTTTGCATGACAATGGGCAATGATAATGATCAGCAGCTGATTTCAGCAGTCTTTACAAAATTGATAAAATCCAGCATAATTTATAGACTGATAGGAGTCTCCTAGAAAATGGGATTAGAATAATCAGATGCTTGTTGTTGATCAGCACAGACTGCATGGGCCAAAGCACAGAAAAACACCCTTTGGCCCATGAAGTCTGCGTCGATGAAAAACAGGCACCTGATTATTCTACTCCCATTTTCCAATACTTTAGCCCATTGTCTTGTATGCCTTGGCCTCACAAGTGACCATTTAAAAACTTCTTAAATGTCATGATAGTTTTTGCTTCCACGTCACTATTTTGTCAATTTTGTGCCAAAAGCACACCTCTCACTGTACTTGAGTTGTTGTTTCAATGATGGTGTGGAACAAATTCTGAAGAAATTCATCTCTGAGTGTATTATCATCAAATGCATTCGGACACTGAGAATTTTGTCTTCTCTTCATCAATCTGATGGAGACTCCATTCCCATGAGAATGTTTTCATTAACAGGTGTGAAGGAAGACATGCTGCTGAAACATCTACAGTAATTGTGACACAGCTTTAAATAATTGTGATACAATTATAAAGACTGGGCTAGTGTAATGAAGGTTGTCTGATATTTTGGCAGGTGTGTTGTCATGTATTAGTTCATGATGCCTTCCTTTCTGTATGCTGACACTCAAATCCCCTTTAAATCAGTCAGGTGAAAATCTTCCCTTATCTACTAGATTTAAGAGTTCTAATTTTAAATGTGAAAACGTGTAATCTCACAACCATATCAATAAAAGCAGTATGTTTAGAAGTTAGTTTATTTAAAACAAAATGAAATTCAAAATATTGCTGTTAACTTTCTCCTCCCAAATGATTAGTCATTTGATATTTATTGACAGTAGGTTTGAATTTTCCTTGTAGATGTTACATAATGAAAGGATGTCAAGATTTACAGCAGCAAAAGAAGGTTACATTTGAAATTGCTAGCTTTTTTTTCCAGTAGCCCATAATGAGTTCATCCTAATGCTGCAATAGTTGTAGATGTGTTTACAGCAGAAGCATCAATACTGTAAATATCCCTTTGAGAACAACTCAGCATTTCAGGCAACTTTATTTTAGGTTCCGATCTTTGTTAAGCAGAAATGTGCTGTTCAACCAGTCAGTGAGTTGATGTAACGAGTCAGACACCACCGCTGCTCCTTAGCCTATTGATCATAACTTGCTCAGAAGACTTGTATTCCTGATGGGGCTCAATCCAGTCTATGCCCATAAGCCCACTAGTTTTAAATTCTTCTGGCAGACATCAACATTGATACTATTGACCTATCAAAGATAATGCTCATAACATCACACTCATGTGACAGATGACATTGAGCATGTTCCAGAACATTCTAATCCTTCCAACCGAAGGGTATGAAAGAAATATAAATCCTGAACTCTTTTTTTACTTTTCTTTCCCCTTGACAATTTTTTTCTTTCCAATTCTATTCTGAAGTCACAGAATCCTAGCTGGTAGATGGTTCCATGGGTGGCGAGTACCTTCAGTCAGCTCACTAAAAATTAAGTCCATAAACACATGGGTGGCACAGTGGCTCAGACATTAGCACTGCTGCTTCACAGCACTGGGGACCGAGTTTGATTCCACCTTCAGATGACTGGCTGTGTGGAGTTTGCACACTCTCCCCATGTCTACGTAGGATTCCTCCCTTTGTTTTGGTTTCCTCCCACAGTCCAAGGATGTGCAGAATAGGTGGATTGGCCATGATAAATTGCCTATAGTGTCCAGGGATGTTCAAGTGTGGATTAGCCATGGGAAATGCAGGGATAGGAAAAGGATCTGGATAGGATGCTCTCTGGAGGGTTGGTGTGGACTCGACAAGCCAAATTATCTGCTTCCAAACTGTAGGGATTCTTTGATAACTGTGTTCATAATTTATTCAACGTAAGGCACAGTGGTAGGTGGTATTACAGCTAAATTTGACTCGGTTCTCACCGAAAGCACATAAATAAAGAGAGTAATTCATTTGTGTTTACTAAGTATACATGCGTTGATTTGTCAATATGCCAGCTCTGTGAACTGGACAGCCTTTGTGGTATTCCCTACTGGTATCACTGAAGAAGGTCACAAAAGGTCACAAAAGAAGCAACTTGATGAATTGCTACACCCCAGAGAATGTTAGAAGTCTACATTGCATAGCCATGTAAACAATTTTCTTTCCCCATTTAAACTGAAGACTGAGAGTGGGGATATTGCCAACACACAATGAGGAAATGAAGACATGCTGTCTGATTATTTTGTTTCAGTGTTGAACAACAGAAAAGGGGAATAGTTTGATGGAAGTTGCAAAAAGAAATTAACAGAGGATCAGGGACAGAGTCTAAATAAAACTATCTGAAGTAAATCATCAATAACAGGGAAATCAATGGAACTAAAAAGAGACAAATCCCCAGGACCTGATGGTTTCCACTCTCAGGTGTTAAGGGAGGTAGGAGAGCACATTGCTGATGCCCTAACCATAATCTTCCAAAGTTCCCTGGATTCAGGAGTTGTACCTCTGCATTTGGAATTTGCTCATGTCACTCCGCTCTTTCAGAAGGGATGACAGAGAGAAACCACGGAATTACAGATCAGTTAGCCTAACATCTGTGGTGGGGAATGGTGTTGAAATCTATATTCAATGATTGGGTGACTGATCCCCTTGAAACATTTCAGTTAATTAGGGAAAGTCAGCATGGATTCATGAGGGGTAGGTTATGCCTGAGTAAGCTCAGAGTTTTTTGAAGAGGTGACAAAGTTGATAGACAGAGTTAAATGGATGGATGTTGGTTATATGGACTTTTATAAGGCTTTTGATTATAGTATAGGTATCTTGATAAAGTAATTAACAAGAGACTGTTCGCTAAGGTGCAAGTCCATGGATTTGAGGGTAAATTACAAAAATGGGTAGGAAATTGGCTGAGTGCCAGGAAACAAAGGATTAGAATAATAGGTAAGTACTGAAATTGTCAGGGTGTGACCAGTGGTGTTCTGCTGGGAATTGTGTTGGGGCCTCAATTATTCACAATATTTATTAATGACATGGATACCGACATGATAAGTTGAATATCCAAATTTACTAATGAAACAAACTGGGCACCATTGCAGACAGTGTTGATAACAACATAAAATTGCAACAGGATATTGACAGATTCGGTGAATGGGCAAAGCTGTGGCAGCTGCATTTTAATACAAGCAAGTGTCAGGCTATCCATTTCTGATTGACAAAATATAAATCAGAGTAATAGAAAGCACAAAGTTAGATACAGTGGATGTCCGAAGAGATTTGGGGGTTCAGGTGCATAGCTGTTTAAAATGCTATGAACAAGTGCATAAAATAATTAAGAAGGCTAATGGAATGCTGCTTTTTATATCTAAACGGCTGGAGTATTGAGATGCAGACATCATAATGTAGTTATACAAACTCTAGTAAGATCCCACTTAGAGTACTGTGAGTAGATCTGGACACTACACGTTAGGAAGGACATTTTGACCCTGGAGGGAGTTCAGTGCAGGTTTACAATAATTAAAGCTAGATTTCAAGGTTTAAATTCTAAGGAGAGATTAGACAAATTAGGCCTATCTTCTCTAGAATTTTGAAGGTTAAGAGGTGATCTAATTGAAGTTTCCAGAATATCAACAAGTAAAGACTGGGTAGATAACGATAAAATATTTCCACTGTTTGAAGATTCTAGAACCAACAGGCACAGTATAAGAATTACATCCAGGCTACACAGGAGAGGTGTTAGAAAACACTCCTGCACACAAAAGTAGTGGACTTGTGGAGTGCTCTTCCTCAAAATGATGGTCAATAAATATTCAACTGTTAAATACAAATCTGAGCTTTTTTTATTAAGCAAGGGTATCAAGGGATCTGGGTCTAAGGCAGGCATATAGAGTTAGGTTGCAGATCAGCCATGATATTATTGAATGGTGAAGCAGGCTCGGGAGGCTGAATGACCTACTCCTGTTCCTATGTTCCTAATTCTCATGTAGATCACTCAGTCTTCTTCAATACAGTGATTCTGAGGCCAAATGACACATTCCGTGTCCTATAGACTGTGCACACCACCTTAGTGCACCATCACTGAGCTGCCTATGACATTTTCATAAATTCCAAATGTTAAAATAATTAAACATATTTTTCCACTGTAAAGAAGTCTTGTTGCTTAAAACAGTAGAAAAGACAACAGCATGGCAGAAATATTCCATAATATTGCTTTTTGAAGAAACACATGCCAGATTGTTGTTGGTTCTGGTATTGCACAAGAGGGTCAGCCATGATGTTAATTTCCCTCCTTGTCAGTCATAGTTGCTGCATATATGGATTGTAACACCTTACTGAAGGAATGTGGAGGGAGTTTTTTATGTGCACCTGACCATTGACCTTGAAATGTTGAGGCTGGAAACCATATTCAATGCACACCTTTCCAGTCCAATATCAGGACTCCTGACTTAATGCATTGCATTGTGTTACGTTGCAGAGCTTTCTGTTATAGTCTGTAATCATTATGTATTGCATAGGATAGAACAAAGCCAAGGTCTAACTAGTCTTATGGATAACAGTGTCAAACTAAAATCAAATAAAAGCTAATGAGCAGAATCTCATTGAGGCATTCGGGGTGGAGAATGGATGGAGAATCAGCGAGAGACTTGTGCTCCCTCTTTTCGGAAAGCCCACCTAATCTTCATACAAACAGAGAGTGGTGAGGCCACGAGCAAGACTTCCTCTGGAGACTCCTGGTGCAGTGGTCTCACATTTCCAGATCTACTGGTCAATAAGAGGCTGACAGCTCTAGTAACCAGCAGTGCCAAAGGTCTGGCTGTGGCTGCTGTAGATAGAATACACACTGGAGCGTGGACTGACCCAGGTCACAGGTAAGTAATAGTTTTGTTGGGGTGAAGGGGGCGTAGAATGTGGAGGATGGATCTCGTGGGATGAGTAATATGAGAAAAAGGGAGAAGTAGGGTGGTAGCAAGGTCAGGCAGTGGTTCTCAGTGGTTCCCAACCTGCTGCCTGAATCCAGTCTCTTGGTCAAGGAACCCATATTAATTACAGGTGTGTAGTTGTCTGTATAGTTTAGCTGTAATGCACAAGTCACAACAAGAGGCATACCAGCAGTTGGGTTAATCCCAGTGGCTGTGGGATGAGGTCCTTGAGTTACTAATTGGCCACACAAGGGCCTTAGTCAGCATTGAAATGGTAAAGTCAATCATAGGTCTTCCCTCTCAGAACTTAAAACTTGCAGAAACAGAAAGGGTGCAGAGTTCAGGTACACCAGTCAGCCTAATCCAGCTGTACAAAACACTGATGAGGCCGCATGCAGATTACTGCATACAATTCTGGTCACCCTGATGTAGGAAGAATGTTATTAAAATGGAAAGGGTACAAAAATGTTTGACAAGGATGTTACCAAGACCAGAAGGTTTTAAGTTGTAAGGAGAGGCTGGCTAGACTGGGACTTTATACCTTGGAGCATAGGAGACAGAAGAACCAATCGAAGTTTATAAAATTATGAGGGGCATAGATAAGGTGAATAGCCAAGCTCTTTTCCCCAGCACAGGGGAGTCCAAAACTAGAGGGCATAGAGTTAAGATGAGAGGGGAAAGATTTAAAAGGAAGGGGCAACTTTTTCTCATATATATGCTGGTGCATATATGGAACAAGCTGCCAGAGGAAGTGGTAGAAGAGAATACAGTAACAACATTTTAAAAGACATTTGGATACAAATGTTTGCAGGGATATGGGCCAAATGCAGGCAAATGGGACTAGTTCAGTTTAGGAAACCTGGTCAGCATGGACAAGTTGGGCTGAGGGGTCTGTTTCTGTGTTGTATACCTCTATGACTATAATTAAAAGCCTTTTCCATCTCCAAACATGACACCAGTGTAATTCCACCCATAGTTTATACTTTTTAATCGCTGCTTTCAGCATATCTGCTTTCAAGTGATTTTGACTAACCCACAGAATTTCACAATACCATAAAGTTTTGTATTGCCTTCTCTATTACTAAAGTCTTCCTTCTTCTAAATGAAAAGATGTGGCATTACGTATATAAATACAAATCAGGGAAACCTCTTAGTTCATCTTTAAGTAGAAATCTACGATGACTTCTTCATTGAATTGTACTATTGGAATAATTCCAGGGGTCTTACTCTGGTCCTTGACTCGAGATCAAGCCAGTTGTTAAAGGTAAATATACCATAGTCCCAGAGGACCATAGGGATGTGATGTCATTAGAGAGGGATGACTGACGGTGGTTTAACCTGAAGGTCATCACGCCTCAAGTCAGGGAGTGAGGAGTGAGTTTGAGAAGGTGGGGCATCAGAATGATCTCAGCCAATATGGGAATTGAACCAAAGCTGCTGCTGTCACTTTACAGTGTCACAAACTGTCCATCCAACTATTAATAACTTTCGAGCTTGCACCTATGTTATGATTTGCAATCATGGTTTAATATGAAATGGTACTCAACATTAACCTTTTCTTTCACACCTACTATCTTACATCTCTCCATGCTATAGGAAAGTCTATTGCTAAGATTGGATAAATAATTGTTTCATCATTTACTTGTCACTCAATTTTCTGGTAATAAAAATCAGCATTGTTGTCTTTTTATGGATCTGAACTGAATTTGTTACAGCACTTATAATGTATGGCTAATAACATTATTTATTTATGTTTACTGCAAAAACTGCTTGTTGAAAATCTGGAGTTTCCTCTGTGCTATTTATTAATTCCCTTAGGACCTCCAGCAGCACAGTTTGGAGATTTTGTCCCTTGGCTCATACAGCATCCATGAGCATGTACGGTTCATTCAAAAGGTTTCATTAGTGTTGTACCCTTTTATTCAGGCTGGTTCCTTGCTACCTATCTGAGCACTTCCTTTCATATGTGTTTACATTTTTCTGAGTCAGAAAGTTCTGGGTTCAAGTGCAAATATAGGGCATGAGCTGAAAATTCAAGGCTGGCTTTCCAGTAGACTGCTGTCGTGTTGGAGATACAATCTTCTGGATTCTGCCTGCTTGCATGTAAATGAGGCAATGATACTATATTGAAGAGCAGGGTGTAGTAGTGAACCTTTATTCCTGAATTTACACCACAGAAAAAAGATTATCAGGTCATTATCACTTGCTGTTTTTGGGAGTTTATTGCTTGCAGATTGACTGTTGCATTTCCGACCATAGAACAGTAACTACATTTCAAAAATACCTCACTAGGAAGCCTCTGAGTCATTCAGTTGTCTTTTTTAAATTTTCTTTTCTTGATATAGCTGAAAGAAAATCATTTAAGGTGTTAAATTACTTTTAACTCATACCAATGACTAAATTCTCACCTCAAGATAGAACCCTTGGGCATGGCTCCAAGCCTTGGAATACCCTGTCACTTTTAAATTATAGTGAAGAACTGGGACCTGGAGAACTGACACACATTTGTATGAGATCTGATTCTTCGAAACAAACTCCAGAGGCAAGAATAGCATAGTACTCAGAAAGCAAAGACGAGGCTTTTAAATAGCTCGACTTGAGATACAGCCTCAGAGGACTATCCGGCTCTATTTCCCATAGTTATTTTACCTCATTTTACCTTGTCAATCAATTTCCTGTTATTTTTGTTTGGTTTGCCCAGAGCAGCTGTCAATATGCATGCTTAACAGTCTGACCTTCAAAACATTTGATCTGCCTTCAGCTGAGTTATTGTGAACATGACTGGCCCTTGTCATATTGAACTCTGGGTACCAACCTGTGGTGACTTGGAGAAGTTTGCTGTCACTGATCCTTTCGAAGTATTTCCTCACTTTTTCCCTGTTATAACACATATCTGGGGAGGTGGCACTTGAATCCAGACATACTGACCCAGAGGTCATTACTATCATTACTATCATGCCACAAGAGTCCTGTGTCATTGTGAGATGGATAAAGGTGAGTAACCACCAGCTCAGGTGATGCTGCGGATGATAGAATCTAGTCCTGACTCTGCTGTTGGTGGCTTTCCTTTATGATATCTTGAATCAATCTGTTCAGACATGTTGTGACACATCTCTGGAGAAAGTAGGACGTGAAGCCAAGCCTTCTGGCTTAGACCGATCCTTTCTAGGCTGAGATGAAGAGGCCTCTCTAGTTATCAGTAGAAATGGATAAACCAGTGGGGAGTCTTAACATGAGGAAGAATTTATCATACATATAGTAAGAGGGACTATTAATATGAATTAGGTAGACATATTTCCAACTATGAGAAGGAAATAAGACACCTCCAACTCCAATGGGATCCCATGCTAGACTGCCACATTGTCTGCGTACAAACTGTTACATCATCAGAATCAATGGAGCTAATCCAACTTCAACATTTACTCTTTCAGAACCATCACCTTATACACAGACCCTGCAATTCTTGAAAATTTTTCCTTGATTGCCTGAAATGAATTTTTTCACAGTTAGATTTTCTTTGATAGCACTTATTTTACTTTGCTACATAAATGTTATAGAGAATCTTGAGCTATATTTTGCATTACAAACTTCCAGACAGCTTAACTTATTGACAAACATAAACCACCTCTTTCCTGTCTAGTCTATCATCCTTCAACACTAGATTAGGGCCTGATATTCCTATTGGGGTGTGGGAACAGGGAGGGATGTTCAATTTTGACTATCAAATCCACCTCTTTCTCTCCGATGTGCTGTGAAGTGCAATTTTCACAAGGTTCACAAAATTGTTAAAATGCAAAAATAGACCATTTGGTCCATCTTGTCTGCACCAGCTCTCCAAATAAGCAATATGAATGTTATGCCACCTCCATCACTCCCTGCACGTTTTTCCTTTTCAGATAACAAGGTTGGGTGCCAAGCGACCTCATAGACTGGTCTACTAAGCAATTAGTGACTGGGATGAAAATGAAGGTAGGACAGCAGGGATTGGGCCATGTTTTGACCTAAACTGACTGCCAATGTGCGGTCAAGATATAAAATGAAGGGGAACTTTATCTTCAAAGAGGCAAGCAGGACAAATGAAGAGCTGGGGGCTCAGGAGATGGTAGGCAAAAGTATTGGGAAGTAAAATTGCATTACTACACAGTAGCTTTTATTTTTGTACAAAGTTTCACTTTCTTTGCATTAAAAAAACCTGTTTTATTGCAGCCCTCTATGTCATGACCAAATTTTAACTGTCAGCTGCAGAGAGTTCCTAATGGCTGGCCATTAAAATTTGGAGATGTCAGAAGCAGACATTGAATGAGTGATCTCAATCCACCCAATTAATAAGGAGGGGGTAAAGAGGTTAAGTCACTTTCCTGCCCATTGGCCATTCCCTATACCCTCCCCCATTTTCAAGGAACCCATGAGAATCAAGCATAGAGGCAGCACATTGTCCCATCCTGAATTGGCCAATCTGGCCATGGCATCTTGGGATTTTGTACTCATTTCCATCACTGGGCACTCACTGCAAAACCTTCTGCAAAATAGCAACTGCTGAATGTGATTGCAACTAGATTTTATGTTATGTGCAATTAATATGTAGATGGTTTTATGTGACAAGAGAAGGAAAAATACATCATCTTCGAAAGGATAGACAGCAAAATATATTATGTAGATTTCTTTTTTTAACCTGATTTATGACATTACAATGAAATTACAATAAGGTTTTGATTGCACTCGTTATGGGTAATTTCTGCAGGTTAATTCACATGTATTAGGAACTGAACTTAAACCAACAGCTTCATCAACCTGATCTGACATACATTCTGTGCTATTCTGTGCACACTGGTATTTCACTTTGAATTTATTTAAAACTCAAGACAAATTCCTATTAAAACTTGAGTTTATGTTGTCAGAATCAGAACATATTTTACTGATATTTGACAGTAAATATCATAACAACATGGCACAGTTAGTTATACTTGTAATCAGAAAGGATGGCTATGAATTTGACAACAGGCTAATACTCATTACACATTTTATCTTTTAGCACCAAGCAACCGTTTATGAGCAATGGGTTGAATTTTTCTTAGTGTGCTAAATGGGAGAGAGCCAAAAATTTCTTCTTTATAAACTTGTTTATGGTTTACATACTTTGCTTTCATGTTAACATTGTGTCATGCCTCAATGAAGTCTATGGGAGGACAAGCTTGAACCAGCCTGAGCCATTGCAAAAAAATGATGTATCAACCCAATGAAGCCACAACCCATGACTCTATAAATGGCAGTGGACAATTAAAAACAAACAGGAGAAGGAGGTGGTTCCACAGTTATCCTATTCTCAATTTTGGGGAATCCTAGTGCAGAATACTAGATTGAAACACTTGCAACCATCTTCAGTCAAAATGAACTGTCTCTGCCTTCTCCTGAGGTCCTCAGCATGACAGATAACAGTCTTGTGCACATTTCAATTCACTGCACATGAAATCAAGAAATGTCTAAAGGTACTGGTTACTGCAAAGGCTAAGGGTCCTAACAATATTGTGCTTACAGCACTGAAGACTTGAGTTCTGGAATAGGTGGAGGGGTAGGTAGTGTTGAGGAATCAGGTTGCTGCAGAAGGACTTGGACAGGCTAGGAAAGTGGGCAAAGAAGTGGAGATGAAATAAAATGTGTGATAGTGTAAGGTTATGTGCTTTAGAAGGAGGATTGAAGGTGTAGTCTAATTTCTAAATGGGGAAAGGCTCTGGAAATATGAAGTACAAATGGACTGAGGAATCCTAGTTTGGAATTCTCTCAAGGTTAGCATGCAGGTTCAGTTGGCAGTTAGGAAGGCAAATGCAATACTAACATTCATTTCAAGAGGACAAGAAAACAAGAGCAGGAATGTACATCTGAGGCTGTATAAGGCTCTGGTGAGATCACATTTGGAATTTTGTGACAAAAGCAGAAATCGCTAGAAAAGTTCAGCAGGTCTGGAAATATCTCTGGAGAGAAATCAGAGTTAACGTTTCAGGTCCGGTGACCCTTCCTCAGACATATTTGAGCAGTTTTCAGCCCACTATGGAAGGATGTGCTGGCATTGGAGGGGCATCAGATGGAGTTTACAAGAATCATCCTGTGATGAAGAGCTTGTCACATGAGGAACATGTGAGGACTCTGGGTGTGTACGCTATGGAGTTTATAACGATGAGGGAGGGGGATTTGATTGAAACTTACGAAATACTGAGCGGCCTGAATAAGATGGAAGTGGAGAAGATCTTCCTACTAATAGGAGAAATGAGGACCTGAGGGCGTAGCCTCAGAGTAAAGGGACTAAGATGAGAAGGAATTTCTTTAGCCTGAGGGTGATTAATCTGTGAAACTCTTGTTGCAGAAGAGATCAAGTCATTGCGTGTATATAAGGCAGAGATAGAGAGTTCTTTGATTAGTAAGGGCAGAAATTACAGGATAGGGCAGGAGAATAAGGTCAAGAAACATATCAACCAATGATGAGTTAAAAGGCCTAATTCTGCTATTCCATCTTATGGTCTCAGGCTTGTGTTTGAAATGTTAACTACTTGCCTGATCTAAAGCCACAATTTTTAATAGTTAAAATTATTTTCAGTAACTTTAAACTTTAAATTACAACTTTACATTAAACAGAAATGAATATTTTACCTCTCTTAGTCACCATTCGCTTGTCGACTTCTAGTCGGTGTTTTCTACATTCCAATTCAATTAGAGATGGGCAATAAATATTGGCCTAGCCAATAATGCTCACAAATATGAAAATACTGTAATATTGCTTCCTGGACCCTCTTTTTTTTTCTAATTTACATTTAAGATTTCTAGCTTAGTTTAGGATTTACCCCTACTTCCATTAACTGTTTTGCAGGTAGAGGTAGATTACTTGAAGAAAACTGATTTTAGCCTGAGCACAGGAGCAGGAAGCTGTTAATCAGCCCCTGCAGCCCAACAGAAACTGCTTGGTAAACAAGCTCACCCATGCACTGAATGCAATCAAGTGGACAAAGAAATGTGACTTAAAAAATGATGAGACTTTTAGATTGATAAGATTTTCCTGTGTAGTATCCCCCCAGTACTTAAAGCATTAAGATTTCAAAATAGTTGCCCTACAGATCTATATTATCAGAATTAGGTAGCAGGCTATGAATAATTGTTAGTGTGTGCATGGTTATTTTGGTATACTCTCTGTTGTATCAATATCAAAGTCTATTAGATAGCTTTAGCAATGTTGCTGTAGTTTGGTGAACTCAACTGGCATTGTCAGTTTCCACATATGCACTGACAATATTTAGCACCTTCCGCACCAACATCTCTCCCTGCTCCTGCATTCCCTCGAAGTTATCAAATTGCTTGTTCGGTATCCAGAAATAGAGGAGCAGAAATTTGTTTTGAATAAATCTTGAATACACCGAATTGGTTTTCCTTGCTTTCTGCCATAGATGCTGTTGCCTAGCTAATGACACGATCTGTCTGCCTGGCAATTAATCCCTGGCTGAACCAGAGGTTTCACAACCTTCCTCCACCTAGCAGTAAGTTGCTTTGAACCTGACCACTTCAGATCTTAACAGAGGTGTGACTTGGGACAGATGATCAACCCACTCTCAGAGGTGGCTGCCTATTTAAACATTTTACTGAGGCTACAGATCTCAGTATTTTTGTTTCTTTCGGCTTTAAAGCTGGATGGTCAGGCTTCCTACCTGGGGAAATCAAGTAGCTAAAAAGATGCGTTGAAGAGGTAAGTGTTTCATCAGCACTGTTTGTGAAACATGGGGAACAAGAGTTCTTCTCTTGGGTCCCTCAAAATATCATGCCCTGTGATAAGATGCTATCTCTGCAATCACCTCCAATCCTGTAAGCGACAATATACTCACTCCATCTCTCATGATCTCCAACATAAGTAGCAGGATATTTACCCATGCCAGGACTGCCACCTATCCTGCAACATTCCATGCTCAACAAGAAACCAAACTTGACAATCAGGCTGGTTAGCATGTGGGACTCCCACTGGTAAAATCTTGTAATGTGGAAGTCAACTTCATGGCATTCAGGGAGACCAGAACTCCTCCATCATGGCTTAGAGATCCAATCACAATAGGACTGCAGCAACATTACAGTAATTTCTGTAAGTAAGCATCTTTGATTTGACCTTGAGACATGACTTTCCTTCAAACCACACAAAGTCTTAAAGTTTTGTGCACTCTTCTCTTGCCTTTACTCTGATTCCAGCAAACATGATGATTAAAAAACTGTACTTACCTGCATGATAAAATTGTGAAAGCTACATCAATATATTTTAATATTGTTCCCTGTATATTTGGGTTCTTGGAATTCTAAGTTAAACATGTGGTTTATTTATATGTTTGGAGTTAATAATTAGCTTTTTAAAAACTACAATACAATAATTTCAAGTGAGGGGAAGTTAACCAGAGTTCCCAGTGAACTACCCAGAAGGCTTAGGGGAGATCTCTCCCAGATCTGACTTTCACTGAGTTGTTGCTGCAAAATCATTCAAGAGAGAAGCACAGATCAAGCTCCAAAATGTTGATAAGTCTTTTGATGGAGGAACATGTGCTAAGCAGTGTTTCTAAGAAAATAAATTTTAATGTAATGAAATTATCATTGAATTCAGAAGTAAGTATTAATCTCCGATCAGAGTGCTGGGATACAATTGGTGCAAAAGAAGTGAAGCTCAGATTTTTGTAGTTTAAAAATGTAAAAAATGGAAAGGAATTGAAGCTGTGTCACGGATAGTATTGTACTAGAAGCAAGCTAAGTTAGGAACTTAATAAGGCAAATGTGAGGACTGCAGATGCTGGAAACCAGAGTTTACATCAGAGTGGTGCTGGAAAAGCACAGCAGGTCAGGCAGCATCTGAAGAGCAGGATGCTGCCTGACCTGCTGTGCTTTTCCAGCACCACTCTGATAGGAACTTAATAATACTCACTAAGAAACAATTGTTTACAGATTTTGCAGATGAGTTGAAATTTTAATTCTTTCAATTCCATCAAACCATTAAACATAGTGTCTCTTTTGGAAATGAGCTCAATTACGTCTTGCCGGAGATCCTGCACTAGATGCTCTCAGAATTACAACAATGTAACTTGTAGTTACTATTCAACATATAAGGAGTGTTGGAATTATTTCTACAAAGTGCCTAAACATCTTTGAATCTGTGTTGTAAGGGAATAGAGTGATTTCATTTCTTATTTGTCTTAATTTCTGTGGTTAATAGATTTTCATTTGTTTTATTGTTAAAACACACACTGAAATTTGTGTGCTGGTGTTTCAGAAAAGATCCCTTCAGTAACAAAAATGTTTTAAATATTATTAACTATCAAGCTAGCTTCCTTTCATGGATTTGACTTGTGCAGTATTAGTAACAACTGGCGTTAATCCATAACACCTAAAACCACAAGATTATAATACGTGAAATAACAAGTGAATAAGGCAGCATTTGCTCAATAAGTTCAATGATTGCCACAAGAAAAAGAAGCAAACTGAGCTTGGTATGAAATAGAGTCACACGGCATGGAAACAGGCCCTTTGGTCCATCGTGTCTATGCTGACTAAACTCTATTAATTCCATTTATCTGCACTTGGTTCATAGCCTGCAATGGCCTGAATTTTAAGTACTTATCCAGATGCTTCTTAAATATTACTTGCCTTCACCATTCTCTCATGCAGCATGTTCCATATACAGTCAATTCTGATATAATGTGGTAGTTCCATTCTCGTGCGATCCTGCATGATAAGAAAATTGTGCAATGGCCACACCATTTAAACTAATGGGGCCAGAATCGTATTAGATCAGGAAAGTTTGTGTTCTGCAAATAACAGTCTAAATTCTTCAAACGTGTTAAAGCCAATTCACATTGAAGAAACACACGTTATAGCAGAACTGACTGTATCCGCCACCCTCTAAATGGGAAAAAAAATTTCTCAGATCTTGTCAAAACCACCTTTGCCCTTTGGTCTTAGACACATCTGTCAGGGAAATAGATTTTCACAATCTACTCTGTCTATGCCTCTCATAATTTTATACACCTCAATCAGATCCCCCCTTCAGTCTCCATGGAAAACAAACAGCCAATCCATTTCTCCTCATAACCTAGACTTTTCATCCCCGGCAATATCATGGCTCATCTCCTCTGAACCCACTCCAGTGTAATCACCACCTCTAATAACGTAGTGATCAGAACTGTACACAGTATTCCATCTGTGGTCTAACCAATGTTTTATAATAAGTTTTCCTTGCTCCAACATGCTACATTCCAGGAAAGCAAGCATCCTACATGCCTTCTTCACCACCTGTGCTGACACCTTCAGGATTTATACATTTAGGTCCTTTTGTTTTCTAGGGATCTACCATTCAATGTGTATATCCTCCCCTTATTAGACCTTATTAAATGCATCACCTTGTACAGGCGGCACAGTGGCTCAGTTGTTAGCACTGCTGCCTCACAGCACCAGGGTCCCAGGTTCGATTCCAGTCTCGGGCAACTGTCTGTGTGGAGTTTGCACATTCTCCCTGTGTCTGCGTGGGTTTCCTCCCACAGTCCAAAGATGTGCAGGTTAGGTGAATTGGCTATGCTAAATTGTCCATAGTGCTAGGTGCATTAGTCACAGGGAAATGGGTGGGTTACTCTTCGGAGGGTCGGTGTGGACTGGTTGAGCCGAAGGGCCTGTTTCCACACTGTAGGGAATCTAATCTAATCATACCAGGGTTAAATTCCATGTGGGAGAAAGTGAGGACTGCAGGTGCTGGAGATCAGAGCTGAAAATGTGTTGCTGGAAAAGCGCAGCAGGTCAGGCAGCATCCAAAGAGCAGGAGAATCGACGTTTTGGGCATGAGCCCTTCTTCAGGAATCATTGGATGCTGCCTGACCTGCTGCGCTTTTCCAGCAACACATTTTCAGTTTAAATTCCATGTGCCATTGCTGTGTCCAATTTACTAGCTGATTAATATCAAACTATAGCCTGAGACCATCCTCCTCACTATCAACAACACTCCAAAATGTTGTCATTTGCAGAACTTACTAATTAAACCTTCTACATTAACATCCAAGTTAATATACCTAACAAACAGCAAGGGTCCCAGCACTGCAGAACACTGTTGCTCACAGACTTCCAATTACAAAAGCAACCCTCCACCATCACCCCCTGCTTCCTATTGTAAGCCAATTTGGGATCCAGTTTGTCAATGTACCTTGGATCCCATCAGCTCTTACCTTTTGGACCAGCCTTCCACGTAGGATTTTGGCAAAGGCCTTACTGAAGTCCATGTAAACCACATTAACCTCACAACCCTCATCAATATATTTAGTCTTGTTTTCAAACAGAACTCAATTTAATTAGTCAGACAGGATTGCCCTCTAACAAATCCATGTTGACTATCCCTGATCAATCCCTGCCTTTCCAAGTATTGATTAATCCTGTCCTTCAGAATTTTTTACCAGTAGCTTTCCTCCTACTGATGTCAGACTAATAGGTTTGTAGTTACCAAGCCAATCCCTGTTTCTGTCACACCTTTCTATGATTTGCTTACATATGTCCATGTTCCCCAACCCCCAATTCCCTCTGAGAGTTGGGAGGCTGATGGTATATTCCAGCAAGGTAATTGCCCTTCTTTTATTTCTAAGCTCTATCCAGATGGCCTCAGTTGAAGACCATTTTAGGATATCCTTCCTCATTACTGCAGTGATGGTTTCCTTTACTAATTATGCAATGCCCCATCTATATTACCTCTCCTCATCACACCTGAAACATCTACTTTGGAACGTCAAGCTGCCAGTCCTGTACTTCAATCATGTCTCAGTGGCTCCAACAATATCAATGTTTCAAGTTCATGAGCCTTATCAGTGAAGCCCCTTTCATTAAAATAGATTAAATTTAACTTTCTAGATCTCCCATGTGCCTTATCTGAACCATGTTTTCTCTGCTGAACTGTCCTTGCATTCCTTCTATATCTGATTGGGCCTTGCTCCTGACTTTCCATCTGCTCTGTGCCCCATCTCCTTGTCAAATCAGTTTAAAACTTCACCAGCCTCCCCAAATGTAATAAAACCTTTAAAAGTAAAGACTGAGAGAATAGATCAAAATGTTTATAGACAAAATTGTGTGCAATATTTCATAGTCACCCCATCCAAGGTCAATTGCAACTACTTACGAACAATCCTTCCATCACCAAGATAAATCACAAGGCAGGACTCACACAATTTATTTACAAATTTTAAATAAAGCTTGATGCACTGTACAAGAAAATAAAATGCGATATGATCCATTGCAGATGCATTTAGATCACACTAAAGCAATATAACTGAGCGAGTTAATCTAGAATAAATATAATATTCAATGTGATCTTAGCAAACAATTAAACAAGATCCTCATCACCTTTCTTGTTTGCTCTGGTCAGTTTTCCCTGTCTTGAAACAAAATATTTAAATGATTTGGAACAGGAAAGGTTGCTGACCTCAGCTGGTTCTGATGACAGATGGATAGAGATGGACCTGTCAAGTGAGTCATTGGAATAAATATTTTATATCCCAAAGCTCTGATCTTTTGAAACCACTTCTAAAAGGAATGTTTACAAGATCACGTATAAGACAAGATCATTAGGACTGATCAAGCCCAGTTTCTGAATAAGTGGTATGCAACTGATGTTATCATGATCACCTTGCATAACTATTCCACAAAGATGTTCGGTAAAGTTCAAAGGCAAATCGAGCAGAGTTTCTTAAGTGACTCATGCAACTGTATATTCTACATCTATTTATATATTCTACATACATCTGTCAACATAATTTTTTCCTTCATTTCCAATATTACAAATAGCAGTAACTCCTTCCAGTTAGGAGACTTTTCTGGAGAGGTGTTTTACGTCGAAAGCACTTCCCATTTTTACCCCAAATCTGAACATTCATTTATAATTGGGTTTGGCCTGAGGCTGACATAGACACAACACAGCACAGCACAAGGAGCAAAAAGTAGTACAAATCATGATGATACATCTGCTGGCATTTCTAATTATTTAGTTCACTGCTGCTGTCATTTCATAATAAATAGTCATCTTTTCTTAAGAGACGTGAGCTTAGATGCAGCCTGTATATCAAGGAGGGAGTGAGTTGTATAAAATGCCCTCCATATAAACACAGGTTTTTTGCAATTTATATTACTCTACGTAATATGGATATAGATTACTATCAGCTCTCAGCTGGACAAAATTGATGTCTATGGCTGAAATTTGTCAATGTAAGGGAAGGTATGGGTGAGCCACACTTTGATACATTTTACCCAGGTGATGAGTTTGCTGCCACAAGCACAGGATTGAAAATCGAGAATGTCTCATGGATGGAGCACTAACCACGTTCTACTGTACTGGAGAGCAGAGTCTTTCTTAAAACTCTGGGTTTAGGTATCTTTTTAAAACTGTAAGCTACTTAAGCAGAAGCCTCACCTCATTAAAAAAGGTTGCATTTGCATTCAAAAATAAATTCAGGATAATTTAATTTACACATTTTTTATCTTTAATTAGCTACAAGCTTGAAGATAGAAAATGCTGGAAATACTTAGAAATTCTGGTAGTATCCATGGAGAGAGATAAACAACATTAACATGTCAGGATGAGAATTGTCAACACTCCAATTTTGCTTTCATCTGAGTCTTACAAAGCGACACAAGATTTGCTTTTGAACAAGTAAGTTCTGACTGATAAAATAAATTGAATTAAGGCAGCAATAGCACCATATTTACTGTTAAACACTACTGAATGGCAGATAAGTATATTTCCAATGTACATTCTTGTTATTGGGGTAATTTAGCAGATTAATCATAATCTTTGCAATAATGAGATTACTAAACTGCTATGTTTTATAATAGAATTAAAACAAAACTATCGCAATCATTATTAAAATTTCTCCTTGAAGTGCAGATAAACTGTTTTGCAAACTTATACTGCTTTTCTCGAAGAAACCTTTGTGGAGTCTGGTTCCAAAGTGACAAGTTTAATTCGAGTTTTCCATGGTTTTATTTTAAATTCAGTTTGTAGAAACAAAGCTTTGCTACAGCTTTTCCATGGTCAGAATGACTTTAACTGGTGTACACATCAATGCCTGTTAGAATAAAATGAAATTGGCACTGTTAATTTTGGATCTAAATTGTGAATGCTGCTTTGTCTTCGATGATGTCAAGTTTTTTGAGTATTGTTGAAGGTACACCCATCTGAGCAAGTGGAAAGTATTTTATTGCACTCTTGACTTGTGCCTTGTCGATGGAGGACAGGCTTTAGGAGACAGGCAAAGAGTTCATCACCACAGAATTTCTAGCTGTTGCACCCATTGTTTTTATATGGCCAGCGCAGCTTTGCTTCTGGTCATTGGTCAACAGACAAGGTAGAAGCAGGGAGACTTTTTCCACTGACAGGTGAAACTAGAACTAAGGGCCATAGTTTCAAAATAAGGGGGAACAGGTTTAGGTCTGAGTTAAGAAGGAACTTCTTCACCAAAGGGATGTGAATCTGTGGAATTTCCTGCCCAGTGAGAAACAATTGAGGCTACCTTGTTGAATGTTTTTTAAAGGCTTAGATAGATTTTTCAACAGTAAAGGAATGAAAGATTATGATGAGGTGGGTAGGGAAGTGGAGCTGAGTCCATGAAAAGATTAGCCATGGTCTTATTGAAAGGCGAAATCGGCTCGATGGGCCTGAAGGCCTACTCCTGCTCCTGTTTCTCATGTTCTCAGAATATTGATGGTAGGGAATTCAGTGAAGAGTGGAACTGGAAAAGGCACATCAGGTCAGGCAGCATCTGAGGAACAAGAGAGTCAACGTTTTGGGCATAACCTCATAGTCCCGGCACCCTGTACAGCCCGGTTCTACCCAATATCTGCAGTTTTCATTTACTTCTTGTCACTTATCAGCCCAAACCTGGATATTGTCCAGATCTTGATGCAAATGGGCATGAACTGCTGAACTGTGCACAATGCCTATTTCAGGCCTCATGATGGAGTCAAGGTTATTGATAAAACGACTGAAGGTCACTGGGCCAAGGTCTGTACCCTGAGAAGAATCTGCAGTATTGTCCTAGAGCTGAGATGATTGACCACCAACAACCACAGCCATTCTCATTTATTCTGGTGATGACTGCAACCAGCAAAGTTTTTTTCCCCAATTCCCATTGACTCCAGATTTGCTGGCGTTCCTTGATGCCACACTCTGCCAAATGCTGTCTTGATCTCAAGGGCAGTCACTCTCATCTCAGCTCTGGAATTCAGCTTGTTTAGACCAAAACTGTAATGAGGTCAGGAGTTCAATGGTCCTGGAGGAAACCAAAGTGAGTGAGTGTTAGTGAGCAGGTTATTCCTTACCATGTGTCATAAAGTCAGAGAAATGTACAGCACAGAAACAGACCCTTCGGTCCAACTTATCCATGGTGACCAGATATCCTAAACTAATCTGCCAGCACTTGCCCCATGTCCCTTTAAACCCTTCTTATTCCCGAAACATTGATTTTGAAGCTCCTTGGATGCTGCCTGAACTGCTGTGCTCTTCCAGCACCACTAATCCAGAATCTGGTTTCCAGCATCTGCAGTCATTGTTTTTACCTTCCTATTCATGTATCAATCTAGATGTTTTTTAAATGTTGTATTTTATACCAGCCTCCACCATTTCTTCTGGCAGTCCATTCCACATACGTACCACCCTCTGCATGAAAAAGTTGCCCCATAAGTCTTTTTTATATCTTTCCCCTCTCACCCTAAACCTATGCCTGCTAGTTCTGAAATCCCCCATCCCAGGGAAAAGACCTTGTCTATTTACCCTATCCATGCCCCTCACAATTTTATAAACCTTTATGAACTCACCCCTCTGATGCTCCAGGGAAAGCAGCCCTAACCTATTCAACATTTCCCTATAGCTCAAATCCTCCAACCTTGGCTACATCCTTGTAAATCTTTTCTGAATCCTTTGAAGTTTCACAACATCCTTCCAAAAATAAGGAGACCAGAATTGCAGGCAATATTCCAAAAGTGGCCTAACCAATGTCCTACACAGCCGCAACATGACCTCTCAACTCCTGTACTCAATACTCTGACCAATAAACGAAAGCATACCAAACGCCTTCTTCACCATCCTATCTAGCTGCGACTCTTCTTTCAAGGAGCTATGAACCCACCATCCAAGGTCTCTTTGTTCAGCAACACTCCCTAGGACCTTAGCATTCAGTGCATGAGTCCTGTTAAGATTTGCCAAAATGCAGCACCTCGCATTTATCTAAATTAAACTCCATCTGCCACTCCTCAGCCCATTGGCCCATCTGATCAATATCCCCTTGTAATCTGAGGTAACCTTCTTTGCTGTCCACTATACCTCCAATTTTGGTGTCATCTGCAAACTATACCTCTTATGCACTCATCCAAATCATTTATGTAAATGATGAAAAGTAGTGGACTCAGCACCGATCCTTGTGGCACTCCACTGGTCACAGGCCTCCAGTCTGAAAAACAACCCTCCACCACCATCCTCTGTCTTCTACCTTTGAGCCAGTTCTGTATCCAAATGGCTAATTCTCCCGCTATTGCATGAGATCTAACCTTGCTAACCAGTGTCCCCCGGGAAACCTTTTTGAACGCCTTACTGACGCCCATACAGATCATGTCTACCACTCTGCCCCATCAATCCTCTTTGTTACTTCTTCAAAAAGTTTGTGAGACATGATTTCCCATGCTCAAAGCAATGTTCACTATCCTAATCAGTCCTTGCCATTCCAAATACATGTACATCCTGAGGGACAGGATGTACATGTATTTGGAAAGGCAAGGACGGATAATAACACTGTCAACCACTTCTTCTAATCAAACAATGGCTGGTTGGCAAGAATTAGACCAATTGGATTTGTCCTTCCTTTTTGTGCACAGGACATAACTGGGCAATATTTCACAATGCAGGTAGATGTCAGTGTTGTCAGCTTGCCTTGGGTTACAACAAATTCTGGAGCACAAGTCTTGAGTATTATTGCTGGTGTGCTGAGGATGCAAAACCTTTTCAGTATCTGTTGTCTTTAACCATTTCTTATATCACACAGATTGAATTGGTTGAAGTCTGCCATGTGTGTTGCTGGAAACCTTAAGAGTCCGTGATGGATAATCAACTCATCACTTTTGGCTGAAGGTGGATACATGTCATAACCTTGGTGGAATGTTTCTGAATTTAAAAGGCTATCTTGAAATTTCAGTTATTCTTGTTGGCCTTCTCATGCAAATATTGCTGTTTCAAAGGGTACCTATCATCAATAAAATTGAGGCCTGTCAATCAATCATAAGGACATACCTGGACTAGAAGTGCAATTGGAATAGAAATTTTTATCATTGGAGATAAGCAGAAAAATTTAAAGTTTCCGTGAGTCTAAATCTGTGTTTAGATCATAGTCCCATGGATGAATAAGTAGTCTAAATCTAAAGCAAAATGATTGATTCTGTTAGTTCTATCTCCAGTCTGAAGTTCAGCCACTGTGTCATATAACTGCAAAATCTGAAGTTTTCACATCAATAGCGTTCTACTCAGCACTTGAAAATGGTCTTTCTCATGTAAATAAATGTTCACATTAATGGTATGCTGTTTAATTTAATGGTAATTACAGTGAATGGTATGTAAACTTTGAACAGTAAATATATTTCATGCTCAATGAGCAATTTGCAAAGAGCACTAAAATCATTTTACAGCAGAAAACCATAGTTTTACAGGAATAAATTATTTGCATCTTGAAGTCTGCTGACCAACCCTTCAATGGCCTGAACAATTCAGATACAAAGTCTGTCAAAGTGTTCACAGCTCCAAAGCAGGTAATTAGAGATGTAACAAGCCCTTGTTACTGTTAGCGCTCCACATGGTTCTCCACCTAACTACCCCATCAACCCATCCTTCTATATTACATTCCCTTGTGCTTATTTAGCTTCCTATTAGATGCATCTATGCTATTCACCTCAACTACTCCCACTGGCAGGGAGATCCATATTTTAATGCATACTGGATACGTATTGTGTGGAAATGGCACATGCCAACAAAACGTAATTGGAAAACACTCATAAGTAATGCAGAACAGTGACACTGAAGGCAAGCATGAGAATTGAAAGCCCGGGTTTATACTTTCGCAATGTCCCCAGACGCTGTCTAATTAAAAAGAATGGAAGAGTCCAGACCAGGGTGGATGATTTAGTCCATTTACTTTGAAATGAGGAGAAATTTATTTACTGGATTGTTCTGAATCTTTGGAAATTTCTACCCCAGGGATGTTCAGTTATTGAATAAATTAAAGACAGAGATCATGAGTTTTGTATCCAAAGGAAATCAAGAGATCTGGGGCAAGTGTGAGGAACTAGACATGAATTAAAGGATGAGATTGGTCATCATTTTGAATGCAAATCAGGCTTGAAGGGATGAATGCTTATTTTTACTCATTTCTGTTCTACCTTATTAAATTGTTCACAGAATAGGAGGTCACTGGCAATGTCAGAATTTGTTGCCTATCCCTAATTGGCCTTGAAAAGATGATTCTTGAACATTTGTATTATTTGTGGTACATGCCTATTGATAGTGCTCTGAGGAAGAGTGTCCTGGGATATTGACTCTGCGACAGTGAAAGAAAGTCATGTATTTCTAAGACAAGATGGTTCTGTGATTTGGAGCTGTTCCCTGGTCTGCTGCGCTCATTCTTGTGAGTGGTAGAGATTGCAGATTTGGAAGATAATTTTGAAGGAGGCTTAGCAAAGTACAGCAGTGCATGTTAGAGATCGTACACTCTCTGTGCAACGGTATTGAAGGGAATGAACTGTTTTGGTTGCATCCCCATGCCAAACATAATCGATAAAAGTCTTCTTCTCGTGCGTGGTGTTCCCTCTATGCTGCATAGCTACTTACACAGCCACTCTAAGATTCTGTGAAGGCACACCAACTGCAACATTGAACTCCATTTCTAGAAATGTCTGACGCCCACAGACCTTGCAGGCAATGCAGCTGTGAGGAGAATAAGAGGTAACATTGCTCATGTTGTATAAATTGTTGTTCCCTTCCTATGTTGGTTTCCTTACAACTCTGAATACAAGATGAAAAGTTTCTACTCTATATCTATTTTTTGCAACATTTACACTCTGTACTACTGTTCAATGATTTAAATAAACTTCTGAACTAAACTTTCCAAGATCATACAGAAAAAAAGAATTAAGGTGAGGATTTAGAGAATATCTGCATTCTATAATTATATGGTGGCATGACAGGAGTGAAAGAGTGCAAATTATCAATAAATGCAATGGCAGCAGACTGCTCATGGTACATTCAGATTCTTAACATTCTTGAAAAATGAAGTCAAAGTTTTGTGCAATTGGCTACAGTTATATTCTAGCCAGTGTCAGATGCATTTTCCAATGTGGTCTTGTATTGCTTGCTAAAATTTAATCACACCAACTTCACAGTTAAACTCTATTATTGTGCCAATGTCATTGCCCACCACCGTCCGGGAAGTGGGAGCTGCATGCAGTGAGAAATAGCAAAATCTTTATGAAAGGATTAAGAAGTCCTTTCCATGTGATGTTTTAGTAAAATAAAGCTGATAATAGTGAACAATTTAAATAAAAAGGAATGACCTTTATTTAGTCAATTTAGACAGTAATTTAGTTTCGGAATAATAAATATTTTTCGTCCCTTATGTTGTGTTAACTCATCATTCAATGAACACTTTATGATCGTGAATTAGTGAGTTACAGTGCAGCAGTAATACTTCAGGGTAAATAAAAAAAAGTACAATGAATTGTTTAATTCTTATTGAAAAATAGATCACATCCGGCAAATAAAAAAAAATGAGAGCCCAATCTTATTCCATTTATAACAAAAAAGAAAAAAAAGATGCATTCTGCAGTTAGGAGCTGAATGTATTTGTCTGCTAATTTTCTATGCTGAAAATGTGTTGCTGGAAAAGCGCAGCAGGTCAGGCAGCATCCAACGGGCAGGAGAATCGACGTTTCGGGCATGCCCTGCTCCTTGGATGATGACTGACCTGCTGCGCTTTTCCAGCAACACATTTTCAGCTCTGATCTCCAGCATCTGCAGTCCTCACTTCCTGCCAATTTTCTATGCCAATTTACTTCTTCATGTTCTAACTGCAGGCTGTAGTTATTTCCAGAAACATATTTGTTTTCATTCTATTTTTCTCAACAGCATTAACATCGTGTGGCATAAACTGGGCATGTAACTGTTGATTTAATTAAACCTTACCACATCATCACCAACTCACCCTTAGATTCAGCTATCAACATGTCTTCTTATCTGATCTTCATGTAATTTGCATGTTTGGAAGAAAATACAGTCTGACAAGAGATTCTTTGTTTTATGAATTGTAATTGACCTGAACTGGAGGGGATATAACTGAATGTACTTAAATTTTCCAGATTAGAATGATTTGTGACAAGAGTTTTGTTGCATTAATAAGCTTGATCATGTTATCCAATTTGTCAAAAGGGATTATTCTTCTGTTTGTCAGTTCAAAATACATTTTGAGTGTGCAAATTTTAAACTGGGGTTTCCTCACATTATTTCATATTTTTCTACACTCATTCTCTTACTAGTTCAATACTTTGAAGGAACTGACTTTTTACCAAGATTTCAATTTGTTTCCTGAAGTAACTGACACTTCTTTTGCAAAGTTACATCTACAGATATTTTGGCTGAGGTCAACATTTTAGGGTTCCCAGGATTGTCAATATTTACTGACCCTTCCCAGGGATGTGCTTGTGTTTGCATGGCATCCCAAGGGTGGATGTAAATGTTTGGATGTATTTACAGGATCATGTTAATATTTGTATGGAGTCCCAAGAGCATGCGAGCAGAAGTAGGGGATACCTCTCAGTTAAGAAAAATGACAAGTTCCTGAACCTAGAACAAGTTGCAGGCAATGTCCAAAAATCTTTGTTCCTTCGCATAGTCCAGGCATTCATCTCAATGCTCTTTTTAGTGTTTCCTTCACTTGTACTGGTTAATTGTCACTGTTGGGATCGGGTTTCCTTTGGTATTTTTTGGAAAACAAATTATTCTAATAGCTTGATCCAGGGCCAATCGTTAATTGCAAGTGAGAGAAATCAATTTGCATCAGTGGGTGTAACCAAATTCCGAGGTTAAATCATGACAGTTGATCAGATATCGAGCTTTTAATGAGATAAAGGCCCAGCAGACTTTCTCCCTGTATCAAGATTTATAGTGAAAAGCCTGCCTTTTGTTCCTGGATACAAACGTTTACAAAATTATTAATCCTGAATGCAGTCCCGATAAATAAGTTAACAAAGCTTCAGTGATGCACTTTTTCAAATACAGTGGCTTGCTGGAAAATACAAAAAGGACTAAAAATGGAAATTCCGCTAACTTTTTTTTTAGAATTTTTTTTATTTTAAAAATCACACAACATCAGATTATAGTCCAACTGGTTTAATTGGAAGCTCTCGTTTTCGGAGCGTCTCTTTGGCTTTGAATGTGTGTGTGACAGAGAGAGAGAGAGAGAGCCAGGGACTGCTATTCCTGAACTGAATGCTGAATCATGTATGCAAGATGAGCAACTTGCATTGTTTCTTGTGACCTTCTTTCTGGCTTTGAAACTTCTGGGTTTGCATGGACTGGCTGAATAATTTAGCAATAGAAAACACCGAGAATAGTTCCATTTTTTTCCCCTTGGTATCCTTTCATGATCTTTGAGTTATTGGTCTAGGTCGTGCAGTTGTAATGAGAGCAAAGTTGTCAGCGGTCACAGCCGTTACTCCTCTGAAACTTACGGAATCTGCAGATACCTAGCTCAATGTAGAAGTTGCTGTTCATGATTCTATGCTTCCTTGTAGATGTACTCTTAAAGTTCCTCTCCACGGCAATCAACCAGATATCACTAACTGAGATAAATTGCTCTTTCAGGCTATTACTCAGAATATAAAATCCTGGGATAAGTTGAAAATTGTTGAATGAGGTGTGACTGAGTTTTTAGTGGAGGAACCAAATTCATAATTACCGCTGAACAGCCTCATTAGCTCACCTGCCAGCCCCCCACTCAAAATAAAAGTTGTGGCATTTCAAATTTGTCCATGATAATCAAATAACTCCATACTGTATTTTCAGAATAATACGTTTTAAAGCAAAGTCTGTTTGCTTTTACCTTAATTTCATGTGTATGTCACCATAATTTATTGTGTGTCAGTAAAATGTAATTCAAATGTGAAAATAATCAGAGTAATTTACCTCCTGGTTTGCTGCCTGAGAATACTTCGATGGATTAGCAGCTCATTCTAGTTGATTTATATGAACGTTGATGGACCGCTGGAGATCCCCTTCACCTGGTGCCAAGTTCAGAGTGATGCCAGGAAAGTGGAAGTCCATGCCACAGAAACTGATGAATTTTTGTGTGAGACTTCCTTTGAATTAAGCTCTGAGTTGCAGCAGCTTACCATCGATCGTTCAATCTGGACCATTATTTTCTTGAAGAGCAAAGTGAACTTTCAAAATCACGGTCAAATTATAGAGTCATCCATCCACTTCGGAAAGAGTTAGGTGTTAAGCTGATCTTCAGCCCGTCCCTTCTTGCCTGATGAAACTATCTTGTGGAACCAGCCCTTTTGTTCCCTCAACCATTCTCTTACCATGTGTCTGAGATTGGAGACTTTGGGATGGGTGATTTTACATTTGCCTGTTGGTGGGTTTGAAGATGGGGAGATTTGTAAAATCTAGCACATGCCCTTCACTGCTGACTCTGCCACAACCTGTATAAAATGGCCAAATTAATGCCCAGTTAATAGCCTCACCTTGTACATGTCACTATTTTACCCATGCAGGGAACAGCCCAGCATAAATGGATAGCCACCCCTGGGTAGGCTGTCCAACCTCCACCCACATTTTAGCTGGGGCTGATGGGTATTTTTGGGCATACAATCCAGGAAAATTCAACTCTTGGCTGAAAAAAGGAGCAAACTCAACATTAGATTTGTTAACTCTATTGCTCTCTCTGCAGATGCTGACTGTTCTGCCAAGTGTTTTCCAACAGTTTCTCTTTTTACTTGGGATTAGTTTCCTACAAAAGTGAAAAACATTTACTGACAACTGCCATAGACTTGCCTCCGAGGCAAAAGTGAGGACTGCAGATGCTGGAAACCAGAGTCTAGATTAGAGTGGTGCTGGAAAAGCACAACAGTTCAGGCAGCATCCGAGGAGCAGGGAGCCTCCAGGGTGGAGAGATAAAAAGGCTCCCTGCCTCCATTCCTGATGAAGGGCTTTTGCGCAAAATGTCAATTTTCCTGCTCCTTGGATGCTGCCTGACCTGCTGTGCTTTTCCAGCACCACTCTAATCTCGACACAGACTTGTCTCCTGTCAGTTCGTGCCACATTGAGTTTGTACAGAGAATCTGCTGATTCAGAATTTAGTCTCTAAAAATCGACACATTCACTCATACTAAATGTTTGATACTATTGTGTTCTGAGCCTCACTGTCAGTTATTCAGGATGTGTACCAGAGGATGGTTCATTCAGAGCCCTTTTGATATCATACAGAATCATTAGAGATTCTTTAAACAAAGCAGCGATGTCACAAATAGCAGAAAAAATGCAAGAGACAGCAAATGAAAACAAAATAAAGACAAATTATAAAGGAATGTTATTTTAAATAGTTTAATTATTAATTAATTAATTACCACATTTAATAAGCCACAAGCAAGCATATTATTGATTAACCTGATACACTTGGGAATTTACATCTTTAAATTATTCAGATTGCACAAAGCCAAATACACTCTTAAAAAATGAATGCTTTGTCAGTGGTGGGAATGTATTGTCATCCCATTCTATTTATACGTTATCAAAACTGGCTAAAGTTCCATTAAACTTTCTTTAAAAATAATTGCTTCCTTAAGGTGAACTGTTGCATTCTATTAGCATTTAAGTGACTTTTTGTGTCTGTCACATAACTTCTACCAGAGGAACAGGAGTAGGCCATTCATTTCCTTGAGTCTGTTCCAGTATTCAGCAAGCTACAACTGTATCCTAACTCCATCCGTCTCCTGAGGGTGAATCCCTGTACTCTTGGTTATCAAGGATGTATTGATCTTAACTGTAAAATGATTGCTTGAAGTGGAAGACAGTTTCATGCATCTAACATCCTTTGCATGAAGTTGTGCTTCCTGTTTGCTGTACTGAATGCCTTGGCTCTGATGCTATAGTCACATGTTTTTGTTCTGGACTTTCCCACTGGAGAGAAAAAATTTTTTTCTATGACATGCATTTCTTTCAAAGTCAGGAAAACTTCACTAAAATCACATTTGAAGGACAAAGGAAAGTAGACAAATTAGAACACAATCACCTGCAAGAGCCCCTCCAAGCCACATATCAAGAAGGAAGTTGATACAGCATAGCTCTTGTGGCTAAAGGGATCAAGGCATAGGGGGAAAGAATAGGATTAAGGTATTGAACTGAATGATCAACCAGAACCATATTGAATGACCTACACCTATGCCTATCTTCTATATTTCCATGTAACTCTTAGATCCCTGGTAACATTGCACGGCAATCTGTACTTCACTTTTATTTTCAGGGCCAATACTTCTTTTCTCAGATGTATGTAGTGTTTGAATTAGGTTTAGCTGTTCCACACAGTTTGCTTGAATATATCTACATTGAACTCCATGGCAAATGTAGGAATTTTTTGCACACATTAATAAATACATACTTATATTGGAACATTCCATTATAGTGGACTGAATCATTAATAGTACAAAGACATTAAACTATATATTTACACCAATCATTCACTTGACTTTTGGAAAGGTGCAGAAGTAACAGGGTTGTGTCATGGGTGACTTTAACTTTCCTACTATTGATTTGAATCTCCTTAGTTCAAATAGTTTGGATGGAACAGTTTTTGTCAGGTTTGTTCCGAAGGGATCCTGACTCAATATTAGATAGGCCGACAAGAGGGGAGCCATATTGGATTTGGTGCTTGATAATGAACCATGCCACTTGTCAAATCTGTTGGTGTGAGAGCAATTCGGTTATAGTGATCACAATTGCCTGACCTTTACTATACTTATGGAGAGGGATAGGAGCAGACGGAATTACAATGCTATTTGGCAGTAACTGGGGTGTCTAAATTAGGAACAGATGTTCTCAGGGAAATGCACGACAGAAATGTGGAGGTTGTTTAGGAAGCAATTGCTGATAGTGCTGTTCAGGTTTGTCCCACTGAGGCAAGGAAGGGACAGCAGGTTGAAAGAACCTTGGTTGACAAAGGACGTGGAACATCTAGTCAAGAGGAAGAAGGAAGCTTACTTGAGGTTGAGGAAGCAAGGATCAGAAAGGGCTCTACAGGGTTACAAGGTAGCCAGGAAGGAATTGAAGAATGGACTTAGGAGAGCTAGTAGGGGGCATGAAATGTTTTAGTGGGTAGGATTAAGGAAAACCCTAAGGAATTCTATACTTATGTGAGGTACAAGAGGAATACCAGAGTGAGGGTAGGGCCGGTCAGGGATAGAGGAGGGAACTTGTGCCTGGAGTCGGAGGAGGTAGGAAAGGTCTTTAATGAAACATTGCTTCAGTATTCACTACTGAGGGGGATATTGATGTTTGTGAGGACAGCATGAAACAAGCTGATACGCTTGAACAGATTGATGTTAAGAAGGAGGATGTGCTGAAAATTTTGAAAAACGTCAGGATAGATAGGTCCCCTGGGCCAGGTGGAATATACCCAAGATTACTACGGGAAGTGAGCGAAGAGATTTCTGCATATTTAGTGATGATCTTTGCATCCTCACTGTCTACTGGAGTAGTACCAGATGATTGGATGGTGGCAAGAAAGGGAATAGGGATAACCCTGGGAGCTGCAGATCAGTCAGTTTTACATCTATAGTGGGCAAATTAAAGGAAAGGATTCTGAGAGACATGGTTTATGATTACTTAGAAAACCATAGTTTGGTTAGAGATAGTCAGCATGGCTTTGTGAGGGGCAGTTCATGCCTCACAAACCTTATTGAATTCTTTGAGGATGTGACAAAACACATTAATGAAGGTAGAGCAGTGGATGTGGTGTACATAGATTTTAGCCAGGTGTTTGATAACGTTTCTTATGGTAGGCTCATAGGAAAGTAAGGAGGCATGGGATACAGGGAAATATGGCTGTCTGCATTAAGAATTGGCTAGCCCATAGAAGACAGAGGGTGGTGGCTGATGGAAAATATTCAACCTGGAGCTTGGTGACCAGTGGTGTTCCATAGGGATTGGTTCTGGGACCTCTGCTCTTTGTGATTTTTATAAATGATTTGGATGAGGAAGCGGAAGTGTGGGTTAGTAAGTTTGCCAATGATACAAAGGTTGGTGGAGTGGTGGATAGTGTGGATGGCTGTTGTAGCATGCAACGGGGCATGACAAGATGCAAAAATGGGCTGATAAGAGGCAGATGGAATTCAATCTGGAAAGGTGTGAAGTCATTCATTTCGGAAGCTTGAATTTGAATGCAGAATACAGGGTTGAAGGCAGGATTCTTGGCAGTGTTGAGGAACAGACAGATCTTGGGGTCCATGTCCATAGATCCCTCAAAGTTGATAGGGTTGTCAAGAAGGCATATGGAGTCTAGGCTTTCATTAGTAGGGAGATTGAGTTTAATAGCTGCGAGGTTATTCTGCAGCTTTGTATAGCTCTGGTTAGACCACATTTGGAATATTGTGTTCAGTTTTCGTAGCTTCATTATAAGAAGGATGTGGAATCTTTAGGGAGGGTGCACAGGGGATTTACCCGGATGCTGCCTGGACTGGAGGGCATGTTTTACAGAGAAAGGTTGAGGGAGCTAGAGCTTTTCTCACTGGAGTGAAGAAGGATGAGAGGTGACTTGATAGAGGTGTACAAGGTGATGATAGGCATAGATAGAGTGGATAACCAGAGACTTTTTCCCAGGTGGAAATGGCTATCACGAGGGGGATTAATTTTAAGGTGATTGGAAGAAGGTTTAGGGGATATGTCAGAGGTTGGTTCTTTACACAGAGAGTGGTTGGTGTGTGGAATGAACTACCATCAGTGGTAGGAGTGTGGAATACAGTAGGGACATTTAAACGACTCTTGGATACGCACATGGAGGATCGTACAGTGAAGGGTCTGTTGGTTAGTCTGGTCTTAGAGTAGGATAAAAGGTTGGCACAACATTGAGGGCTGAAGGGGCTGTACTGTTCTGTACTGTTCTATATTCTATGTTGACATTGCTTCCATGTTTCAAGTTAAAGGGATTGTGCAATTTTCAATTTTTTTGGTTTGCAATGAATTTTGATTGACTAAATCCATGAGGTCTTCAAACTTATTGGTAACTAACTACACCATCAGGCAGAAAGTAGATATTGGATGTTACACTGGGCATCTGACTGCAGTCAATTTATAAATTTAGAAAATGTCATAAATTTTGTCACCCATTATTGTAATTGCATAAGGGCTTCAGTTTGTGAAACTAAGATCCAGAGAGAGTGAGCTATGCTTTGTGGACCTCAGAAAGATTACATAAAGATTAAAAAAAAATGAAATGAGTTTCATGAATTTCAAGACAAATAGTGTGAAGATTCATAATTGCAAAATCTATTTTCAGGCTTGGGTCTTGTTTTTTTTAGAATAAGTCAGGGAGTGAGAACAGTATCTAAATATGTTAACCAATGAGAGAAATGTGTCACTAGATCTCCCAGTAAGAAGAATGTGAATGGGTGTCCAGAAGACAGCTGGATATAAATGAGCAGTGTGTCAACAGATCTTTGTGAGGACTGCCCATCTACAAGTCTTGCTGAGAACGAGCAATGATTGTCACTTGTCCAATGATGTAACTGTCTACAACTGTCCATGAGCGGGTGTGACTTTAAGAGTCTGTTTGGCAACAGTCTATTGAGAGAGCTTTCTGGACGATGATCTTGAGAGTGATCCTGTTTCACCAAAACCCCACCTACATAGTTCTCTAAGAGACCCTGTGAGTAGGGCTGCATCATTCTGATTTGATATGTTGATCCCATGACATGTGACATTACTTTCTACATGACATTTGAAATATGATGTTTGTCTTGTTTAAAAATGCTATTGTATTTACCATGCTGAGTGTCTCAGGAACTCCAAAACCTGAAGAAAATATTTGACTTTTTCTTTTACAGTGAGAGGAGTAACATTAATTTTTGAGATGAAGGAAGATGCAAAAGAAGAGAAAGGCTGAAGGAGAGAGAATGATAACATAAAGAAAAAAAATGATGAGCATTCCACACGAATTGGGATGAGAGACGTCAATTAAATATTATGGATGCTATGAAATTAATCAAAGATCCTTAGACAGCACCTTCCAAAATCAGGATCACTTCCATCTAAATGGAGGAGGGCAGCAGACACATGGGGACATCACTATCCCCAAGTATCCTGCCAAGCCACTCATCATCCTGACTTAGAAATGTATTGCTGTTCCTTCAGTGCTACTGGGTCAAAAACCTGGAATTCTCTCCCTAACGGCATTGTGGGTCAACCTATAGTGGACTACAGTGGTTCAAGACCTTCTCAAGGGCAACTCAGAATGGGCAATAAATGCTGGCCCTGGATTAGTGGTGCTGGAAGAGCACAGCAATTCAGGCAGCATCCGAGGACAGACAAAATCGACGTTTCGGGCATACAGTGGTTCAAGACCTTCTCAAGGGCAACTCAGAATGGGCAATAAATGCTGGCCCAGCCAGTGACACCTACGCCCCCTGAGTAAATTAAAAAAAAAACAATTTTGTTTACTTAGAAAATTTGTGCATGACTGTATGTTTTACACTACATGGCAGGTTATGAAAAGGATAAGTAAAAACAAAACTAAACTGATTTCAATTTTCTGATTCTCACACCACTCACCACTCACCTATCTTCAGGGATCTGAAGGTTTGTGCTTCGGAAGCAACATCAAAGTTCCCCATTATCAAACACAGTATACAACTGACCTCTCACAACTTCCTCGTTTGTGTTTTACTCTGTCTCTGTTGCTTTCTCTCACTCAAACCCCTCCATTTCCTGCACATTGTGTGGCTCTCTCCCCTCCCTGTTTAGTTTGTTTTTTCTCCTTCTGTTTCTGCAGCAGGTTGATCTCACTCTCAAGCTGTGGCTCCTCAGTTTGTGTTGCTCTTTTCTCCTTGGCATTTTGTGCTTCTCACACTGTCCCCTGTCCCTCATTTTGTGCTTCTTTATCTTTCTCTGTCCACTCATCTAGCCTGAGCACTTTTTCATTGCTCTTCCTCAAAGCAGGATCTTCTTCCCTCCCTCCAGAGGGGGACTTGTGGAAGGGGCATTTGATCAGGCAGGAGGGTTGTGGATGGGAACTCGGGGAACTCTGTCAATTTGTCACGCAGCAAGCATGACCTGAAAACTCGAGCAAGTTTGCTTGTGAGTTCCAGGAAAAGGGTATAGGGGATTGTTTGAAAGCTCTGCATCTTTGCTGCCAACTCAACTATCACCGACCCAACCCCTGCCCCCTTCTTATCAGTGGCACCACATTCTGCCATCAGTCATCTGTGGTGGAGCCCAATTTTCGGTCAGAAGCAACACATGGGCGTAGTATCAGCAGTAGCCACTGGCACTCCAGAGGCTCTGCTGAATATAGAAGAGCTCCATGCCTCTGGTCAGCTGGCAGTTCGTGGCAGGCAGGTCCCCCGGATGAAGGCCCATGATTGTTGTGCTGGAATTATGTAAGATATGGCAGGCCATTTTCAACTGGCAATTAAGACATCCACTGCCTCCAGCAGATTCTGCCCATTTCTCCAGTATCATCAATAGCAGCACTGAGGAGGCCAATTCTCTATTCCAGTCCACCATCACTCTAAAAATGAGTCCTAATATGGATATTTATCCATATTAGAAGCGCCAGGTAAATTGAAGGTACCATTGAAATTAGTCTGTGAATTGATCAAATTTCAATGTGCAAAGTCAGCGCTTGCTAAAGTTCACTATTTCATGTGTTCCTTTGCCAAGATGGGACTGAAATGAATGATGGTTCAGTGCTCACAAGCCTCTCTCAGAGTTGGTTCATGAAACGTGTGAGCCTAAGTTGCTGGGAATTCCTGTCTTTCTGTGATGCAGGGTCCAGTGGGACACATTTCATCTAGGTAGTGTTGATTGTGTGGAGGAAAATGTTTTATTTTCAAAACATTTTGTTTTCAACTCATTGCAACTTATTTCATTATCCACCGCAGTGCAACATCCCATGGGTAATTTTTTTGTACCAGATAAAAGGAAAAGTGACACAAACAAGAACTCAAAATTACACTGAAAAAAGACTTCTTTTTCTTTATTTCTCTTTCATTCAGTAATTCTTTCATTGTGAATCCATGAAATGTGAACAATAAGAAGTTACTAATCACACTCCGAGTCAGCTCAACTGAGTATTTTTTTTGGCTGTAAATGATGAATAAGAAGCATGCCTATTGTCTTTCATCAAAAGAATGATAAAGGGAAAAAATTCTCATTTAGAAAAGAGGAGGAATTAGCATTGGCAAATCACCACTAATGTTACGCATATCTTTTAACTCGCTAATTTGTTGGGAACTGTAAGCTCACATGACAATTTTTAGATTAATAGGGACTGTAGAGAATAGATTTGATGGCAAGAAATGGAAGGAACACTGTTTAGTCAGATTTTAAAACAGAAAAACAATAGGAAAAGGACATTGCTGATTTATTTGGCTCAGAACCAATAGTAATAGCTTACTTTACCAGACTACTTCAGTTTAGTTGCTTTGTGCTTGGTGGAGAACGCACCACTGCTGTCATTAAGAATTAAAATGGCAGATCAGGTCTGAGTAACATCTTCAAATTACATACGTAAAGAAGAACCTGCAAGATGTGACAGACAGTCTCATACAGGGCACCTCTCACCTTCAATGCATTATCTGGGCTGACATGACACCAATTGTTAAAGTTCACTTGAGAATGTAACTTTAAAAAAGTTTTGCGATTTACGTATGAAAGAACTGAAACCAACATGTTCATTCTAAAAGATGAGAGACGTAACAAAGAATCCAGGTCTTTTTCAATATATAATTTTAGTTACATCACACTGCAAACTTTTGCTATAAATTATGTGTCTTCTGATCTTATACCACCTGATGAAGGAGCAGCGCTCCGAAAGCTAGTGCTTCCAAATAAACCTGTAGAACTATAACCTGGAGTCATGTGATTTTTAACTTGGACTGTTTTGCTGTCCTGCTCTCTGGTTTAGGCTCAGCTGAGGGAAATTCAATTTAAACTTTCAAAGTAAGTAAACTCTTTTATTTTGTAATAAAGAGAAAATAAAGGCTGCCCTAAGAGTCAATAATCTCACCAGGCCAATTTATGACTCTAAATACTATAAGAATGATGTTTAGAAATTTTACACCACATATGTATATTTTAATAAATTATTTGAATTGGTTAAAGATCAGAAGCTAAAATCATTTAAGATTTCATAGTGCGATTTCTAAACATTTCAGAAGTGTCCAGATTAAACTGCATGTACAATAGTTCATAGGAATCATCCTAAATCATCTGACAGTTTGTTATGTTGACAATTTAGATTGGATCAATATTATTCTTTGATCAGTTACACATCTTTAGGGATTTTCCAACATCAGCACGGACCCAGGTTCATTTAACAGAAGAATTCACTATCACTGCACTTCACACTTCTGGCATTTGAGAATGATTAATACAGTATTTGTTAATTTTGCAAGGCCCAAAAGGCAAACAAAACTCCACATGAAACAGTATATACAGTTTAGGGTTTCGAGGAGTTTCATTGATTTTCACTTGATTCCTGCAGTGGGGCACTTGTGCATACAATGAGGATTTAAGTTTCATGAAAACATCAATGGATTTTCTGTAATGCTTTGATATTAAAATGGTATAATATTGAAATTAGGTCTTTCATTTTTACACACGTAAAATACCCCGAAACCAGCTCAGTAGCTGTGGTGTGGAAATGAACAATTGTATTACTTTTCAGATTTGATCTCTAGTTTGACTAAGTTTGTGAACATCAGCAGGGTAACAATGGAGTCTCAATGTTCCCCTCAAACTCAGTGAAATTCTGGGCTCAGTAATGAAATAGGGTACTTGGGGTAGTTACTGTATAGAACCTTACCATAGCCTGAGCAGTTACAACAATGATGTGCATTTAAACAGCACAATTAACATAGCAGACTGACCCAAGGTGGTCCACCTTCATGAGAGAGGTTAGAAAAAGGCCTGATGGACCATGTCTTTGATACGAGGCTCCTCGGATGCTGCCTGAATTGCTGTGCTCTTCCAGCACCACTAATCCAAAAAATGTTTTTGATACCTTTTATAGACTTTAATACTTTTTAAAAAGTTTAACCTGAATGACACAAGATCGAAATCTGTAGGCAATGCACATACGTGATAAACATATGGAGAGTATTTTCAACAGCGGATGTTTCAATTCTGGCTGGGTACAGTTTTACATTTCTAAGGGCACAAGAATGCAAAGACCAATAATGACCAATCAGCAGAAACAGATTGCACATCAGGATCTAACCTTGTCTTCCCCTTACACCAAACCTCTCGCTCTTTCTGAATCAGGAATTAATCCAAGTCTTGTCAGAATGCAGCATGGCCAACATCATGATTTTGTTAATGATTTATTGATTTTGAACTATTGCTTTAATGTGAGTGACTCACTGGGCAGAAGGGTGAGAGTTGGAATAAATAGTCTTTTATCCCCAAAAAATGATTCAGCTGAGTCAATATTTGTACCCATCCTGCAGTCCTGCGCTAGATGGCAGTCTATTCTATTAAGTCACTGAGTTCTAAGTGTTAAAAAAAGTTTTTCCAAATTAATTCAGCTCATGGCATCTCTAATTTATAATCTTTGTTTTTGATTTGTCACCATGTCACAACTGAGTTTTGCGGACCATAAGGATTTTAGATTCAATTTCAGTGATTTTCTGTTTTAACAGATCTCACTTAAGTATAGGAGAAGTGTGACAATTGTGATTATTGGATCTATACTGCAGCTAGAGAGGGAAAATGACAGAAAAGTGTTCTGGCTCCAGAATGTTGTCAAATGAAAGGTGCAGATGTCTGCTAAAGAAATGATTGTGCTGTTTCCACAGAGGACAGCTCCTGGCACCAGCTGGTATTTGCCACTTTTCACAATATATATGGTACTGGATTAGAGTTGTTTGAAGTAGTTTGCTAGTAACAATGATCCCTTGTGTTTTAATTTGTGTTGAGCCTATGTAGAGGAGCGGAGGATACATCACCATACAGCAACGCAGAGAAGCCACAACTCCTAAGATAACAGGAAGGGTGAAGGGTTAGTGTTAGGAGGGATTGGAGTGCATACAATTATACTTGGTCAGGCAAAATTACAAGGACTTTAGGGAGGTAGTACAGATACATCTGCTCCCTCCAAATGTTACAGTAGAACATTTTGGTCCCAACTTTTATTTGTGGATCAGATATACACCTCACCAGGAGAAATATTGGCTCTGGGAAATCAACCTTTAAAAATGGTCAAATGTGCACCTACTTTTCAATCCAGGTGAATGGTGGGCTGGACTGCGAGTTGGGCTCTGGGAAGAGCCTCAAAAGTTTCACAGTTCCCCGGGTGGTTTAGGGAAAACTGGCCTGGGGATTCTGACACACTGTTGAAAGTTTAAAAAGAAAGATGAAAACATTAAATATCCTTCTCCAGCTCTCATTCCTTTATTTCCCTCACTCAGCATGACTGACTCATGTCAATCTGTGCACCTGTACCCATCCTGCAGCCCTTCACTACTCTTGGACCAACATATGACCCAGTAATCACACTTCATACCCGTTCATAACCACCATACCAACCTATACCCATCTACCCATCCACCATGGTCCCTTATGCCCCCAGTGCCATGGTATGCCCATCTACCATCCCAGTGGTGTGTGATTACTAACTGCCCCCTGGCTAATCTACACATTTCCTATGGTCCCTTAAATCCCACATGCTCCCAATCAACCCATTATAGCCCCATAGGGGATAGTGAGGTCTGCAGATGCTGGAGATCAGAGTTGAGTTGAAAGTGTCAAGCTGGAAAAACCCAGCAGGTTAGGCAGCATCCGAGAAGCAGGAAAATCAACGTTTCGGACCCATTCTAGCCCCATGCCAACTCAGTGTGAACTTACAATCTCCGTCCATGACCTTTGCACTTCCCTCTCCATTACAACTCATTTTTAGTTCAGTGTGGGTATAACTCAGGTGATACTCATTGTTCTAAAATTTCCAGTTCATGACATATCTTCGACTAGTTCTTATGGAAGAGAACATTTCACTTAAATGTTCAATAACTGACAGAAATATTCAAGTACTCAATAACTTACGGCAACAAACATTTCACATTTCATACATGGAGGATGTTGGCTAAGAAGCCTTGCCAAAGTTCTGCAGTGTATCTTACAGATAGTACACACTGCTGTTATTGATACTTCTTTATCTTAATTTCTATATCCTTCACCATCCAGGGAATTTTGGATTTGCCATTTGAGGCAATACACTCCGATTGTATCTGCACCATCCCACCATTGAAGGAAACACACTGTCCAATTCCAGTTTCACCAACCAATCTCTTTCCAGTCAGTCCTGCCTAACACTGCCCTTGCTCCATTTAAACGACCAACTGGATCCACTGAAATTGGATTTTAGGATTCTTACCATCTTGGAATAAAAGGGAAAGTAACAATGTAGATGCAAAAACTAGCAGATTGTTAGGAACCAGAGAGTAATGGTCAATAAATCTAGTTTGGGCAGGAGAAAGGCTTGTGATGGAGTTCCCCAGGAACCAGTACTGCGACCCATACTTTTCCTGGTATATATAAATGATCTGGATCTTGGTTACAGGGGACAATTTCAAAGTTTGCAGATGACACAGATCTTGGAAAAAAATTATAATCTGTGAGGAAGACAAAATTGACAAGTTGGTGGAGTGAGCAGATAGGTGGCAGATAAGGTTCAAAGCAGAGAAGTATAAAGTGATGCACTTTGATAAGAAGAGACAACCTAAAATAGACAATACAATTATAAAGGCAGTGCAGGAGCAGAGGGACCTGCACAGGTCATCGAAGGTAGTAGAGGGAGGGAGAAGCTAATAAAACATACAGTGTCCTTAGTTCTATTAATAGGGGTACAGAGTGCAATAGTAAGAAGGTGATGTTGAGCTTGCACAAGATACTTGTCAGACATCAGCTGGAGTATTGTGCACAGTTCTGGGAGTGCCACATTATCAGAAGGAGGTCAGCACTTTAAAGCATTTTTAAAAAATGGTTTCAGGGATTAAAATATTCAATTATGAGGATAAATCAAAGCAGTTGGAACTGTTTCCCTTATGAAGAGGAAAGATAGGAGGAGAGCAACTATCACCGTTCGTAAAAACATCAAGAACTCGAGGGCCCAGATTTAATCTTGTAATAGGGAAGAGAAGACATTTTCACGCAGTACCTAGTTAGGTGTTTAGAATGCATTGCCTGAAAGAGTGTTTAACTGAGGCATTTACAAGGGTATTAGATAATTGTTTGGACTGAGTAGGGGCAGAGAAGAAGAAATTGACAATAGATTAGTGTGCTGGAAGAGCACGGCAGTTCAGGCAGCATCCGAGGGGCAGTAAAATCGACGTTTCGGGCAAAAGCCCTTCGTCAGGAATACAGGCAGAGAGCCTGAAGGGTGGAGAGATAAGTGAGAGGAGGGTGGGGTGGGGAGAAAGTAGCATAGAGTACAGGGGAAGGGGAAATGAGGAAACTTTTGAAGTCCACATTGATGCTCTAGGGTTGAAGTGTTCCGAGGCGGAAGATGAGGCGTTCTTCCTCCAGGCGTCTGGTGGTGAGGGAGCGGCGGTGAAGGAGGCCCATGTCCTCGGCAGAATGGGAGGGGGAGTTGAAATGTTGGGCCACAGGGTGGTGTGGTTGATTGGTGCGGGTGTCCCAGAGATGTTCCCTAAAGCGCTCCACTAATCCAGAATCTGGTTTCCAGCATCTGCAGTCATTGTTTTTACCTAATAGATAATGATGCTCATTTGAAGAGCCAGTGTGGGCATGATAGCCCAAATGGCTTCTTTCTTTGCCTTAACACTTCTGGGAATCTGTGAAAAGGCCAGGTGGCTTCAGGAAACACACATGTACAAACTCCTGCGTGCCCCTATTCCTACCCCGTGAAAGTGAGAGATACCTATTCAGACTCAGAACTCAGGGTTCCTGACTTCAAACAACATTTCCAACATTATAACATGAATTGGGGCACATACCTCCAGCCACATACTGTGTCTGCCATCACTGGAGTTGGGTAACATACAACAAAAATCTGTCTGCTTGATGCTTCCCTTCACACCATGAATAGTGAATTGGTTGATCTCATTTGGGACACTTGGAGCATAACAACATTCCTGAGTTAAAAAAAAGAAATCTGGAAGGATTCTGCTTTAGATCAGTCATTCCTCCATACCTGAGAGGTTTCTGTTTCTGAGAAATGATGAGAGTCGCAAGTGCAAAGCCCATTAAAAATACAGGTTAAAATTGGGGTTTCATGGGTTTTGCTGCGGATATTGAATTTTGTTGCTGCTTACGTTTTGGTACGGATGGGCAAATTCAAGATTTGTGGAGTTGTGGATACCAAAGACTTACTGTGTGTTGCTGTCAGATAAGGATAAGAGAAGCAACTATGATGATCCTTCTATTTCATAGACTGAAATAGAGATCTAGAATGGCCACAGTACAGAAGGAGGTGTTCAAGCCAACTCTCTGCAAGAAATTTCAGCTAGTTCTTCTCTCACACCCTTTCACTAATGCCTTGCAATTTACTTGTACTCCAGATATTTAACCAATTTGCCTTTGCAAAACATGATTGAATCTTCCTCCACTACATTGTCAAGCAGTCCACTCCAAGAATTGTGGCTTCAGAATAATTTTTCCAGTATTGCCTCTGGTTCTGTATCTTTTCATTTTGAATCCAAGACATCTGGTTGTTGATCCTTGTGCCAATGGGGAAGTGGGGAGGGTCAGAGACAAGGGCAGTGAATTGGCTTTCAGTGATTGTCTGCAACTCAATGCCAGGTTCCGCGATCAGGCTAGGAGTGCATGTGAATGAGTGGATATTCTCTCCACACAAACATAAATGAGGCCTCATTAAATTGCAGTGAATTTAGGATGAAAATTGTTGGCCAGGAATCACACATTATACCTTTCAACCCTCCAACTCAATTGGGGAAGGTTTGGTCACCACCAGGAGACTAAAGCAGAGCATCGCCCACAATTGCGTTGTCTGTCATCGTGTTTCCCGTCACAAATCCAGCCAAATATTCTGATTGAATCTGATGTAGTGTTGTACAAAATATCCAGTTTAACTTACTTTTGTATTCACAACTTCAATTATAAAACACAAGATCGTTAATTTTGAATAGCTTGTTGCAGTTTACTGAGGAGAAAGTGAGGTCTGCAGATGCTGGAGATCAAAGTTGAAACTTCATTGCTGGAACAGCACAGCAGGTCAGGAATTCCTGAAAATGGGATGGCGTTTTTACAGGGGGCAGGATGGGAGCAGTTTACTGTCAAGCACAGAAACAATGCCTGAGATATGAAAGAGGTCTGATACTTGGACATCAGTACCTTGGAAAGAATTGATCTCTTCAGAAGACGAGTTTTAGGGGAAAATGTGGAGAAAATATAAATACTTTAGGGTAATTGTGTCTTCCCAATTGCTTTTTATTACATTTACTAAATTGATTCTGCATTGTTCACATTTTATATGTCTGGGGCTGCATTAACTGAGTAAATTTAAAGGCAAACTCTCAGAACAACAACTTGTGAGACAGTAATTTTTAAACAAAAACTTGTGCTTTTAACAGGAACGGCTCCTTTCGGGGATTAAATTTCAGCAATTAATATTGATCCCCAACTCTTTGCACAGGAGCAAACAGCTATTAAAAGTTTTGTTTTTTCAGAAGATTAACCTGCTAAAATTGTAGTGTTCAGTACACTAGTTGCTAGTCCTAACAAATGTAAAAATTGCAAATATATTGTGGCCGATAAACATCAGAACCCATGCTGCTTTCATCTTTCTTTCAACTCCAGTCCAAAATTCCTGGTCATGTTCTCAGGGTAACAGTTTGCAGAATCCATGGAATCATTGAATATAACCTTTAACCACAGATAGAAATCTTGAAATCTTATTGAATAAAAAATGGAATTTGAGTTATTTTTTAACCACTGCACAGCAGTGGCCTGCTTGTTGGTAATAGCTGTCTCTTTGGATATCAAAGACAAGACACTGGTTTTCAGTTTCCATGAAAAAGGTTGGAATCACAGAATGCAATCCCCAAAACAATGTTACAAATCCCAAAATCCCTTGTAATAAAAAAGGAATTTGGTTTATTCAGTCCGCATCTACCAACTGCTCTAGCCATTGTACAATGGTAATGATAAGTTGAAAAGTAAATTGCTAGTAATATATAGTGAAGAATAATAAATGTCTGGCATTGAGGTTTAAGGAGGTTGTTCAATCTCGGGATTCTGCTGAGATTGGAATTGCTTGGTATAGTTTGCTGACAATAAAAGAAAGAAAAAGGGATAATTTAAAAAAAAACACGATTTGAAAAACAGAAAGCTACACCATGCATTGTATCTGAGCAAATCAGAAAATTTTGTATCATGTCCCTTGCTGTCCAATAGTTCCCACTGGGATCTGACGCTGATAAGATATCCTCATCACACAGAACAAACCTGCTGCCCCATGATATGATTTTCTTTTCGAACCTGTTCACATGAGTGAGTTTTCAGGCATGACTTCCCTTAAATTTGTTACTTTTTAATGCGCTTTGCATCAGATTTATTCAACTAGCATTGAAAGCGTTATCTGACTCATAAGCAAAGCGATTATTCTCCCCGTCACTCAAAGCAGCGAGGAAAGTTTTCTGCCATTGTGTGCTGAGATTTAAAGCGGCATGATTGAGAAGAATGATTGAGGCATGCGAGTAAAGCTACTTTGGTCACTCTTTGTAACAATATGTGAGTGCAATTCTCTTACTTATTTTAATTTTGTCACCAAAGAGCAAATGAGGGTATTTTTGTCATGGACACATCGTGGAAACGTTTCAATTATATATTTAACACATTTCACATTGTTGTGCCATGTTTTCAAATAAATAATTTGCTAAATTTGCACTTTGGAAAATCCTGAGGATGCAAGAAGTGTTCTTTAAATACAATAAACAAGCTAGTTGATAATTTTTGTGAAGAATCTGAACATTTAGGGTCAATTATAAAACAGTATTAGAAAAATAGCTTCTAATGGTTATAATAAATACCGAAACTCAAAGAAATAAAACAGTCAAGCAAATTAATGCACATTTATGGGAACTGAAAAAAACATTAATACCCTGTGCTGAAGTGGTGGGAGGGACTAGGTCTTTATAGGATAGTCTCTCAGGAACTACACAGCTTAACAAAGTGATTCATCATTTGCCCTGAAAGAGTTAAATTCATTTACATCTATTCTTTGTGCACATTTACAACCAAATATGAGTGTGTGAGCATATATAATAGTGGATAGAGGATAAAGATATTCTTTGTGCATTACATTGCGCACAGGTGCACTGCACTGAAGACATAAAACCAGCAGTCTGTGAAACAGTTCTTTTAACATTTATCACCTTTGCTCATCGCCACACCATCAGTCCCCCAGGAGAAGAAATGCTAATTCCATTTTTACAGCCCCTCTGGGATTGAGATTATAGCACGTCCTCACAGTAGAGAATAATTTTGCTCTTCCATAGTGTGATGTTTTTAATTGTTCCATTTGAGCAGTTTTTCCTTACTATACGTGATTAATGGGGCAGCATGGTCATTCTGGCAGGGATTCACCATGTGAGCAGCTTGTTCCTGTCCTATACCTTCCCAGAATTCCTCGAGCAATATACTTACAACTGAACTGCATTCTATTTTTGTCCCAATGTTGAGGTTCAGCTTCCTGTTGCAAGACTACTAACATATTTCCTCAAGTTTTTCCAATGGGTTGCAATGGTGGCACAAGATCCATCTGCCTTTTGTCACAGAGGTCACACTTGAGAATGCATTGAACTCTTACAGCACTGTGCTGGTGCTCAAATGCTGTGGATATAATTGAGGAAACGAGTTGCCACTCATGTGCCCAGCAGCACAGACCAATACCTTGAAGAGACTGATGTTGGGGGTCAGGGCTAGGGTTCCAAAGGGTTTTCTCACTCACTGTTTTTGTTCTTCTCCTGATTATAGGGAGAAAAGCTACTATCAGAGATTTGTGAAGACTGCTCAAAAGCAATCTAGTATTGATATCAATGTTGGTGTGCTTATTTTTAAAACTGAAATCTTTGTTGATAAATACCTTCCAATTTCATCATACAAATGTAAGTGGGAAAGTTTTGAATCTCCAGCAGACTGAACGTATTGTGAATCTGCTTCCAGTAGCAATCCCTGAACAATGTAAACACATTAACTGCCCACTAATAGATGTGATTAATTGAACAATTGCCTGACTCTCAACCAGAACTCATGCATTAACATTATAAAAGCATTTCACTTCTTCTGAAAAGAAAAAGAAATGAGGGTAAGGTCCAGAAATACAGCAGCATATTCTGTATAATCACAGAAGACAACCTGGTAACTTTATTTCTAAACAGAAAAAATCCTAAGACTTTGAAGCATGCTGCATCCCTTCAAGCAGATGTTATGCAGCTGTGCTTATTACAGGCTTACTATACAAACTAGACAAACAGACAAGATAGAATAATGTAATGTCACATGCCAGTGGTGAAACAAGCAAAATCCACTCAAAAGTTACAGACATTAATACCATGAAAGGTTGAATAGGCATCCAGATACCAGAATAAAATTACATTCACAGAACCACTACCTTATTACAGAGCAGAAGTGGGCCATTGACCTATACAAAGAACAAAGAAAATTTACAGCCCAGAAACAGGCTCTTCGGCCCTCTAAGCCTGAGCTGATCCAAATCTACTGTCTTAACCTGTCACCCAATTCCTAAGCATCTGTATTCTTCTGATCCCCACCTGCTCATGCATCTGTCCAGACACAACTTAAATGAATCTACCGTGCTGCCTCTACTACCTCTGCTGGCAATGCACTCCAGACACCCACCACCCTCCGTGTAAAGTATGATTTAGTGCCATTTGCCTGCCTTTTCCCCACTCCCTTACACATTGTTTCTACTCAAGTAATCATTAATATTCTCTTGACTGCCTCAGTTCACTCGCCTCGAACACTGTTCCAAATGGTGCATTTCAGCCATGAGCCCTAATTTGTTTTTGTTTCACATCACATTTGCTATGGTTGCAAAATAACTTTAAATCTGTATCCTCTTATTTTCAATCCTTTTATGAGCAGAATAGTTTCTCCTTATCTTCCCTATCAAGACACTCAAGATTTTGTAAACATCTATCAGATCTTCTCTTAACTGTTTTCTCTCCAAGGACAAAATAAAATCCAGGATACTGTAAAAACTCTAAAAGTGAATCCTATATTTGTATCACTATTACGTAATATTTAATATTGTGGTTTACATTTCAATCAAAAGGTTTTTAGGTATTTGTTGCCTTTGGCCAATGTGCTAGTTTCCTATAATGCAAATATCATCCACCCTGGTTTTATTCAACACAGTTTGTAATTAGCAGAGGTTGGTGGGGATAATTAAGTCATTGGGAACAGGGTAAAGTAAGCTTTGCTTCTATTTGTATTAGGCTGAATTTCCTTTGGATGTAGATTCAGAGTCAGTGTGCAATTGAAGATGGCATAGGAAACTCCACTTGATGACTGAGGTACAAGGCCGAAGCAGCAACAATAATATACGGGGAGAGGTTTCCAAATGTGATGTCAGAGTGTACACGCAGTCGCAGTGTTAATGTCCTGACATTATGGAAATTTCAGCTATTATTTCTAACCTAATAAGCATTCAACTCTGGTGAAAGAAAGAAAACAGGAAAATGTGTTTCATCCTTCAAACTGCTAGTCACAGGAACTATCTTCATTTATTGTGACAATAAAAGGTCATAAAATAAGGAGAGTTCCATTGTGTACTTAGTGCTTTAGTTTTTTAAAAGTGTCAATTTAGAAACTGTTGAAAACAGATTTTTTTCTGAAATAAAGAAAGGAAATGTTGGAAACAATCAGCAGGTCATGGCCGCTGCGAAGAAAGAAACAGAGTTAATGTTAACATTTCACGTTTGTGAAAGTATTTCCAGAATTTTCTGATTTTGTTTCATGGTTTCAGCATTCTCAATATCCTTTCCTTGGAATACATAAATACCATTCTCTGAAATAGGGTAGTGTAGTTGGAGAAAATAATTTCTTTGACATTATTTCCCAATATCTACAGTTTCCTTTAAAATGTCTGATTTCCTGCCTCAATAAAGAGCTTCCAGTTTAGCTCTCCTTTCCTTTGGTGACATCAATGATGGGAAGAAATACTACCTAAATCCCACGATGGCTGCACTGATTTTCATGAGAGATCTGTGTTTGCATTGAGATAAGGAAGGTTATGCTGCAGAACTAGGAAGTCTACCATCAGCAGGATTGAAGGGCCAGGGAATGACATTTGTCGAAAATGCCGGTCAAGGAGAGCAGAATGATTGGAGGTATCCTACTTCACCTGAGTCTGAGAGGAAGAAAGCAGAGCTGTGGCACTCCAGACAGTTCTCGGCAGGGAGTTTAAACAGAGGCCTGAGGAGCAGAATAAACTGGACAGAGTAGGCACAACATTCGAAGTGAAGAATTGAGGGTTGCAGATGATTGCAACTGGGTTTCATTTTGGATAGTGATAAGTCAACACTGGACATCTAAAATTTCCAGTTGTTCTTTTTGAAGCCAGCATAACCCACCAGCTTTCTGCTTATTGGCATAAAAGTAGGGTTCATGATCATATTCACATTTTAATGGCCCAGTTGGATATATAATCTAATGTGTGATTTATTTAAATATAACTGTCCAGATGATTTTTGTGTACATTTTGCAGATTTGGTCTATTCCTTTCAGAAAATAGTTAGACTCTTCAACCTCATGAGATTGGAATGAGTCTCTGGTGGGTTCATAAGTGCTAGCAAGGAGCTGTTAGGTTGAATGGCTTGTTTTCATCTTGAAAATTTTGTGTTTTTGTTGGATGTTTCACTTCCAGCTTACATTCTAATTGAAACATGCTTTGACACACTCCACACTTAAAGAAAATGTCTACTTTGGGAAAAGACATTTAAACAAGTTCAGGGAAAGTCAATAGAGAAACTGTCTGTTGGGAATGCTCATAGTATTTTAATTTTTTGGACAGAAGGAGGCCATCAGTTACAATTGTGCTGGCTGTTGGAAGAACAGATGTGCTTAATCTCACGGGTATTGATCGTAACTCTGCCTTCTCAAAAGACTATCCACCTCCATTTAAAAGTGTTTATAATGTCAGTTCCCAACACCTTTCCAGACAGAGCCTTCCAGATCCTGACAACTCTGAGTGAAAAGGTTCTCCTGTTCTGTCTTCTTGATCTATTATGAATGATGTTGAACTATGACCTCTTTGATCCAGTCACTGAGGCAATCGTTTTTCTCTATGTATTGCATCATAAATCTCACCACCTTGAAAACTTTTCAAAAGGTCATTTTTTAACTTTTACTACTCCAACGAAAACTACTAACTTTTCCAACTTCTCTTCATATTTGAAGTCTCTCATTCCTGGTGATAGCCTGATAAATCGTCTTTGTCTCCTTCTGAACGTTTTTGACATGTTTGCTGAAATATGATTTGGAGATGCCGGTGTTGGACAGGAGTGTACAAAGTTAAAAATCACACAATACCAGGTTATAGTCCAACAGGTTTAATTGGAAGCACTAGCTTTCGAAGCGCTGCTCCTTCATCGGTTGGTGATGAAGGAGCAGCACTCCGAAAGCTAGTGCTTCCAATTAAACCTGTTGGACTATAACCTGGTGTTGTGTGATTTTTAACTTTGCTGAAGTATGATGCCCTAAATCATTTGCAATACTCCAAGTGAGTTCCCTAAAGTTTGAGGATGATGTCTTTGCTTTTGTAGTCTTGGCTTGTGTTTAGAGTCATACAACTTGGAAACAGACAGACTAGCCCGCATTTAGCCCATATCTCTCTAAACCATTCCTATTCAAGTACCTAACCCATCTGTGTTTTTAACCATTTTACAAACTCAGCTTGCTGTCTTTACAAACTTCTGTATCTAGATATTAAGGCATCTTTATTAAACTAATTCACAATTGAACAATGTACAGTATGTTGTCTTTCTGTATGAGTCCTTCTAAGGTGCATCATTTAACACTTTTCATGTTGAACTCCACTTCTTACACTTCTGACATTTTGTCAGAATCTCTCTGTTATCCTGAAGTCTCTTACTATTCTCATCACTAACTGCTTTGTTGTCAAGTTTCAAATCATCTTCAAAGTACTTAATGCTGCTGCCTACACCTAAGCTTACATTGTTTAAAGAAATTGAAAATGCAGTAATTGCAAAACCAACCCCTTGGGAAAGCAGCACTACAAACCACCTTCCAGTTGAAATAGAACCCCCATATCCTTTTTAGGGATCCTTTCTGCAAATCACAGCCAATTTTGTAATCACTTTCTTCTAATTCTATCATCTTAAGTCTCCAGTCAAGAACCCTGTTAAACGCCTTCTGATTATGTCTTTGCACAAAGCATACTGAACTAGTTTGATCACATTTTTGCTACCTCAACAAAAAGACGTTGAGGCTTGATTTGTCTTTAAAAAAATCCCTGTTGGTGTTTCTTGATTAACCCATGCTTTCCAAATGAAAGTTCACTTCATTTAAAGTTTCCAACAGCTTCCCCCCGCCCACCCCGGCCTGCAGTTTCCTGCACTATCTTTCCCTACCTTATTGAACAGGAATACAACATTACCAACTTTTCAGCCCTTTGGTGTTACTCCTGTCTCCTGTAAATAAGGATTGAAAGATTGCCTCCTACCTTGCTATCACTTTTACCTTCACTTCTTTCAGTAAAGCACCATTGGGACACACTGACTTACCTAATTTGAGTTATGTTAATCATTTTACTACATTTGGTTCAGATATTAGCATTCCCTCCCTGTACTGTCTCATGTAACCTTCACATTATCTGCTGTATATGTATTCACAAATAAAAAGTGCTCACTTTAATACTTAAACTAGGTCTCTGCCTTAATGCGAAGACTTCCCTTCAGATCCTTAAGATGATAATCATTTTTGCGAGCTAACTGCTTACATTTCATATGTTTATAAAATATTTAGACATCAATTTAATGTTGTCGACTAAGCTTTTTCTCATAACCTATTGTATTAATTTTTAAAAATTTATTGCTGCATTTTCCTGAATCTTCCTGATTATTAACTGAACCTTGCATCCAACAATGCTCCGAAGTCTAGTTTCTCCATCTTAGTTAAACTTTTATTTCTTTTGTAATTCAGGACACATGAGCTTATTAGGATGTTACTGTGCTTGAGGATAGAGGATAGTGGCCTGGCAGGTTGATGAGGATTTTGATGATGTGAAGCGCTGGCCATACAGCAAATTTGCCAAGTTCAAAACCAATTTAGACTGCAGGAGTTGTGGAGATCTCTGCTTGAGCTCTGCCACCCACCTTCCAGCTGTTGACAATGTATGATTAACTAACGTTTCCAAATCAGGACTTACAGAAGCAGGCAAGGTTGACTTTTATTGAGAGAAAGAAGACTTGCTTCCAGCTTACGTTCTAGACATTTCTAAAATAGTCATTCAAAACTCAGACAGTGGTTCTAAAAGTTTTGAATCTGTAATCTTTGCGGCTAATCATAATCATTATTCAGATTGCGAAGATGTTCAGGTGTTTGGAGGGTACTACTTTACAAAAGGCTGCTTCTGATGCAATGACTTGAAGTTATCAATCAAACAATGAATTGACAGGCACCATACTAAGATAATGAAAGATTTTGAAATCAGTTATTTGGCTCTAAACTTTAATGACAGCCCTCAGATTTATATTAACAGACAAGGTGAAATAGCATGCACTATGGTTTTCAATAGTTAAAGGGAAGGAGATTAAAATGCCTTGGCAGGTTGACAGTTTTCTTACTAGCCATCTTGATGGCTCCCAATGAGTTTGACAGTTCCAATGACTTTAGGCACATTCATGACTATCTTTAACAATCCCAAAAGGCTCTTGACCTCACCGAAAGGGAATTTTCTCTCCCTCAAAGGACAGTTGATCACTCCCAATGGTATCACATGACCATATACAAAAGGCTATCAAAGGAACTTAGCAACATTAAAGCTTTTTCTAGTAAATCTAAAGTGCACAATGCCTGATGTGGACATCTCACTTGTGAAACTCTGATCAGCATGAGTAGCTGCTTATTAATTTGCAGTTGTCTATGTGATCCGTGGATGTGCAAGTGAGGATTTGCCATTATTCTGCACAGCAGTCCCTGTGAAAATGGTGAACTCTATGCTCAGAGTTTCAAGTTTTGATTCAGAGTTCCACTTCCATTTTCATAATGATGGAGGACCTCTTCATCTGCACAAGGTTCAGGCCCATGTCTTTAAAAAAAATTTAAAATGTGCTGTGCATATTTTGTCTTGACATTAATTGCCAACTGTGAGTCATAGAGTCATAGATTTTTACAGCACAGAAGCACATCATTCAGTCCAACTCATCCACTCCAACAAGATAATTTAAACTGGACTGGTCCCATTAACCAGCATTTGGCCCTTATCCTTCTAAATGTGGGTGGCATACTGACACAATGGTTAGCCCTGCTGCCTCACAGTGCAAGGGACCCAGGTTTGATTCTAGCCTTGGGCAACTGTGTGGAGTTTGCACATTTCTCCCTGTGTCTACGTGGGAGTGCTCCGATTTCCACCCACAGTCCAAAGATGTGCAGGTTGGGTGAATTGGCCATTCTAAATTGCCCATACTGTTAGGCGCATTAGTGAGAGAGAATGGCTCTGTGTGGGTTACTCTTCGGAGGATTGGTGTGGACTTGTTGGGCCAAAGGGCCTGTTTCCACACTGTAAGGAAACTAATCTAAATCTTTCTTTTTCACATACCCATCCAGATGCTTTTTAAATACTGCGTTTTAATTGTGTCATCCTCAGCCACTTCTTCTAGCAGCTAATTCCATACACACACCACTGTCTGCATGAATAAGTTGCCCCTCAGGACTGTATTAAATCTTGCCCCTCTCACTTTAAACCTATGCCCGCTAGTTTTGGACTCCTCTATCTTGGATAAAAAAAAGGCTTTGGCTATTCTTGCTATCCATGCCCATCTTGATTTCATAAACTTCTATAAAGTCATTCCTCAGCTTCCGATGCTCCAGGGAAAAATGCCCCAGTGTATTCAGCCTCTCACCATAGCTCAAACCCTCCAACCTTGGCAACGTCCTTGTAAATCTTTTCTGAACCCTTTCATGTTAGCAACTCACAACTCTTGTACTCAATGCACTGACCAATAGAGGCAAATGCCTTCTTTACTACCCTGTCAACTTAAAACTCTACTTTCAAGGAAATATACACCTGCACCCTTCAGTCTTTGTGTTCAGCAACACTCTCCATGGTTGTACCATTAAGTGCCCTGATTTGCCTTACCAAAGTGCAGAAACTGACATTTATGTAAATTAAACTCCATCTGCCACTCCTCGGCCAATTTGCCCAACTGACCAACGTCCCATTGTACTGACCTCCAATCTGACAAACAACCCTCTCCTGCCCCTGTCTCCCACCTTCAAGTCAATTTTGTATCCAATTGGCTGGCTCCCCGGATTGCATGTGATCTAACCTTTATAACCAGACTACCATGTGGAACCTTGCCGAATGCTCTGCTGAACTTTTTATAGGCAATGTCATTTCTTCAAAAAACTCAATCAATTTAGTGATTCATGATTTCCCATGCACAAAGCCATGTTAACTTTCCTTAATCAATCTTTGCCTTTCCAAATGCATATAAATCTTGTCCCTCAGAAACTCCTCCAACAACTTACTCACCACTGATGTCAGACTCATCAGTCTGTAGTCCAGGAAGATAAATGGCCAATCATCTTTGTGTGTTTCTGCTAATTTAAATTTTAGTAACAAACAAGCCCCAGTGGAGCAGTCTTTGCAGGTGACTTCCAAACTGTGTCATTCAGAAGATTATCAGTCTGTAGGTACTATTAGATTTCATGCTTCTGTAATTTACAATGCAGGATAGAAACTTCTGTGCACTGACTGCCCATGTCTGCAATACTAATGCCATTTTCTTTTTTCACCTTGTTATGATTTCTGATTGGAGCACTGTATTTGTACAATGTAGCTTGTGCACTGTGGGTTGCCATAGTTAAATGTATCAATGCATGAGAAGGCAGAAATCATTAAAACCAGCAGATGGTACTTGATGTCAGTAAAGAGTGCATCTAAACTTGAAACCTATAAGAGAGCCATCTACAACAAGAATAGTCAGAGAATAGTTAAATATTTCAGTCTGGAACTTTGTACTACTGAATGTTTAAGGCTTTGAACTTCCCCGTCATTGCTCCTGTGGAGATGAAAGGAAATTAGGAGTGATGGTGGCAGCATGGTAGTAATGTTGCTGGGGGTGGGTAATAAAAACTCTGTGTGAATGGGTATAAATCTGACCAGGGCAAATAGTAACATTCAACTTCAATTAAAAATTAGAATAAAAAGATAGTTAATGGCAACCATGCAACAACCAACTATATATATATTTTTTAAAAGATCGGATTCACTAATGCGCATTAGGAAGAGAAATCTGCCATCCTTACCTAGTCTGGCTGACATGTTACTATAGACCTACAGCAATACAGTTGACTCTTAACTGTCCTTTTGGCATTTAGGAATGGGCAAGTCAGTGACTCCCATATAAAACACAGAATTACAACTTTTTCTAACCTCAACAACAAAACTAAGAGATAGCTGTACAGTTAAACAAAATCTGAACAAACAGTAATTAACAATGCTGTTATCAATGCTGAGGAAACAGTGCTACAAGCTGTATTGCATTAATATAACCTAGACCTCACTAAAATGTGGAAAACCTGGGTAGGAGAAACAATGAAGGCTGAGAAGACTTATTTTAAATCATACACAAATGTTCTCTTTGAACAGTTGAGTTTCAATCAGAGGTCAGGAAAAGAAAGAATATTGATCAGCATATATTTTTTAATTGACTTATGAGGAACAGGCATTGCTAGCTGGACCAGCACTATGATTGCACTGAGCCAGATCTCGAACAACAGTGGTAGGATTGTCTTAGGGATAAGTGATTCTGCTGTAGGAGCACATTGACTGAGAGAAGAGAAATCTACTCTCAAGAAAGCTCTTGACTTATATGGAAGCTCTGGGGTTGTGAATCATTAGCTCAAACATATGATTGGGAGAACTGACTTTAAATAATGCTGAGAGAAGATGATGGAAGCTGAGAGAAAGTGATGGAAGAGGACTGATGGCAACAATCACAAGCTTCCTGGCTTTGGATCTGTACTAAATGGTATGGCAGTACAGCAGTACTCTGAGTCTGGTATCTCTGGGCAAGAAGCAAAGCACAAACAGGCAATTCAAGACAGGGATAATATGAATAGCCAGGAAGGTACAGAGCAAGTGAGCACTCTGAAAGCAAGCAAACAACTCAGAGATGCAGCCTGGTCCAATCCATGAGCTGGATGTGTGTGAGCACCGAATGTTCTTGACGCAGCTTTCTAATGATGGGTCCTGGTGCAGTTAGCTTGGCTAATTCCCATTGAATGAAACCCAGGATGCACCCACAATGCAACATGGAGTTCCCCTACTGCAAAATATCAATGTCAAGATTTCTTTCTATGTTGCTCTTTATTCCAGGTTTTGACTGAGTGCAAATTTCACCATTTCTCTCTGTGGTGGGATTTGAATCAATGTCCCTGGAATATCAGCCTCGGGCTCATGATTCCTAATATAGTGATATTACCACTGTGCCACCATCTTCTCCGAAGTGAGTTAATAAAGTCAGTAACAAGCTATAATTTCCTTCAATAGGCAGCTTGCCACTGTTTAGCGAAAATCCTACGCGTCTGGTTAAAAAAATTGGCGAGTTTCTCTCAGTTTCAAGATTGGCATTGCCTGATTCTTGTGCAATTTACCACATTTCCCATAGAAGCTCTTGTCATTCAAGCCCCAATAGATTTTGCCCAATGTTCCTATCCTGCTGATGCCTTGATGGTGTTTCAGAGTCCTGTGACTACACAGATAGTAATCAATACATTTTACTTGGGATTTCCAAATATATTATAAACAAAACAGTTAGCAGAAAGAAGTTCAAAAGTACGTACATTTTTAGAAGTTCAAACAATTTAAAACTCTCTTCAAAAGAATTTCTGAAATGATGTTTGGAAAAACTGGGGGAAAATCCATTAAAAGGTCTGTGCCCTTTTTAGAATGTGTGGTAAGTGATGCTTCCTTAAAACCCGTTATTTTCAGCTGAGATGTTAAACTCAAGACTTATCTGTTCAGTCAGGTAGACAGGAAAGATCCCATGCCACTATTTAGAAAAAGACTAGAGAGTTATTCCTGGTTTCTTGACCAGTAACCATCTCTCAATCACATCAATAAAAACATTGTGATACTGCTAGTTGTGAAACAGTGTTGGGCGCAAAGTGAATGTTGCCAACATTACATCAGAGGCTATGCTAAAAATGTCTCAGTGGCTGTAAAATGCATTGATAAATCTTGAGGTTATAAAAGGCATTAGTGAATGCAACTTTTCTTTCTGATGAGAGAAATAGTTCAGTAGTTCACAATCCAACTAACAGGAAGAAGGGATTTGTAGAATGCATCGAAGACTTTACTGGTGATGACGGTACTACAGACCTGGGTTCAATTCTAGCCTCAGGTAAATGTGTTCCATTTGTACAGTGTCTGTGTGATTTCCTCCCACAGTCCAAATCTGTGCAGGTTGGGTGACTTGGCCATGCTAAATTGCCATAGCACAATGACGCCAGAGAATCTAACCTCAATTAGGTCCAACTTGATCTTCACCTTCACCTGAAGGTAAAGATTTGTCAACAATCTTCATCCTGTTGGGTTACCATTGTCAATGTAACAGGTTGTGGTATTTTCTTGCAAATACATAAGAACATAAGGACTAGAGACAGGAGTAGGCTATCTGGCCCTTTAAGCCTGCTCCGCCATTAAATAAGATCATGAGTGATCTTTTCATGGCTTCAGCTCCACTTCCCCACCCTCTCACTATAACCCTTAATTCCGTTACTGTTCAGAAAATTATCTATCTTTACTTTAAAAACATTGACTGAGGAAGCCTTAACCACTTCACTGGGCAGGGAATCCCTCTGGGTAAAAAAGTTCCTTCTCAATTCAGTCCTACATCTTGAAGTTATGCCCTCTTGACCTAGTTTCACCCACCAGTGGAAACATCCCCTCTACTTTGATGTTATCTATTCCTGTCATAATTTTACATGTTTCTATAAAATCACCCCCCCCCCACATTCTTCTAAATTCCAATGAATATAATCCCAGTTAACTCAGTGTCTCCTCATAAACCAACCCCCTCAACTTTGGAATCAAACTAGTGAAACTCCTCTGCACCTCCTCTCGTACCAGTACATTCTTTCTCAAGTAAGGAGATCAAACTGCATGCAGTACTCCAAACTCCAGGTGCGGCCTCACCAGCAGCCTATACAATAGCAACATAGCCTCCCTCCTTTTAAACTCAATCCCTTAAATAATAAAGGACAAAATTCCATTTGCCTTCTTAATTACCTGTTGCACCTGCAGATCAACCTTCTGTAATTCATGCACAAGGATACCCAGGTCCCTCTGCACAGCAGCATGCTGCAATTTCTTACAATTCAAGTAATAGTCCTTTTTACGATTATTTCCTACTGAAACGGATGACTTCACATTTATTAATATTGTACTCCACCTGCCAGATCTTTGCCCACCCACTTAAACTATCTGTGTCCTTTTGCAAAGTTTCACAATCCTCTGCATACTTTGCCCTACTACTCATGTTAGCATCATCTGCAAACTTTGACACACTACACATGGTCCCCAACACCAAATCATTCATGTAAATTATGTACATTCAAGAATATTGATGCAAAACATAAGTCCAGCTCAAAAGTAAAGGAACAATAAGGCTAAAAAACTATACAAAGAAGGGATGGTAAATAGAGACCTAAAGCAGGAAAAGTTTGGTGCTTAAGAATTTTTGTTTTCTCAGGAATGTTCTTGGAATATCCTTATATTAGATTGCTGTTGAACAGTTTTTGCTGCATTTAAATATATTTTAGAGATGACTAGACATAAATAATTATGGAAGCTCATAATACATGCTTTTATTAAACATATATTTCAATATCAGACCACAAAAAGGCCAGAGGAAATGTCATACTGTCACTTTAATTCAGTTCTCGTTAGATGCCCAGTCCACAAATGCGTTGACTTTGTTTTCATTCACAGGATGTGGTGTAGCTGAAAAAGCCAACATTTATTGTTCATTCTTAATTGTCCTTCAGGAGACAGTCCTGAACTGAGCTGCCTTCTTGAAGTTGCAGTCTGATTCATGTATGGTGCAGTCACATTTGCTGTTTCGGAGGGAGTTCCAGAACTGTAACCAAGTGACAAAGGAATAGTGATATGTTTGTAAATCAGGCTGTGGGGAGTTTACAGGTGATAGTTTTCCCAGTTGTCTGCTTGTTCTTCTGGTGACATAAGTCATTTTTCTAGATGTTGCTGAGAAACAAACCTTGGCATTTCACTGCAGTGCATCTTTTCACCAGTACATACTGTCAAAGTGCGCTGGAGGTAACAATGTTTATGATGGCGAATGGGCTTCCATTTAAGTGGACTGATTTGTTTTGGGAGATGTTGAGCCTCTTGTGTATTGATGGGACTGCATTAATCCAGACAAATGGAGACTTTTCGATATCACTCCAGACTTGTGCTTTGTAGATGATGGGCAGGCTTTGAGGAGTCGGGAGATGAGTTACTCACTGCAATATTTGGTTTACAACTTGCTATTTTTGCTGCAGTATTTATATGGTTAGTCCAGTTCAATTCAAAGTCAATTACAACCCCATGGATAGGTGTTGGTAGTGGGGTCTCAACGACCAGAATGTTAAAGGGGAATGCTTAGACTCTTTCTTGTTCATACTCAGTGTCTGTCACTTGTAAATGTTACTTATCACTGATTAGCCCAAACCTGAATATGTGCCAATACTTGTGCATGAGGGCAGGGAATATTTCAATACTTGAACACTGTGGAATGAGTAGTGAACATTCACACTTAGGCTGTTACAATGGAGGAAAGATAACTGATGAAGCAACTGAAAATGTTTGGGCAAAGCACATTGGCCTTACAAACTCCGACTGTGATATTCTCAGGCTGAGATGATTGACTTCCATCAATTGTAAAAGAGTATTCCCCTTGATTCCCATTGACTTTAGTTTTGTAGGCCTCCGAGATGACACATCTGGTCAAATCCTGCTTTGATGTCAAGGGCAGGAACTTCCTCATTCCTGGAATATAGCTTTTGTATGCAGTTTTTGACAAAGACTATATTAAGGTTTGGATTTAACTAGTCCTGGTAAAACCAAATATGAATCAGTGAGCACATTTTGGTATGTAAGTGTTGCTCTGTAGCACGGTCCAAAACCTTTCCATTATTTAACTGATGAATGAGAATTGGCTGACAGGACAGTAACTAGCCTGACTGGACATTTATGGACAGTAGATATCTTTTTCACTTTATAAAGTAAATGCCAATGTTGGATGTGTGGCTATTTCTGAAGCATAAACATTCATCACTAAAGCTAGGATGTTATCAGGGTCCATTGCCTTTACTGTATCCTGTATGCTCAGCTATTGTTTGATAGCAACAAGAGGGCATAGGCTCAAAATGAGAGGGTGAAGGTTTAAAACGGACCTGAGGAGCAACTTTTTCACACATAGGGTGATGTATGTGTGAAATGATTTGCCACAGGAAGACATTTGGACAGGTACATGGATAGAAAATGTGTGGACGGAGATGGACCAACTACAAGCAAATGGGATTAGTTCAGTTTAGGAAATCTAGTCGGCATGGATGAGTTGGGCCAAAGTGTCTGTTTCTGTGCTATTTGACCCTATGACTCTCTAACTGAATTGGCTGAAGACTAAATTTTGTGACAGTGAGGGTGTCACAAGTAGCCTGAGCTAGATCAGCTCAGCTATTACTGATCTTGAGAATGTTCATGGCATCTCCTCTAATTTGATTTACGGTTGATAAGAAAGGACTTCAGAGCTTTAATCTGACTCTTGGATGTGGGATTGCTTAGTTTTATCCATAGCTCACTGATTCTGCTATTCAGCATGACTGTAATCCTATGTTTTAACTTCACCACATTGGCAATCCATTTCTAGGTACATCTGATGTTGTTCTTGTCATATTCTGCAACACTATTCTTTGAACTGGGGCTAATCCCTTGGCTTGATGCCAATGATCAAGTGAGAGATTTACCATGCCATGAGGCCACAGACTGTGGTTGAATATAGTTTTAGTGCTATTGATGGCCCAGCAAGCTGCATGAATCCCAATTTTGACTGCCAAATTTGTTCTGACTCTGTCTCCTTTAGCATACATGTGGTACCACACAAAATGATGAAGTATGTCTTCAGTGAGCATGTAGGACTTCACCTCGAGAAGGATGTGCAGTGGTCACTCCTATAAGTATTGTCATGCACAGTGCATGTGTGACAGGCACTTGTGACCTTGTCTGGCCAAGGTCAGGAAATTTCCATCGTCAAATGCTACAAAGTAGATGCATTAGTAATGTTCAAGTACCACAGTCTGTAGTTAAAAATTAGCCGTGGATCTTTGTATTATACAAACCTCTCTTATTTCCGTTTCTCTGAATGTTCTATGTAATTGCTTTGTCAGACCATAGAGAGTCAAGCGAAGCAAAAGGTAGTGTTTATTGACAGATTTTAGATACATTTCACCAGCAATAGATATATTTGTTTGTAAGTAGAAAGTGCTGGGGACACAGAGCTTTACTGACATGTAGGCTGAACTAAAACAAATTAATATAGAACCTGGGGCTAGAACCAGGCCATGGAATTCACTGTTGTGAGGCTTCTTTTAAATTCCAGCTTTTCTCTCTTTGCCTACTCTCCTCAAGGCTATGATTCCTAGCAACACAGGAAATTGGAACTTTAAGGAACAAGAGAATGTTTTTTAGCTAAATATAATATTGTAACATTCTAACTGTAAATGCTTGGGACCCCAATAGCCACTTGATAGTTCTTTATCTAGACAGCGAATTGAAAGCTGTTTGTCATTCTTGTCTAGTGATCACAGCAGTGAACCTGGATTTTTTTTTATCCACTCTAGCTGAAAAACATGATGAAGCACCTACAATATCGATCCTGTGAAGACAACATTGAATATAGCTTCTTTCTGGTCTATATGATGTCGTATGATGTAGTACCATGCAAATCGATGCACATGCTCACAAAGTCTTTAGGGGAGTTCAGACATCTAGAAAGGAGGGTGATGAGCCAAACCAAATTAGGGTTGGACAGAAAAGAGGAAAAGACTAATATGATGATGCAGCTTCCTGACTTTCTTTCTCCTATGCAGTTGCTCATAGACAAAGAAACCAGCAGGGCTTATCTGTCCTTCTGCTGCAATGATCACTTGTAATATCTGAGACACACCCTTTGCTTTCAGTGCTTCAGAGCTGTATTTTTACTCAGCTCATTTCTATATCTTCCTCTTCTATATCTAGCTGGTACTGCATTGCAGTTTATAATTGTGCCTGAATTTTGATGCTGCCTGATCAATCCACAAGCACGTCTCATTGTTGCTTAAAGAAATGTATAATATGCAAAATACATGAAATGGCCATTCATGAAGAGGACGAGCCTTTTTTTTGACACAGCAAGCTCCCACAAACATAGCCAGATGAACGATCAGTTAACTTATTTTTGTTTTTTACTCACACTGGGGGGTTTAAAATGTTGATCAGAACAAACAAAAAGCCATAGTGGCCAATTGGCATTTTCAAAACTTCCAATTTGATGGGTGAGTGTATCAAAAGGAAATGGGGCAAAGATGAGTAACTGGGTTGCAAGTAAAAATAGCTATGATCTAATAGAGGGGCCATGTGGTCCCATTTCTATATTTCTGTGGGTGCAATATGATAATGACAGTGACACACTGTAAAGTTGCATATGTAAAGAACTGAATGTTTAAAGTGCAGTACATTACAAAGAAAAATGTCTCCAAAATTGACTCTGAAACAGAAATGGAGGCAAAATTGGGCTCAAAGGGTCAAATTTACAAATACACACAGGAAGCAATGGGGGGGGGGGGGGGTGACTGATTTCAAAATTGTCAGGACTCTAATGCCACCAAGATAATTTGGAACTTTCAAAGGACAGGGCCAATGGTGGGATTCGGAAACCTGCTCACTTTCAGTTAAATGCTGTGTTAAGGTGTCTGTGTGATGGAGAATTCTTATTTCATGGACACAAAATCTGGTGCACATCAATGCCCAACTCTTGGGTTCATTGAGAGGAAATTGGAGATCTCATTTAATTTTGTGCATGACTGAATTTTGATGGGGCAATTGGAGCTGGGTACAGGGCTGTGTGTTTTTTTTTAATGTTTTATTCGTTTTACATGGGATGTGGGTATTGGTACTTGAGCTAGCATTTATTGGCCATTCCTAATTGTCCTTAAGTTGCTGGCGAGGCTATTTCAGAGGGCAGTTAGGGTCAGCCACATGGTGGGTATGATGTCAGATGTAGGCCAGATGGGGTAAAGATATTAGATTCTCTTTGCCAAAGGAATGAGTGAATCAGATGGTTTTTATGACAATTGGCAGTGGTTACATGGTCACCATGGGGTTTTCTATCTATTCTAGAATGATGGAATTTGAAACCAAGCCAAATTTCTTGGAGCTCTGGATTAATTTTACCATCACTGTCACTGCCTCCCCCACTGACTACTCTCCTCCTTGCTCTGGGGTTTGGCCTTATTGGGAGCTGCCTGCTCTTTTCAGCAAGGCAGCAGCAATCTTCATTATGGCTGCCACCTGCCTTTGGCAGTAGTGCCAGGCTGGCTGTCAGTGGAGACCCAATGAAAGATGTGGGTGTTAAACCCACCTTCTATCCAGATAAGACATTTGTGCTCAAACAAAATATGGCAAGAGCAAAACAGCTGAAGCTCAGAGACAGGGCACAGAATTCAATTCGGTGTTAAGCTTGCAATCGTACTTTGAAAACCCAATCCAACGTGTCATGGACTTATGCTAATTCATCAAATTTTTTTTACAAAATGTGGGATGCAGAAAGCCTGATGACATTCTTCAATGAGTGGGAGAAAAATATCCTTGCTAAAATTTATACTGGCATCAGCACCACCAGAAACAAATGAGCTGGCTTTGTCTTTGTTTTGGGGGAAAAAGTAAATGCGACACTGAATCAATAGTTCTTGCAGTAGATCACAGCTTTGTTATGTGTTCTAATGCTCACAAGTTGTAAATTGCTGTGACCCTTCAAGTAATCATCATTCCATGTTTGCTGTGGTAGCTCTGTGAAATTTTATTTTCGTTGTTGGCAAATTAAGGGTTAAAAGAGACTTAGACTTGTCAAATTGTATTCAAATTATCATTGCATCTTTAATGGAGAGTGACATTTTGTTATATAATGGTCCCTGCATTCTCCACATCATTAGTTTTCTTCTGTAGCCCTGTAGTTATAAAGCCCCCCACGGTGCCTGCTCATCCTCCCATCTATGGTTACATTACAGCTATAAACAAGACAATTCACCAGTTATAAAATTGCTTTATTCTAGTCAAAAAATATTACTGGAGCTCAAGTTCAGCGTGAATCACTTCAAGGACACGAGCAACACATTATTTAATGTTATATCTGGTGTAAAGGTGATCAGCTCCACATGAATAAAAATAGCTGAAAAAAGCAAATTGACAAAAAAAGGAAAGTTTCAAGGTACAAATAAAGCAAAATTCTTACTTGTGAAGAAACTGCCATGGGTATTAACATTTCTTAAAAATGTGTAATCTAAACTTTTTACTTCTGAACTAGTCATTACTGACACAACTGCAAATATTTTTAACTGAATTGTTAAGAATAAATGACAACATCATATGAATTCTGTCATGTTTAGAAAGACATTCAGTTTATGTCATTTTGATTATTATACAGGACTGGCATTCCCATCCCTGCAACTGCATTTAAATAACTTTACAGTTAGATGAAACATGGGAATAATATTGGTTTACGGTCTGTCCAATTCTCTTTTAAATGAACCAATTTCCTCTTATAATGCAGGATTTTTTGAGCTCTTGGACCCAATTGCCAGCTGGGGAAGAGTAGTCAGCAGCTGAAAATAAGCCTTGAGGAGAGTGACAGTACAAACAGTACACCTTAGGAAATAACATAAGGCTTAGTATTGCACTTGCTGCCCAGGCAATGTGGAACTGATACCTATCAGAGGAAAGAATGAAAACCAATACTGAGCAGTTTTTATAAGGGTCAATTGACTCTCAAGGCAAATGTTATGCTTGTGTGTTGGGAGTAATGCTATACTATAATCACCCAAAACATATATATTGAGAAAAGCTATCTACAGTTTACTTCTACTTCTCAATCCACACTATCAGAGTACAATGTCTGATTTAATGTATGATTCGTAAGTATTTTGGGTAAGAATGTAAACAGATTATATTTCAATTAAACAGTAGATTCATAATTAAGAATTTCTTTAAATCATTTGATTGATATTCCACAATCTCATGCACAAAGTTGTTTCAGATTGTACTGATTTTCAATGCTAAAATTGGCTGCTGTACAAGATTTTTTTAAAAGTCAGAACGGAAGTTTGAAACTGCATGTTAGCTGACCTTTTCTTTTTAAACTGCCAGCAACACAGATGTTAATGTAATTGGGTAGCCAGGGAGCTGAATAAAATTTATCCATACTCTTTACGATTCTTATCACACTTCTATAGATCTTTGAACAAAATACAGGCGAATATGCTAACTGAATATTTATTTATGAATATTACTGAACAAAATAGTTGTCCATAATGGAATCTTTATAATTATAGATTGTCCTTGCGCACATCAGCAGTGCTGACATTGACAGCAGTAATGCGAGCTGTAATTATGCTGTAAATCAGTGCAAACAATACAGGAATAAGTTGATTGTGGCCTGCCAGAAATTTTCTGGAATCCATTTATTATGCTGAGTTGGCCAGTGTCTGCAATTAAACTGATTTTTGCTGCTCATGAAGGTAAGGGAAAGCAATGTTGTAAATATTTTTATGTTCATACAATACAGTACTGCCTGAGCTTGGATCAAGCAAGGACAGTTGACAATATTGGACAGCATTTAAACTTCGCTAATGAGTTTGCTATACTAAACCTTAGATTAGATGTCCTCTTATCATGGGACTTTTGCCCAGGTCCATTAAATTTAGTTGAAATGATGATGGAGTATGGTCTTATCATGGTTATGTTACTCAACTAGAATTTCCAAAGAACAAGGGTAATAATCCAGAAACTATCATTTCACATCTCACTTAGGCTATTTGACAATTTGAGTTCAGATTAGGTAAAATTGTTATGAAGCTATTAGGTTGTTGTGAAACCCAAGTGGATCACAAATGCCCTTTAAAGAATGAAACATACAGTTCTATCCAGCTAGCACTATATGTGACTTATAAAATCACAAGATTGTAAGAAATAGGAGCGGGAGTAGACTACAAAGTATTGGCTTTTAATGAACTTGTGAAGTGGCCTAGCAGGCCATTCAGTTATTAGGACATTTAGGAACGATCAATCAATGCTGGCTTTAAAAGCAATCTCTGAATCACAAGAAAGAATAAAGAAAAAACCTTCAATAAGCTGTTCAATTTCTTTTAAACTGGCAGAATGTCATTAGATTTTTTTTCAACTTCCTTCTTCTTTGACAAACAATTCATATCCCTCACATCTTTAACTATTTTGGAACCTGTCATTTCACTTTTAATGCCTCAACAAATTCAATACACATTATATGAGGCAGTTTTGTTACAGTTTACATAAGAAATTACCAATCTTTAAGCAACACTATCAGATGCACAAGGAATTTTATTTTGGAACAGAGTCAAATTTCACTTTTGCCATTTACGTGTCTGAGGAACTTGGAATATTAGTGGGTTGAACTTGTTCCAGTATACTTGATTGCTTGATATAGTTTATTCTGAATCAATGACACTAAAGAAAGGGTGATTTTTCTGTTGGTTTTGATCTTAATTTCTACTTTGCACTTTAACAGTTTCAGAACAATCTTGGATAGGAGTCGTGTATTCACTAAGAGTGGAATGGCACAACCTGAGCTCAATTCATTTGTATCTCTTATTATTTACTGGAGAGTCTCTAATACCATTCCTTTCAGTTAGTTTTTAAAATGGGCTTGTCAAGGGGAAAAGATGCCACTTCTAAAATGGTATGCATTCCCCCAAAGAAATTGCATTTAATTTTCACAAATAATTAATTTAAATGTTTCTGATTTTGTTTCCTGATCAACCATTGGATATTTTCAAGCTCTGTGATATGAAAATTGACACTTGAAGAGGCAATTCAAGGTCAACAATGTTCAATGAAACACTATAGTCTGGACAGTCTACAGACCATCTAAAAATTAGATTGAAGGGGATTAAATTAACTTTTATTTGAAACATAGTAGAAATCAGCCAATGATGTTCTCTATGAATGTCACATTGAATAAATAGAAGTGACAGCAAATCTAAATGTGTACTTTTTCATTTCTATGCTCCTGCCTATTCCAAATTTTAATTGCTTCATGACTGATGACTATGCTTTCAGGTACCTGTATCTAGATTGCTAAAGGCACCATATAAATGCAAGTATTCTTGTTGTTGTATAATAAAGGTGTGGAACTATGATCAATTGGAAATTTCTAAGTGCTGACAGTCTGATTGATGAAGTCAAACATATATAATGTTACTTTGTTTGCATTTTGTATCCACTGAACATGTCCTGTTCCAACCTATAAGTTTGGAAATGACTGATGTTCATCTGTAAACAAATCAAAAATCAAAGCACCTAGAAGCTTCAGATAAATTAATATGACAATTGAGTCCAATTTCCTGTATGAACTCTGAAGATCTTTGATATGCATGACCTACAATACTTGGTTTTTCATGAACTTTTATTACTGTGAAAAAGATTGATATTCTCCTACAAGATTGAAGTTACCATGTGGAAGCATTTGATGCTGGCTTGACAAGCAAGAACGGGAATTTCCCTTTCTATTCTATTTCCCCTTCTGAAACATTGTTAGGGATAATTTAAATTTACATGATAGATGGACCCACTATGCTGCCAGTGTTACTGTTATCTTCGCAGAGGTTAGAATACACTTCTACACACAAAGGGTGGCAAAAGGTTGGCATTTGCTTTCACAAATGTTTAGTCAATTGTTGTTTTAGTTTGGGATTGTTAGATTTCAATGAACCAAAGGTGTTAAAGAATAAGTCTATCTGGATTTTTGCATCTGCATTGTTGAATGTTGGGGGGAGAGTATACAATTGAATGTAGCATTTGTTTGCCTGCCGCTTTGACCCCACCCTCCAAATTGGCAAGAGAAGTTGGTGAGTGACCTGTCTAACCTTGACCTTGACCTTGACCTTGTCAATGCCCTTAAATGAACAAAGTGCTTTGTGTCAAACTCACTACTATTTTAACTGGGCAGGAGAGCCAATATGCTGACAGCTTTTGCTGTTGGGCCAGTGTCAGGCAAAGTGTAAAACATCCGTGGGGGGTCCCTATGTATACTGGAAACACACTTTGACAGGTTCACCATTCTTTCTCTCCACCCCCAACCCTTCCTTATCTTTTCAAATGGGCCCACTATTCACCACTCTCCAATCTCTCTCATTGGGATGTGCCTGGGAGGTCCTGCTGATGCTCTCGCATTTGCCATAAATCCAACCTCCACAACCTGCTACTTTTTTAGGAACTGATGGTTGTTCAAGCACATGTCATTCCTTGTAGCTGGTACTGTTGGTACAACAGAGATATCAGTCAATTGGATTGGCCCAAAGCTCTCTTCAGATGGGTGCAGATCTCTTATTCTGGACCAATGCACATCCCACCAAGCATAACATGTCTACAGAGCTGTCAGCTTTCTTGTGGCAGACTTCTAAGCAACTATTTTGTTGGGATTTAGTGATGTTGATGGGGCATCTGTCTTCTTGCCTTCATCTTATCTTCTATAAACCACTAAAACTAAAATAATGACCACTTTCTAAATGAAACATCCCTTTTGTTTATGGTGGTGCATTTAGGTGTACCACTCTTAACAATTTCACAATATTTAATAGTCTCTCCTGTCTTCACATATTTGCAATGCTAACAGACACCTTCACATCACTACGCGTCAGCTAAAGTAGCCGAATATTTTGTTGAAAAATATGAACTAAGTGGCAAGAAGTGTGGACATGTATTTTTTATACAAAATGTTTGAAGTTGACAATAGAGGTTAATAAAAAGCTAAGGAGTTGGAGTAATAAAAAGCAACAATGTTAAAAATGCATCAGTAAAAAAGATGCAAGCTTTTGAAAGCTGCAGTTCATCTGTCATTATTGCAGCATTATTCAACCAATAATTCCATCAATGAATTTCCAGAGCTTATATTCCACACTTTTTCACAGATGGCTGTCTGTAGAACTGACATATAATAATTACATCAGTTATAAAGGGAGAATATGGTTCATTGGAATTCAGGCTATAAATGCAGTTAAAATTGTAGAAATGTTGGTTGAATAATGTTCCAATAGCTCTAAATGTTGAATATAGAAAAAGACTTTCAAGTAGAAGGTTAGCAGTTTTTAAGGGCTATGTTTGGTTTCTAAATAAAGAAATAACAGCAGTTATTACTTGCAACAGTGGGAAAAATAAAGACAATTTAAATGAGTCTCTCCATTTTCAGCTTTTATAAAGACAGTTGGAGATGGTTTGAATTGGTTCCTGTTAAAGGCCCACATTATCAATCCATTACCTGACGTTGTAAGATTAATTGGAACTTACCAGGTCTATTTATTTTGTTTTGTGATCCATCTTCCTGTACAGATTACTTTTGTTGTTTTGTCAATTTTTATGTGAGATGAGTTTTGATTGACCGAAATGCCTATTTGTTGGACCATTGTAAATCTGACAGTTGTAATATATCCCATTTTACAGGACGGCAAAGGTAACACACTGATTCAATAATTCAGGGTTAATGACCTTCATGATAGTCATCAACCTTACTTTACCATCTAACTGTGTGATGAAAGGACTAATTCGGTAATATTTGCAAAATAGGACCTCTCTTGTATTTATTGTTCCTAATGAGCTTAATGAGCGTAAAATGAACTTAAAATAATAACTGCCTCAATGTGATATTTTCTAGTATAAGCCATTAACTTATTCACCATTAAACGTATCACAATTAGTTGATTAAAGGTCAGCCTCATTATGGGAGGTTCCTGGTGTGTGGGAACTTTACGTTCTTGCATCACTTTATGTAAACCAATTTGTCTTTTTTGCAACCTCGCACGCTTGTTGGATGAGCTCTGATATTAATAACTTCAATATTGTGGCTTAAAATTGATTAAAATTATAATACAACTAATGGCTACACTGCTATTGAAAAGACAGGACCAGAAATGAATCAATAATTCTTTGGACTCAGTGTCTTTGAACTTCCCCTCACGTTTGGTCCCCTTTGATCCAGGCACATGAACAGAATCCCATGTGAGTTGCAACAGACAGCAATTCAAAGCGGTTAGGCTTCACAAACAATGTTTGACATCACAAGTTCACACCCACAATTGTGTAAACTCACAGATGTTTATTCGATATTATCACCAACCTGACATCAGTTTTGATGAAATGAAGGAGGAATTTCTTCTCTTAGAAGGCAGTGAATTTGTGGAATACCTTACCACAGAGGGCTGTCAAGGCTGAGATAAGGGAATCGAATGCTATAGGGAAAAGGCAGGAAAGTGAAATTGAGAATTATCAGATCAGCCATGATTTCACTGAATGAAGGAGCAAACCACATGGACTGAATGGACTACTTCTGCTCCTACATCTTATGGTTTAATGAAAATGGGCTCTGATAGGGTTAAATCCCTCTTAAGATCAGTTTGCAAGTCAAGGCATTGAGTATGTAGAAACTAAAGATTAACTGTTCAAATTGTCTTCCAATGCTATAATAATTTCCTGTGTGAATTATAAAATATGCTAGGTTTTCATGTTTGCAAAGGAAGATTAATACATTTAATTTTTCAAGCTAATTATTCATTGACTAAAGTTAGTGATTTAAGAGTTTTAATGCCAAACACCACTATCTTATTGGTAGTTTAATTTAGTCATGAGACCTTGGCTGCTTGGAAATACCATGTTTCTTGAAATGCCATTAGTAACAAAGAGTTATAGAAAATAAATTTGTTAAAGAGCAAACCCTATTAAAATTGGCTTTTCTCTACCACGTTGTGTTATTTTCAGTTAAACTTGCAGGTTCACACTTGTGCCTTTATAAATTATAATGTTAATAACAATTTTGTACTCCATGGAAAAATTATCATGCAGTTGATAGTGATAGTATTGTCAAACTATTCATGAACACAAGCATGTATGAATTTTTATTATTCTGGGAAAAAAATGATTGCAGAAAAATGAAGAACTGACAAAATTGGTGCCAGCTGAGGAGGTGTCAACTGCTTGAGCAGAAACATTTAAATATTGAATTTATTAAAAGAGCAATTCCTGGTTTTCATGGCTGCAGGAATGAATATAGCAAATCAACCACAATAGCGATAATGTATTGACAAGAGTTTGTCAAACCGTCAACCCTCAAATGACTCTGATGAGCAACAGTTTAATCAGTTTAAAAACCACTTTGTTGGGCATTCACAATCAGCAGCTTACACAATTCTGGAGTTGAATTAATTGGCAACAACGTACTAAGTGCTTTTTTTGAAGCTAACCATTGTAATTATTTAAAGGGAATTTCACAAAACTTGGTGAGAATATAAATTGAAAAGAGGGTGTAAAGAGGTTTCAAAGGGAGTTGGACAGCAAAGTTAAAAAGCTGAAATGTAGCAGATAAAAACAGAAACACTGGAACATAGGTAGACCATTCAGCCCATTGTATCTGCTCTGCCATTAAGTACGATCATGACTGATCGAACACTTCAATGCCGATTATCTTCATTATCTCCATGCCATAATCAAACATTGCTCAACCGTTACTTTAAATATACTCAAAATCTGAGTTTCCTCTGCTCTCTATTAAACGTTTCATTAAAAAAAATAAACATTTTCTTAATCTCTGACCTCAGTGGCAATCCATCTTATTTTTAAATTGTGCCCCTGATTCTAAGATTCCCCAAATAAGGAAACATCTTACCTATACTTCTTACCTATACATCTATCCCTTAGAGTATATTGCAAGTTTCAACTTGATCAGCTCCTATTCTTTGAAACACTGGAGAATACAGCTCCAATTTGTTCTTTCTCTTTTCATACATAGTCTTGCAATTGCAGGAATCAGCCTGGTGAACTTTTGTCACATTCCCTTTAAGGCAATATCTTTCCTGAGATGAACAGACCAAAAATGAACACAGGCCTCCAGGTGTGGTCAAACACAATTTTCCATTTGCGAATCCTTGCTGACTACGCGGAATCAAATAATTTTTGTCTAAGCATCAATTTATCGTGACCTTTATGATATCTTTGAGCACTTTCCCTAATACTGTTGTAAGGCTGATGAGTCTGTCATTCTCTGTTTTTATCCACTACTTGTAGGTCACATTTGCAAGCTTCCATTCTGCAAGAATCATTCCAAAACCTTTGGAATTTTGGAACATAATCACCAATACAACAACTACAGACACCTCCTTCAACACTATTATCAGATTTTGGGGACTTATCAACTTCTAGCTCCATTTGTATCTCAAGTACAACCTTCTTAATTATATTGATTTTCTTCAACTCTTTAATTTCCCTAGTCACTTCAATCCTGCCATTCCAGAAATCAGCCTGGTGAACCTTTGCTGCACTCCCTCGATAGCAAGAACATCCCTCCTCAGATGATGAAACCAGGACTTCACACAATATTCCTGTGGTCTCACCAAGGCCCTGTATAATTACAACAATACATTCCTGCTCCTATATTCAAATTCTCACGCTATAAAGGCAAACATACCATTTGCCTTCTTGATTTGATTTGACTTGTTATTGTCACATGTACCAAGATACAGTGGAAAGAATTGTTTTGGGTGATAATCTGACTAATCATACCTCACATAAGTGCATCAGGGTAATAGAACAGAATGCAGAATATAGTGTTACAGCTAAAGAGAAGGTGCAGAGAAAGATCTACTCTAATGTATGAGAGGTTTGTTCATAAGTCTGACAACATAAGGGAAGAAGCTGATCTTGAATTTGTTGGTACAGGCTTTCAAACTTTTATATCTTCTGTTAGATGGAAGAGAGTGGAAGAGAATCTAACTGGGAGGGAGGGGTCTTTGATTATGTTGGCTGCTTTCCTGAGGCAGTGGGATGTGTAGCTGGAGTCAATGGAAGGAAGGCTGGTTTTCCTAATGGAATGGACTGCATTCGCAACTCTCCTTGCAGTCTTGGGCAAAGCAGATGCAAAGCTGAAAATGTGTTGCTGGAAAAGCGCAGCAGGTCAGGCAGCATCCAAGGAGCAGGAGAATCGACGTTTCGGGTATGAGCTTTTCTTCAGGAATCATGCCCGAAACGTCGATTCTCCTGTTCCTTGGATGCTGCCTGACCTGCTGCGCTTTTCCAGCAACACATTTTCAGCTCTGATCTCCAGCATCTGCAGACCCCACTTTCGCAAAGCAGATGCAAAGCCAAACTGTGATGCATCTGGATAAGAGATTTTCCACAGTGCATCTATAAAAACTGTTGCACCTGCATGCTTACCTTCAGCACCTTCAGCAACAATACATTTGCTCACTCACTCAACTTGTCCAAGTCACAATGAAGTGTCTCTGCATTTTCCACATAGCTCATCTTCCCATCCAGCTTTGTGTCATCTACAAATTCAGAGTTCCCTCACCTAAATTATTTATATATATGGGGTCCAAGCACTGATCCCTGCACGACCCCTCTAGTCACTGTTGCCATTCAGAAAATACCAATTTATTGATCCTTTTATTTTCCTGTCTGCCAATCAATTTTCTATCCACTATCCTAATCCCTTGTGCTTTAATTTTTCACACTAACCCCTTACATGGGATTTTGTTGATAGCTTTTTAAAAGTCCAATTAAATCACATCCAGTGGCTCCCAAGTCATCAGCTCTATGAGTTACATCCTCAAAGACTTCCATTTAATTTGTCAAGTAGGACTTTCCTTTTGGGAGAAAGTGAGGACTGCAGATGCTGGAGATCAGAGCTTAAAAATGTGTTGCTGGAAAAGCCACATCCAGTGGCTCTCAAGTCATCAGCTCTATGAGTTACATCCTCAAAGACTTCCATTTAATTTGTCAAGTAGGACTTTCCTTTTGGGAGAAAGTGAGGACTGCAGATGCTGGAGATCAGAGCTTAAAAATGTGTTGCTGGAAAAGCGCAGCAGGTCAGGCAGCATCCAAGGAGAAGGAGAATCGACATTTCGG
>NC_057710.1:49955005-49981431 GCF_004010195.1 Chiloscyllium plagiosum | reverse complement strand
AAATTTGAGGTTGGGGTGGAAGGTGTTAGTAAAGTGGATGAATTGTTCAACCTCCTCGTGGGAGCACGAGGTAGCGCCGATATAGTCATCAATGTAGCGGAGGAAAAGGTGGGAGGTGGTGCCAGTGTAGCTGCGGAAGATGGCCAGCACGGGGTGTCCAAGTGGGTGTGGTGTGTTGGAGGCGGGAGAAGGGGTCATCAGAGGGTGGGCAGGAGTCCTGGTTAGAGAAGTAGGTGCGGAGGCGAAGGCGGCAGACTTTCCTTTTGTCAATCCATGCTTACTCTGTACCATCTGAAATAACCGCGCAGAGGCCTGGAATCCGGTCATCAAGTCACTCTTTATTTACGCATGGAGAATCCTTGACACTGATCCAGGTCCCTCAGAGTCAGCTCTCAGAGTGAACAGGATGTCTGACACTCCTATTTTAATCTGTCAGCCAGGACTCCCTGATTGGAACAGATTAAAAGCGCCAATCACAGAACTCATTTTCTGTGAGGTCCACCTGGCTGACTTCATTAGAATCACTATATAACCCTGTTGCTGTTTTCCAATTACTAGGCCATTAAATCCTTTATAATGGACTTTAGAATTTTTCCCACTGCTGACATCAGGCTGACTGTTCTATGACTCTTAGTATGATCTCTGCCTCCTTCTTTAAAAGAAGGGTTATATTAGCTGCCCTCCAATCTGTAGGAACTATTCCAAAGTCTTGAATTTTAGAAGTTGACCACCATTCACTATTTCTAGGTGCATTTCCTTGAGTACTCAGGGATATAGATGATCAGGCCCTGGGGATTTAATGGCCTTCAATCCCATTAATTTCCCTAGCACCATTTATCGGCTAATACTGATTTCTTTCAGTTCCTCCCTCTCACTAAACCTTTTGTTTCCTAACATTTCTAGAATGAAAGTAAGCTTCTTGCTATGAAGACAATACAATGGAGCTTCACCAGGTTAAGCTTTAGGATGGCAAGGTTATTTTATAGAGTTCTATATTTTCTCAAGTCTTGAAGAGTGAAACGTGATCTAATAGAAACTTACAAAATACTTATGGGTGTGAATGTGGACAACATATCGATAAACATGGACCATCAATAATCAAATTCCATCATCTAATTTTATTACCTGCATTCTTCATGTTAAAAGTGATTCTTCAAAAGGACAAATACTGACCTAAAATGGCTGCCATAATCACCTGACCACAGATTGTAGCAAGCTTTGAAACTGTGAATATACAAAACCTATCTGCACAGTAATTACCATTCCACCCAAAGACAGAAAAAGCACAACTTAACGCAGAGTCAAAAAGTTTCATCCAGTGTAATTCAGACTCTATAAATTCAGATGTCGGAAATAAAAACTTGAAAAAGCAATCAACAGATTGAGGAATTAGAAATTACCCATATCAACAGCTGCTTGCAGAAGCTAAACAGAGACAGAAAAATAAATAGGAACTGAAAAAAAAAAGAATTTGAAGTCTCACTCTCTCCATATCACTCAATCCCAAATTCAGTGCCCGATGATCCAGCAACTTGGGACAACAACCACTCACTGACAGCTTAAAGTCACTACAACTTTGTCACTACTGCAGAATGCTAATCAACAAATAAAGAACCGGCCTCTGATTTAAAATCTAACACCTCAAAGATTCCAAATGCTCATTTTTAAAATTGCACAGCTTTTTCTCTCTGTTCATACTAGGTACTTAAAACAAGCTTCTTACCTGTGTTTATGTGTGCCTTTGATCTCATGTCCTCAGAATACTATTCTGTCATTCCATATTACTATCCAGTGACATTACCTCAACATGATCACTTCCATTGTTTCTCCATTATTTTCATCAACTTTAAAAGCCAGAGAAATTTGAACACAAGTAAGAAGTCCATGAATCATAGACTTATAGAATTTTACAGTACAGAAGGAGACTATTCGACCCAACATGCCTGTACTGGCTCCTGAAAGAGCTATCCAGCTGGTCCCATCCTCCAACCCTATGTCTGTGACTCTCTAAATTTAAATGAATTCATGAATATAATTTTTGGATTACATTCAAATTCAAGACAAATCAAATAGCTGTTGAAAATCTTAAATACAGCATGGATGGAAAGAGGAAGGAGATTTCTTGCAAGGTGGTAGCTGAAGATATAAGGTCTACTCCCTCCACCAATGGCATTCAGTCGCAGCAGTGTGTACCGTCTATAAGATGCACTGCAGAAATTCACCGAGGCTCATTAGACAACACTTTCCAAATGCATTCAAACTAAAAGGACAAAGGCACAGATAATGGGAACACCACCACCAAGTTTTCCTCCAAGCCACCATGCTGACTTGGAAATTTATCATTGTCCCTTCAGTGTTGTTAGGTCAAAGTCCTTGAATTCCCTCCCTAATGGCATTATGGGCATACCTACAGAAAATGGCATGCAATGGTTGCAGAAGGCAGCTCAGCTCACTACCACCTTCTCAAGGGCAAGTAAGAACGGATTGTAAATGCTGGCCAGCCAGTGTTGCCTCTATTCCACGAATGAATGTTTAAAAGAATAAAACAAATCAAAAAAGAAGTTTATAAACAACTTATTAGAGATTTATTAATTGCCAGAACCAATGCCTTTTGCAAGGTAGAACAGTTTCAAACTATCAGTTGTTCTGTTACTAATTGAAGGACAGTCCAGTTTAACAACTGAATTAAGATCATTATACACATCTCCACACCTAGATGTGTGGAGCACCCAAACTTTGTGCTACCTCCTTGTTTCAAATGCTTGGATGTACAAATTACAAATGGAGGGCAACAATGATTTTAACAGCCACCGGCAGTACTTACCTCCTCTGCTTTGCAGCTGCTCATTGACTGATGGTCCCTGAACTGTGTTACATCCCAAGTCCTTCATGTAATGGTCTAGCTCAGACACTGTTCCTGTCTGATATACAGGTAAAAGGACTGTTCCTTGAAGACACTAGCGGGGTGTAGCTTTCTACTGACAGCCTTCACCTCCTTCTCCCTCTGTTTCCTTCTCCAGTGTCTGTTCTGATTGTCCTTGCTATGCTGCAGGGTATGCAGCGAAAAGCTCCCATTAGTGAACAGGGAGCTTTGTGACCAGCTATGATTACATTGGACAGTGGAGCAGGCTCAAAGGACTGAATACAATGCTAATTGCTCGTATTTTCTGTGTAAAACAGGTCTCCTGCTGAAAGGTCTCCAAACTCTTCTTACCTCCTTGGTGAGATACAACATCACTGGGTTTTGAATTCAAAAACATTTTCAAATTCTTTTAAAAGCATTGAGCAAAATAGTTCTACTCACTCAATGGCAACAGCACCATCAATGCAAAGTCAAAAGCACCTCACCAGACGTTTATTGGTGATCCCTTTAAATAGCACTTGTGGAGGGTGGATTGTGTGATAGTTGAATATATGTTCAGCTGGATGTGTTGAAAAGAGTGCTTAACAGGACATGTAATGTTCAAAGTCAAAGAGTCATAGAGATGTACTGGTCAGAAACAGACCCTTCGGTCCAACTCATCCATGCTGACCAGATATCCTAAACTAATCTAGTCCCATTTGCAAGCACTTAGCCCATATGTCTCTAAACCCTTCCTATTCTTGTACCCATCCATATGTCTTTTAAATGTTGTAATTGTACCAGCTTCCATTACTTCCTCTGGCAGCTCATTCCATGCATGCACTACCCTTTGAATGAAAATGTTGCCCCTTAGGTGACTTTTAAATCTTTCCCCTTTCGCTCTAAATCTATGGCCTCTAGTTCTGGACTCCCTCAACCCAGGGAAAAGACCTTGTCTATTTTCACTATCCATGCCCTTCATGATTTTATAAACCCCTATAAGGTCACCCCTCAGCCTCCAACGCTCCAGGGAAAACAGCCCCAGCCTATTCAGCATCTTCCTGCAGCTCATACCCTGCAATCCTCGCAACATCCTGGCATCAAAGTGGTAGATTTGATCCATGTCAATACTAAACCTGTGCAGTGTCAGGACCTATCCACTGAGCCCGCTTCTTGATGACGTGTCACAATTGTGCTTGTGACCTCATAATCATGACCTACCGAGCTGGAGGATACACAGGGCAAGAAGAGAGAGATCCCATGTCATTTTTTTTCTTTGTATAACATTGCTAAAAGTTGATCCAAAAGTGGCTAGAAGTGACAGACTTGGTATTTTATGAGCTTTGACATTCCATATCATTGACATAAACAGCACTTTGGGTGTGGGGATTAGTTTGCTTGACACCACTAGTGCATCTATTTCTCTCTCTTTATGTTTATAATGAAATTCCCTCATATATAAACAGCATCTGGATGATTGTCACCTGTAACTGTGACATACAATGAAAAAGGCTGAGTCTACCAACCTTATTTACTCATCCTCATACCTTAAATGTTACTGAAATCCTATTTTAAACTACACTCAGCTGTGTTACTGCAGTGCTGGCTCATTCTGAATTATGATAAACTAGGCTTACATCTCTTTGGCATCCAATGAGACTTTTGTGAAATATTGAAAACGAACTTCACAAACACTAAATCCAGATGACAAATAACTGAAATGCACTGGTGTCAAGCAGACATGATTGCCTCAGATGTGTGTTGTTTTTGGTGGTTTCAATTCAAAGAGTGAACATTTGTCAAGGCACCAGGAGATTTTCATGTTTTGCATTGAATAATGCCACAATTTCTGTAAATCAAAATCAGCAAAAGTAGAATGTGTTTGGTTAAAAATATGACCAAGTGGACAATGACATGGACTAAAGGTTCAGTCTTGATTAAGTGCAATTGAGACAAGAATCCACTTGTTAAACAAGAAAAATCAATGCTGTCACTGCATAACTCCAAAAATTAAGTAATTCTTCTATTTAATTGCAGAGAATTAGTGTATTAAAGTAGGTATTAGTTGCATTCTGTTCAGTTATTCACTTTTTTTGGATGAGCCAAGAGGTATATGAGCCCTAGTAATGAGTTGGTTTATGAAAGATGACCTCAAGGACCAAATTAGGCATTAGACATAAAAATGCTAGAACAAACCTAAATTACAATCCATTATTTCTACAGTGTTTTACAAAGCCAGACAGGATTAGAAAGCTAATAGAATCTCTCAATTTTGTTCCAGCTATGAAGTTTGGGAAACATTCCAACCCGGCATTATTCTATTTAAAATTCTTAATTACCTCAATCAATTGCTTTACCCAAAAAAAATGCCAGTTTTATTAAAATATATACCCTTGCCAACAAACAGCTTTAATGCAGCTTGATTGGGAGAGGAAGGATGGATGTAGGGATGGGTGTAGAGCACTTCAATTTCCATGTGGGATTTAGGTTCAAATTTAATATTGGCAGATATGTTGTATGCCTTTTTTGTCGATAAACCATAAAGGTATTAGGTGGAATGAATTTGGAGAAATTAGACTGGATTTTCTGCAGGCCATTTCCATCAGAAATGTGCCAGGACAGGACATTTTCTTGCTCAACAGTGCTGGTACTGAGACTTCACACATTAAATTAACATGGATAAGCTTCAGATTTTGTAAGTACCTCTGATTTGGGCGTGGTACTGATGAAGGGCATCTGTGTAGTGGTGTTGTGTTAGAGCATGCAAATTATAAGAACAGAGTAAACGGAGATTTGATCTGTGTTATCCTGTGCTAAGCTGTGCTGAACTGGGCCATGTTTGATGCTGATATTTGCTACCAGAAGTAGCAAAACACTCTACTTCCAAGCCAATTTATCTTCCACCCTAATTCTTTTCAACAGTCCCCTGCCAGCAGATCTGCAGGTAAGGGGTGCTTAATAATCCCCAGAGGGACTTTTCACCAGCCAGGATCTGCTTATGAGAGGGGAGTGGGGTGGGTGAGATCTAGGGTGGTCCATCTGTCCTTGGCCTGATTGAGGTCTGACGTTACCACTTACAGGCCACTTAAGGGCTGCTTTCCTTTCTGGCTGCAAACATTTGGTTGTTCTGAGATGTTCAGGACGGGGGACACCTGGCAGGTCACTCTACTCAGACTTCAGACAGGAAATTAAGGGTGCATCCTCCATTACTGGCTCCTTTTTGAGATTGGACGCTCCCACCACAGCCTGGTCTGCCAGCACTGTGGTCCTTTTTTCTCACTTAGACTTATCATCATAATCCCTACCCATTCAGCTCCTCACTATTCCTCCTCACATTTACCACCATCATAAACTCAAGAACTTGGAATCTGTGAATTGCAATTAGTCCTAACTGGGTCCATGTGGTGTACTTAGATTCGTTGGCAGTGCTTTGAGTTTTGCAGTTTTTTTCAAGCGAGGGGTAGAAATTCCCCCTTCAGCAATTAATGATCCCCCGGTGACCAAATTCTGCTTCATCTTCCTATCTTCGGCTTTGTTCAGTTCCAATTATGACCAAGTCCATTGGGATAGATTCTGTGTATGATAATCCTACAGAGATCACCACTCAAAGGCAGTATATATGTCAGAGATAGGACTAGCACAATATAGTTCTAATTCTTAGAATCATACACCTCACTGGGAATATAAGGTCAATTATTTTATCTTGCTCTCCCATTGTTGTCCTGTATGTCCTTATAGGTTTCTGATCTGAAACTTCATTTCAGTAGCTTTCCAATAATTCTTCACCACTCCTTGCCTATTTTATCTGCTCTGCTGTTCGTTTTACTGCCTTCTGAAGGTTCTCATTTGTTTATGCTTTCCATACCTTTTCAAACCAGCAAACTTCAATGCCTGCCATTTTAAACTTTTTGTGCTTTGTCATTGCCTCACTGGATTAGTTTTTGTACCTCAGATAGAGCCTTCATCTAATTGCAGCGTTTGAAAGTACCCAGTAGTTGGCAATTCAAACCTTTAACTTTTTTCAATGACAAAAGTCAGTGTGCTTGACTTTTGACCTTCTGCCTTCTCACCAATTCTCCCCACAACTAATCTATTAAAGTGATTGCTCATGAAGAACCTACACTCCTCCTTTTGCTGCTTCACATGAATAGTGTTGAACTGGGGCAGTTTGAAAGGCATTTCAAGCCCATGTCCTTTCAGAAACTGATGGATTTGCTCATCTTCAATTGTAATTCTTTCAATCCTACTACTGATTATTATTGGACTTCTTTATTCTTATTAATCTTTCTTCCTGATAGTGAAAATGGGAATTGGAAATTAAACACTGGGCTAAGTTAAACAAGCAGACAGGAATAAATGTATGGCAGCGATACCAAAGTACTTATTGTGAGCAAAGTATTGCATTGGTTTGTGATTATTGGACGTGTTTGACAGAATAAAGAGGAAAGAATTTATCTGTATTCTTAAAAACAAAATCAGGGAATGAGAGATCAGTATTCCAATAACCTGGTTAAACCTTTTCTACATCTCTGATAAACTCTTGCTTAATTTGTGCACATATGTGCACAAGCAATAAATCTGCCTCAAGATTTTCCCTTTTTTGACTTCTTTGATTCTCCTTATTGTTTCCCTTCAGGCAATTCCTCTGCTGTTGATTTTTTCTTGCTTCTGAGCCATTTCTCTGTTAGGTTTTACCTCTCCAACCTCGTTTCACAGTTTCTGGGTTGAGCTGTTCTTATTTGCCATTCTTCCTTCATGTTCAGTGTCCCTCTATGCCTGTTTCATGTTTGCTATCCCTTAAGTCCATTCTTTAGCCTGTTTCACCTATTTATCACTCTATTCCCATTTTCTCCTGCTGTCTTTCTTCTGTGGTATCTGCCACCGAACTTCTGGCTGTCTGACATACTTCAAGAGACAGGACTGAGGCACTTTGGTCAAAAAGAAACAGTCATCAATTATTCACACAGTATTCTGCTGTGGAAAGAAAAATATTAACTTTATTGAAGAGGCATCTCGCAGCAGCTTCATCTTGCCATGAGGCTTCAAGAGAGAGCTAACTCTTGTGTCATTCCATCGTTGCCAGTGATGACATGTATTAAGTCTCATTAGCTGATCACACAGGCAGGTTTAACTCTTTACACTGTAAGCCTTGTAGTCTACTCTGTATCAGACCAATACTTGAAGCTTTGATAGGGTAGAAACAATGGGCGTAGCCAGCTACAATTATATAGATAGCAAGAACCTCTTAAAATTAACATCCCAAACTTTACTAGAGCTTTTAAGCATTAGTTCAGCAGTAGAATGTCATTGTTCTTAATTTCCAGAGGAAATTTGGACTTGATTCATGCCAGTTTGGTCCCAAACACTACATGCAAACTTCCTCAACTTGTTAAGATTACGAGTGCAAAATGTCTGCTAAATTCATCTCAGCAGGACTTACGACATTTGATCTTTGGGTCAATGAGATTTCTGGAGATTTACTGTGTTTATCTATGTGGTCATTTAAAAAAAAAATTGTCAATGTGTCTGTTGCGGCTTCTTGACTCCACCTAGCTCGTAAACCTAGCTTTGTGAATTAGGTTTTCAGCCATAAAGATGCAATGATAGTTATAAAACATCATCTCAACCTCACCTGAAGTATTGTGTCCAGTTCTAGGAAAGATATGGAAGCTTAAGTGAAGTACAGACAAATTTTACAGTAATTATTTCCAGGGATGGGGAACCTCAGTTACATCCATCAGTTGAGGATGGTGAGTTATTGTTTTAGTGAAGAGAAAGTTGAGTGGAGATTTGGTAAGAGGTGTGGAAAATCCTGAGACGTCCAGAAAGAGTATAGAGACAGACTGTTCGCATTGGCAGAAAGATCAAGAACCAGAAGACCCTGCTCAAAGGTGGTAAAAGGACCAAAGGTAGCACAAAGGAAAGCTTTTCTTTATGTCAAATGGCTCAAATCTGGAAGGTACTGCCTGAGAATAGAGGCCATGTGAATTGTGGCTTCAAAAATTGAGTGGAATAAGCATCGAAAGGGGAAAAATAACATCTGACCATGGAGCAAGGATGGGAGAGTGAGACTAACTGACGTAGTCTTGTGGAGAGTTTCAATGGGCTGAATGATCTCATCCTGTGACATAATGATTCTATGACTCACAATTCTATCATAACAAAGTTTTGATTGGTCTGAAATTGACATGCCAAAGTTTTAACATATCACTTTAATATCTTGGAAGTGTATGGCAGAATAAAGAGGAAGAAAATTACTTGTATTCTTAAAACAAACACAGGGAATGAGAGATCAGCATACCAACAATATCTTTTGGCCAGATTTGGAATAAAATGGAGATGTTACAGCTTTTTACTAAGTCCAGAGGCAGAAGGGGGAAGAAAGAACACAAAAAGGGAAAATCAGTTGTTGGCTGGATAGCAAGAGAGATGAAATGGCAACAGGAATTTCAATATAAGGCAGAGTACCATCTCATTTTGTTGATGCCCTTTATCTCATTTGTTTTGTAATCTCTCTGCCTTTCACTCTTCACTTGTATTCTTTCCTCCTCTTTTCCCACTGTTAACCTTTTTGAATAGAATGGCTTGATAAGACATTTAGAGGACAGTTAATAGTCAACCACCTTGTTGTGGGGCTGGAGTCGCATGTAGGCCAGGTGGGTACTGCAGATTTCCTTCTCTGAAGGACATTAGTGAACCAGATGGATTTTCACAAGAATCAATGATGAATTTATGGTCACCATTACTGAGACTAGCAATCACAATTAGATTCCACTAGCTGATGTGGAGTCTATGTCTCTGAAGCATTAGCCTGGGCCAATGCATTTCTATTGCAGGGACATTCTTATTATGCCACTGTTTTCTTACATTTGTTACTATTAGCTTACTTAATGACTGGACAGTTGACAGCTATATCTGAGTTTGAGAGTTTTGGAGAACAGCAGTCACCCCAAGGCACTCATTCTGAATGGCACATTTTTTTTAAACCTGGAAATAAAAGCAAAGGTTCAGTAAAGTAAACTATAATTGTAATTTTTAACAGCAGCCTAGATGTAACAAAGCAAGATGTACAGAGTCAGATTTTGCTTGCAAATACAGAATATTCGATCATTATGGGGTTCAGTGATTTTGGTTGATTCATCAGAGAAACTGATTGTGCTCATCCCACCCTTTCAGTCTGACCTTGAGCAACTCTGCACTGGTCGATAACCTATAATCCCCTAGAATTACTTTGTGTTACTTGGGAAATGGCACAAATGGTGCAGAAATAATATGGCCTTGATGGATTTTTGACCTATTGAGGATTAATAAAATGTGATTAATTGATTGTAGTCACACCATTGGGTGAATAACCATTTACTGCATAGATTTCTGACAATCAGATGGCTTTCCATCCTGGCTTGAGAAACAGGCTCAGCATCGACATTTTACAGATCATCTTACTATAGAGCTTGCTAAATATAAAAGTTTAAACTATAAAATGTCATTTCAATATGTTCAGCATTCTTGTCCATCAGTAGCTCAGTTGAGAATATCAGACAAAAATAACAAAGAAATTGCTCCTTTTGATACTAATGGCTATCACATTGAATTGCATTTGCCATTCGGAGAAAGACATCTTTTACTACTAGTTATCTGTGATTATATTTAATTATGTAGAATTTCAAATGTGCACTAAGTGACTGTGACCTCAATGTAACCTCCCTTCCAAAAATCAACACATGTAAGTCCTATCTCTGTTTTTTTTAATGTGAAATAACGTAGTTACTTTGAGGATCACTGAGCTGGAAGGTTATTTTTCAGATGTTTTGTCTTCATGCCAGGTAACACCTTCAGTGAGCCTCTGAATGAAGCACTGATGGTGTAGCCTACTTTCTATTTATATGTTTGGGTTTCCTTGGGTTGGTGATATTATTTCCTATGGTGACATCATTTCCTATGGTGATGTCATTTCCGTTTCCTTTTCTCAGGGGGGTGATAAACGGGATCCAAGTCAATGTGTTTCTTGATAAAGATCCGGTTGGAACGCCATGCTTCTAGGAATTCTCATGCATGTCTCTGTTTGGCTTGTCCTAGGGTGGATGTGTTGTCCCAGTTGAAGTGGTGTCCTTCCTCATCTGCATGTAAGGATACCAGTGAGAGTGGGTCATGTCCTTTTGTGGCTAGTTGGTGTTCATGTATCCTGGTGACTAGCTTTCTGCCTGTTTGTCCAATATAGTGTTCATTACAGTTCTTGCACGGTATTTTGTAAATTACATTAGTTTTGCTTGTTGTCTGTATGGGGTCTTTCAAGTTCATTAGCTGCTGCTTTAGTGTGCTGGTGGGTTTGTGGGCTCCCATGATGTCAAAGGGACTGAGTAGTCTGGCAGTCATTTCTCAGATATCTTTGATGTAGGGGAGAGTGACTCGGGTTTCTGGACGTGTTTTGTCTGCTTGTTTGGGCTTGTTGCTCAGAAATTGGCAGACTGTGTTCATTGGGTACCCGTTCTTTTTGAATACAAATCTTCTCAAAACTCACTAACAGTTGCTTTAAGCTCATTGAGCTAAGTGATGTTAGTATCAGTGAGTGTATCCTTCTCATTGATGTGGCTCGATTCAACAAAACACACCTGCATCAAATTTACATAGAGACTGGTAATTTTTAAAAAGTTAACTTTTTAAAAAAGTATTTGAATTCCCAGTGGTCAGCGTTATAAAATTTCAAGCTTTAAGACTTTTATTGTAACAACCTAACTTAAGGAATATCAACTAAATGCTACTTAGAAGGAAACTAATATTCTGAATGACAGGAGAGACATTCCTTTTGTCCGTGATTGAAAATCACTCACCACATTTAGTTCCCAGCACCATGTCTGCGGAAATGCAGTCTTCTTAAGAATCTGTCTGAATCTACTGCCATCTTTCAGCTGGTTTAATTCTTATCATTTCTCTCAGTCTCTAAGAAATTCTAAATCAATCTCCAGCAGCCCCAAAGAGGGCTCTGGAAGCAGGAATTACACATTAGGAGGAATCTTTCAGAGTATTAAAAATTTTGCTGGGTCACTCTCTCTGACTGGAGAGCCAGGTGCCATTACCATTCCTCCTGGGAACTAATGCAGCACAACACTTTCCCTTCTACTCTCAGCTGCGTTTGTCTCTTGTCTGTCTGTCTCTTGCTCTGTTGCTATTCAAAGTCTCTGAGACAGAAAGTCTGCGATAACAGACTTTGCTCAGCCTTTGTTTTCAGATGTTACACCTGGTATCTGCATTTCAGCTGAATCTGGGTCCCTAGGTGACCAAGCCACACACAGGTTTGTTGTAGCCAGAAACCTGTAGAGGAGCACAGTAACCAATTTATACAAGCAGCCTTTTCTAAGGTTTCAGTCCTCATTTTCACGGAAGGTGTTGAATGTCTCTCGAAATAAGATTTTCACAAATGCAGTTTTGAAAATTGGAAAACATAACAAAGGACTAATTTTTTTCAATTGTAAGGAAAACTTTAAAATCTTTTAAAATATCCTTTAATACTTTCACATCCTGTTTTTAATTCAAGTGCAAGTCACAGAGCCAATGAGATTTACAACACAGGAAAAGGACCTTTGGCCCAAGACATCCTCAAGAAGTTGATTTGTAGACATTTCATTCCCTATCTGGATGACACCCTCAGTACTTTGGAGCCTCCTGTGAAGCGCAGCTGTACTGGATCTTCTTGGATTTATTTGGTTCCATTCCTGCTGGTTCCGGTTGCCGGTTTTGGTTGTTTGCTGTAGTGGCTGGTATATTGAGTCCAGGTCTATGTACTTGTTGATGGAGTCCATGGCTGAGTACCATACTTCTAGAAATTCTCTGGTTATCCTCTGTTTGGCTTGTCCTATGATCGTTGTGTTGTCCCAGTCAAATTTGTGGTCTTTGTCATCTGTGTGCATGGCTACTAGGGACAGCTGGTTGTGGTGTTTAGTGGCTAGTTGGTGTTCGTCAATGCGAATTGCTAGTTGTCTGCCTGTTTGCCCTACATAGTGTTTCGTGCAGTCTTTGCATGGAATCCTGTAAAAGTTTGTGAGAAGATTTGTAGCTCAGGTGCTCGTTGTTGTGGTTCTGTTCGCCGAGCTGGGAATTTGTGTTGCAGACGTTTCATCCCCTGTCTAGGTGACATCCTCAGTGCTTGGGAGCCTCCTGTGAAGCGCTTCTGTGATGTTTCCTCTGGCATTTATAGTCATTTGTATCTGCCACTTCCGGTTGTCAGTTCCAGCTTGTATCAACCGGAAGCGGCAGATACAAACTTCCAGCTTGTATCAACCGGAAGCGGCAGATACAAACCACTATAAATGCCGGAGGAAAGATCACAGAAGCACTTCACAGGAGGCTCCCAAGCACTGAGGATGTCACCTAGACAGAGGACGAAACGTCTGCAACACAAATTCCCAGCTCGGCGAACAGAACCACAACAACAAGCACCCGAGCTACAAATCTTCTCACAGACGCTAAGACAAGCCAGGAAATGGGAATCCTATGCCAAACAGCTGGAACTCACAACCAGAAGCGGCAGATACAAATCACTATAAATGTCGGAGGAAACATCACAGAAGCGCTTCACAGGAGGCTCCCAAGCACTGAGGATGACACCTAGACAGGGGACGAAACGTCTGCAACACAGAATCCTGTAAATTACGTTAATCTTGCACACGATCGGTATAGGGTCTTTTGTTCTGGTGAGTTCTTGTCTGAGCGCAGCTGTTGGTTTATTGGCTGTCATGTATCCGAGTGGCTGGAGACCACTTTCACTTCAATTGACAAAACTCCAGCCAGAGAGACAATAGGCAACATCCTAGACAAGCAGAACAGATAACACAATGGGGAACCTATCAACAAAGACTGCATACTCAAACCTCGAGACCTGTGCTTGACGACACATATCGCATTTAATAACCAAATGTATGAACAGATCAATGGGACACCTATGGGGTTACCCGTAAAACTGCAAAACTGGAACAAACAGCCCTCCCACAAATCCAACCCAAATTCGGGATCAGATACATGGACAATACTTTTGTTATCATTAAGAGAACAGAAATCGAGAACACACACTAGTATCAACACTATGCTCGCAGGAATCACATTCACGAGAGAGGAGGAAACCAACAATCAACTCCCATTTCTGGATGTGATGGTACAAAGAACATAAAACTGTGAATGCACCTCAAAAGTGTACAGTAAAGACACACACACACACTGACCAGGTTTGCAGTAAAACAGCAATAACGTGAACGCACACAAGAGAAGCTGTATTAGGACCCTGTTCAAAAGGGCTACAACACACTGCAGCATTCCTGACCTACGAAGGCACTCTACAGAGTGTTCATCAAGAACGGACATTCCTGCAACTTCATCCGCAGATGCCTAACAGATCAACAATGTGACAAGGACATGCCACGATCTAACTTACTAGTCATGCTACCTCACATGAAAAAAGTCTTGGGACTGACAGCCAGACTTCTCTGACCACTTGGATTCATGACAGCCCATAAACCAACAACCGCACTCAGACAACAACTCACCAGGACAAAAGACCCTGTACCCATCATGTGCAAGATGAACATAATTTATAGGATTCCATTCAAAGATTGCATGAAACACTACATAGGGCAAACAGGCAGACAACTAGCAATACGCATCCATGAACACCAACTAGCCACTAAACACCATGACCAGCTGTCACTAGTAGCCATACACACAGATGACATGAACCATAAATTCGACTGGGACAACACAATGATGATAGGACAAGCCAAATAGAGGACAACCCGAGAGTTTCTAGAAGCATTACACTCAGCCACGGACTCCATCAACAAACACATAGACCTAGACCCAATATCCCGGCTGCTACAATGAACAACCAGAACTGGCAACTGGAACCAGCAGGAACGGAACCAAATAAATTCCAGAAGATCCAGTATAGCAGCACTTCACAGGAGGCTCCAAAACACTGAAGATGTCACCTAGACAGGGGACAAAATATCTGCAAATGAACTTCCCAGCTCGGTGAACATACTCACAACCATGACAACCAGCACCTGACCTACAAATGTTTACACAAACCTTGAACACCCTTAAGAGCCAAAAATAACCATCTTAGCTCACCTATTTTCCAGCACTTGGCCCATCACAAGGAATCCCTTGGCATCGCAAGTGCATAACAAATACTTCTGAAATGTTATGAGAGGTTCTGCCTATACGACCCTTACAGAACAGGAGTAGATACTTAACATCCCGGGTTATAAGGCTTTTAGTGGAAATATATTTGGTTAAATTGGAGGAGGTGAAGCAGTCTTAGTCAAAGATGGTATCATTGCCCTTGAACGAGATGTAGTTCCTGAATTGGAATCTATATAGTTGGAAGTGCAAAACAGGAAGCGAACAGTGAGCTTGTTGTGTATTTATTACAGACCTCCAAATGATGGAGAGGAAGCAGAAGAGAGCATTCCTCGGCAGTTATATGCAGGACAAGTAGGGTTTTAATAGTTGCTGATTTCATTTACCGTAGGGTAAATTGGGAGAAAAGATAGATTATTGGGCACAAAAGGGGAGAAATTGCTGCATTTTGTGCAGGAGAACTTTCTGGAACTGTACATTTCTAGCACTTGAGGAAGCGATGCTGGATCTTGTCCTGGGAAATGAGGCAGGCCAGGAGGAGAACATTTGGGAAATAGCAACAACACTATAATCATGTTCAATGTTAAGTCACTAAAGGATAAAATTCACAAATGATTAAGTTCCCAGACTGGACAAAGGCAGATTTCAGTAGTCTAAACCTTGAACTGGAGTAGGTTGATTGGAAACACATTTTTTGGTGGATAGAACAGTGGGTGAAAAATAGGAGAATTTCAAAAGAGAGATGGATAGGGTGCAAGTTAGGTACATGCCCATGAGAAATAAATGAGGAGAAGCCAAAGATACATGAATGACTAGGGATATTCATGAAGAATTAAGGAAGAAAAGGGAGGCTTATAATGTATACTGAAATAATAATAGAAATAGAATAGCAATAAAAATCAGGAAAAGTATGTCAAATGCAGGGAAGAGGTTGGGGCTAGAATAAGGAAGGTTAAGAGGAATCACAAAGAAAGGATGGATAGTATTGTGCCTCAAACCAATTGTGTCCAAAAGATTGAAGTGGGACAGGCTGGCAAAGTGACATGGGTTCACCCCAACATTTACACTGGAATGTAGAAAGCATACCTTCAGCATATGACTGACTGGAATCAGTTGTTTCCATGTTAGAATTTAAGGAACAGGCCATTTCAATTTTCAGGTCTCGTTTCTATTCGATTAGGCCTGACACATCGCCAGGGCTCCCTGATTAGACCAGATTAACAGCCCCAAATAGGAAACTCATATTCTATGAGGTCCACCTGGCTGATGTAGTTACAGTTATTACACATGAGTGACATGTTAAATCTCCATTCTTAAAAATGGCTCCTAAAGGTAACTTTTGAATCCTAGCTAAGTGGCACTGAGGGCTGAAATAAAAACAGAAAATGCACAATTGATTAGTCAGCACCTGAAAGAAAGAGACAATTTAATAATTTAGGAAGAGTTCTTCAATAACACTCCAAAAGCTGCCCTGAAAAGTTATGCATTCTTCTTCGTGCTTCCAATGCTGGCTGACCTTTTACTTTTGTATCAAATTTCCAGGTCTTGCTCTACAAATATTTTATGTTATGCTAACAAACCTTACAGTTCTGCCAGATCGCTTGGTTGTTTGTGTTCAACTGAATAACAGATCTGTATTTGCATGGCAGCAAGGCAGTGTACAGGGGTGAGGTGACACCGGGGCCATGTGTTGGGGGAGTGCTGAGGTTTCAGAGAGAGACTGAACTGATTGCCTGCATCTGAAGAATAACTACTAAATTTCATTGTTATGGTTCCGAAGTAGTTTGAGGCAATACTTAATGGCAAATTCCACAAAGTAGATGTCTAAATTCTTCAACCATGCTCAAGTCAAAATTAAAAGTAGGTACAAGAGAGTGTAAATCTCAAATAAATATAGCTCCTTGACATTTTTATTTACTTTGTCTTTCCTTGATACTTATTAAAAGTAATAAAGTGGAAGTGACTCATATGACACATTTCACAAGGTGACCCTCACTTTCATTTCATATTTATGAGTTTTGTAGATGGAAGATGTAAGTCCCAGGGCCAAACGTAAACAGAACTGAATCACCAAATTACAACATAAATAGAACAACTCACCTCTCATATGAATAAAATATTTGACAATTGGAAAGATATGTAATGTCAATCTAGCTGTGCAAACCATTATGCAGCTCATACAAGACAGAACCACCCAAGCCTTCTCAACCTGCTTACTAATATTTTGTCCTTTCCTGTCTGAGCTAATCAAAGCTGAATTTCTGTTTTTGCCAGTTCTCAAAAAGTAAATGGCTGCAAATTCTTTATCAGATATCAATGTCAAAATTGCTCAAAGAATCAAGAAATAGAACAACTAATAGTCTAAGATAGACCCAAAAGCAGATGTCCGAGTCCTCTGTTCAAAATCACACAGAGAAAACACTGAAACTCACTATGAACTATGACAAAAACAAATATTTCTGGAAAAGCTCAGCAGGCCTGGCAGCATCTGTAGAGAGAAATCAGAGTTAACATTTTAGGTTGAGTGACCACTCCTCAGGTGAAAGTGAGGACTGCAGATGCTGGAGATTAGAGCTGAGAGAGTGGTACTGGAAAAGCACAACAGGTCAGGCAGCCTCTGAGGAGCAGGAGAATCGATGTTTCAGGCAAAAGCCCTTCATCAGGAATAAGGCCCTTCCTCAGAACATTTAATTATGAGGAAAGGTCACTCGATCCAAAATGTTAACTATGATTTCTCTGCACAGATGCTTCCAGACCTGCTGAGCTTTTCCAGCCATTCCTATTTTTGTCTCTGGTTTACAGCATTCACAGTTCTTTTGGTTTTTACCGTGAACTGTGATTAAGTAATCAGTTTAGAATGAGCAACACTGGAATGTGAAAGACAAAACAATAAAACTGGAAGCACTGAGCAGATCTGGCAGCATTTGTAGAGATAGAACCAGAATTAACATTTTGGGTCTGTGACCTTTTGTCAGAGTGAGGAACAGGACAGCAAGTTAGCCGAGTTCAATCAAATCTTATTCAAAGTCATTAAGTTAAAATTTACTCCAACACGACTATAACACTATTCCCTTCCACAGGTCTAACATAACAATTAGAACTTACAACAGTACCAACATACTTTCCTATTGTTTCCATAAAGCCTTCCAAGAGCGTTTGGAAGGGCCAATTATATAACAGTTTTTGTATCAACATGACAGTTTTCACATCACATTGACAGGGAAACTAAAGTGTGACTGTGGTTTGAAGTAGTTGCTAATTCAAGGATGTGTCTAATTTTGGCAAGCAGTTAGAGGCTGCCTCAAAGAAAAAGTCTCTTATCACTTGGGCTTCAAACAGGCTGCAGCATAACTGGAGTTGGTATGAAGCCATCTTTTTTAACCACTTTATGATCAAAATTCCCTAAATAATCTCAGATTACAGTTGCAGATTTATTGATAGGAATGGGCTATGAAGACAAATTACTTTTACCGACTTTAAAGTTTTATTTTCTATTATATTAGGTTAGCACCGTGGTATTATGTTCAATGCTATAAATTATATTCAGATGACCAAAAGAATAAAATGAGCCAAGAAAAGAGCAATATTCTTATTGCCTAGTTTTTAAAAAGTGGATTCAGAATAGAATCCCTACAGTGTCGAAGTAGGCCATTCGGCCCATCAAGTGCACACCAACCCTCTGAAGAACATTCCACCCAGACCTCCGCCCGCCCCCATACTCCCCAAGGCCAATCCACCTTTGGACTGAGAGAGGAAACTGGAGCAAACCCACACAGACACGGGGAGAATGTGTAAACTCCACTCAGATAGTTGCTCAAGAGTGGGATCAAACCCGGATCTCTGGCACTGAGGCAGAAGTGTTAATCACTGTGCCACTGTGCCACCCTAGACAATAGACAATAGACAATAGACAATTGGTGCAGGAGTAGGCCATTCTGCCCTTCGAGCCTGCACCACCATTCAATATGATCATGGCTGATCACACTCACCCATCAACGGGAACATGTTTCCTGCCTCCAGAGTGTCCAGAAAGGATCAATATTGTCAACTGAATCCTCAAGTCACCCCAGATCATGTGAAGTAGATATCTTAACTGGTTAACTTCTGAATTACAATCAGTTTTCTTCTTTATTGTAGCCCAGTTGGACTATGAGAGATTGTGACATTACTGATAAGACTGGAATTCAAACCATCATGCCTTCTTAGCTTTAGAAAGATGAAATCTTTTTCCAAGTAGAGAACAATGATCTGAACAAAGCTGGAACATATCGCAGAATGGCAAGCAATACAAACAGAAAAACATGCTGTTGTTCAGAATTCAGGATAGATTCAATTCTGACTAAGTTGCACACATGAAATGTGAATGTTTTACTGTTAGATCTGGGCAGACCTGCTGTATATTTATATTTTCTTCAATTTGATCTCCAGCATTAGCTCTTTTTCATCTTATCTCTTTTAGACGTTGCCATTCCCTATTTATATGGAAGCAAATGTAATTAAGGTAGCAAACTATCTCATAAGGGTTAAAATAACAGTGCCATTGTTTGACCTGGCAATAGTTCGATTCAAAGACAGCACGCTTAAAAATGTTTATTTCGATTAATGGCACAAGCGTATAGGAAAGACATGATCATTTTTAACCTGTAATTTTTGCTGCCTACTATGTGCAATCAATCGATACAATTGGCACCAAGGCACAAAAGAAAGCAGTTCTGTAGAATGGGAACCCTCCTGCAGGCAATTTTTCTTACTTAGAACTCAGGAACAGTGTTTTTCTTTACATGGTGGGTATGGGGGGGATTGGTGAGTGAAGAAAATAAGGGACAAGGAAGAAAGTAGCTTGAATTTTCTTTTCAAGTCAGCCAGGTAGAGTAATTTGTTGTGAATCTGTCCAGAAACTACATGACAGAGGCACCTTTGACACTGGTGATCAATACTAATAGAATGGATCAAAAGGACGTGGTTGTGAATACTGAAAACATCCATCGTTCGTTGGCAATTAAACTAAGAAAAGCTGAGCTAACATAATAAGATGATGTGGATGGCATGCCTGAGTTAGTTCTGTGTGATTACAAGTAGATGAGATGGAGACAATCATAACCATAACCCTAACTTGCAAATCTTTGCTGTTCACTAGTTGTTAACAGGAAATAACTATCATTGTGGGAAGATACAAACATAAATAATTGCTTTGCTACTTATGTGCTCTATTTTCACTACAAGTCCATTTACCCCTTTGCAACCATCTTCAGCTGGAAATCAATGGTCCAGACTGAAGATGATCTTACAATGTAAATAGTTTATAATGCACTGAAACTGGTCACTAAGGGCAAGAACAAATAGATCTTGTCCATATGCAACTGGCTTCCTGTTTTTTAGAAATATTTTTCTCAATTCTGTATCCCAGTCTCCTACATTTGCAGTCACTCAGGAGATCACAACAAACTTTTCACATGATTAATGGCATCATCCCCAAAATGGCCACAGGTACCTCTGATCCAGACACCTTCAAAAGGCTTGAGATCAAGAAATCAATCTCCTTGCTCTCTTTCTCACTTGCTTGCATCAGCTTTGACCCTGAGGGGAAAATTTATTCCGTGTTATATATATAAGAACACCCTAAACCAATTTATAAAGAATGTATTTACCTACATGAACTGTGCAAAACTCCCACAGGCTTTAATATTTCTGGTAGGGCACTGGTTAGTGTATTCACACAAAACACATTTGTATGCTGTCCTAAATTAAACTGGTTAACCATTGCTTTAAAATAATGCACAAAGGAGTTTTATTTAAACGTTTTCACAAAGCACTGTGACAAGTATATGTGTCCATGTGTTCAAGTGTGGTGTGGATCTAATTTCTCAATGTAGACCGTATATCTTTGCTATTTTATAACTATCACAAGGCAAAATACATCATCCTCTCATCACAAAGGCATGAAGGTTGCATTCTAACCTACTTCATCAACCGGCTTAGGACCCCCCACCCAATGCCATTTCTTGCATTCAAATAATATTTTCCTTGTAGATCTGGCCATTTCCAGTTATCCCTTTGAAGCAGCCAAGTACACAAAAATCACTGACTGAATTATTTTTAATTTAAGAAACTGACCGGGAACAGAAAAGTATATAATTGAAAATGAGATTGGATGGCTTGAAGAATGAAATAGTAATACTTCTACATTTATACTGCTCCTCGAATAGATTCACGGTTGGTGCACGTTGTTATTTTGCACTTTCCAATAAAATATTATAAAAGGACTGCTGAATGTGGTCTAACCAAATCTTATACCCTGCAGTGCTGGCAATCTGCCCCTAATAAATCCTTGCCAGAGTATCAACATGCAAAAAATGTTTATTTAGCTATTTATTGAAGGATAGAAGTTACTTAAGTTTGGACAAAATAATCTTTTAGAATTGTTGCACCATTATTGTTCTGTTATTTCTGTAAATCCCTTATCTTTGTTGGTCCCAAAACGTGCCTTGTAGTTTGTCCATTTTCTCCTTCTCTTTGCCACTATCTAGTTGTCCATTCTTTTTTTGTTCTTAGCTCCCTTTTTATTCAACTACCGTTTTCTTTCTTTTTGTCCCTCACTTTCTCTGTTTCTGTCTGTCTGTCCCTCTGTTCATCTGTCTATTTATTGTTATTAGTGTTATGGTGAGGAAACCCCAGATGGGCTTCCTAAGTGCTATTTTTCTGGTTCTTTGATCTAAAGTAATAAAATATGTACAGTGCATATGGCTACACACAGTAAATCATATGTTTTGTACATTGATTTCTATTCCCAAATGGGGAGATTGGGAGCTTTGATAAATCATTTTGAAATGCTTGCTGCTTACCAGTATATTAGAGGCTCTCTGAATTATGCTGGGCTGGTTCTTAGTGTTACACTGATTACAACATTTCGAGATAATTGTGACCAATATTTGCTGCCTTCATAAAAAAGGCAACCAACCCTAATTAAAGTCTTACTCCAGCATGAATAATGGCATGGAAATGATTGTAGGAAGCCTTTAATTGATGGTTAGCTTGATAACTTATCATTCTACAATGTAATAAATATTAAAAGATGTATGAGAATATCCTTTTTTCCTGAGAAGCCTAGGAGTGTACTCAAATCTGATGCTTTCTTTTTTTTGTGAATATGGCTTCTCTTTAGTGGTTGTATGAGATACACTGCAGGAAAATCCCTTGTGATCTGGTGATCTGTATCTTAGGTTGTGTAGCCCAGGGCTAACAATTGTCCTGTTTAACAATAACACCAAGCACCACAGCTAATGTAAGATTCCCAATACATCCCATTCCTTTTCAAAGAAGCAAAGTACCAGACATAACATTTTTCAGACTAAAATATGATTAAATATATTTAAATCTTAACAATTTACAGAACAAAAGATGAAAGGTCACAAACCTGCTCCATTAACTCTGTTTCGTTTCACAGATGCCAGCAGAACTAAGCATTTCTAGCATGTCCCATTTACATAACAAGTAATAAATTGCAAATATAGCCCATAAAATATGTAAAAATAGTCCATGGAGCACAGTCTAGCCTTCTCAAATTCCCATCTGCCAAAGTAAAATCAAGCATTCGACAAAGCTCTATGAAGCATTAACTATCTGTTCTATGAAGTCATTCTATGTGGTGGAGAATTGTCTTTTTTTAAACAGAGTTTCTTCCTTCTGATATCCTCAGGAGGAGAACAAGAGCAAAGTGGGACATAGCACTCTTAAGGACGTGTGTCCCTTTCGAACACAGGATTACTGTCGAGCTTCACAAAATCAAATAAATCATTTTGTCTCATGATGCATTCCTGATTCTGTACAAATGTTGGATTCAGAGGCATTGACCTGCACCATTTAGGGCATGGCAAGCATGCTCACCACCTGAGCTTGAGAGGGGGTGGGGTGGGGGAGGGGGGGGGGGGGGGCGGCGGTGTTTGAAAGAGGCAGTGTTCAGAGGCACATACTGCATAAATAGTTACTTTAATCAACTTATCTGGAATGTAATGACACACCTCTGGGGCTGGAGGGACTTGAACCCAGACCTCCTGGTCCAGGCTACCATTGTACCATAAACTGCAGCAAAGTAAATTGCAGCCAACAGTAAGTCCATTCAATGTGACAAGGTGTAAAACAAGTGACTGAAACTACAGTGTTAGTTTCCTGTCATGAGAAAGTTAACCCCTAAATCTCTTAGTGGTGAAAGGGAGGATGCTTTTCACAAGATGGAGAATTCACAAAGCGGAATACATTTTACAAGCCAGACATCAGTGATCTGCATGTTGTTCCTCTGGAATAAAACATAACCCTGTTATTAGTCAAGCAAAAGTATGCAGTGCCCAATTCACATAGAGTCAGAGAGTCATTCATCACGGAAACAGAACCTTCAGTCCATCCAGTCCACACCGAACATAATCTCCACTGATACGAATCCCACACACCTGCTCCTGGACCACTTCCCTCCAAACCTTTCCTGTTCATGTACTTATTCAAATGTCTTTTAAACATTATAATTGTACCCACATCCACCACTTCCACAGGAAGTTCATTCCACAAGCAAACCATCCTCTGTCTCTCATGTCTTTTTAAAATCTCTCTCCTCTCACCTTAAAATGTACCCCATTGTATTGAAATCCCCATCCTAGGGAAATGTCAGCTACCATTAACTCTATCCATACCCCTCATTATTTTATAAACTTCCATAAGGTCGCCTCTCAACCTTTTACATTCCACTGAAAAAAGTCCCAGCCCTTCTACTGTACAACAAAAGGTTTGGCTGTTTAGATATAAATAATCTTCTAAACGAGATGGAAATTTTCTTGTCTATAAATTTGCTTTGGTGTATATTTCCTGCATTTTAGCATCCCTGTTATGTTTAAATAAAGGAATACATTTTCACATTTAGTTCTCCTGATGCAGAGTTTTGCATGATGGAACACATCTCAGGAACCTGTGTGGCTGCCTGTTCATGGTCCATGGTTTTCTGTCCATTTTAAATTAATGGATGGAAAATCATGAGCAGTGACTCAGGAATGCATCTGAATGCCTGAAGCTCTAATGAAGAGGTTTTACCTCAAAACCTCTCCTGCTCCATCATAGAATCCTTTCTGCGCTTTCAAATAAAATTATAAGGAGGTTCATTTCCACTTTTGGAAACTTACAATTACAGATTTATCATCCTTTATGCAGCTCAACCTCCAGGGGAAAGGAAAACTGACAGAGTGTATGATAAGTGGCTGATCCAGAACAAGGTGTTCGACCAAAACTGTCCCTATAACTTCCAAAATGAAAATTCTCACCACCTTTTTCTTTTGAGTGAAGGTGTTAACTTCGCTTTGATAACAGTTTTTTCTTTAGATAGATCGGCAAGCCAATTACATTTAGGACAAATGCAGGTAGGGCAGCTATATAGTGGCTGTTGGCGTGTGATCAGTAGTGAAAAGATTGACCAAGTAGTCCTTTCCCAGTTTAGCAGTATGAAGTCTGACCACCCCAGGTGAGTTCAAATAACCCGACTTACCAGACTGCATCTCATGACAAATTAATTTTGCAATGCTTGACAATTACTGCCCATACATAAACCGTTGGCTAGTTCATAAAACATTTTAAATGATAAACAAGAGGGTATTATAAACAGATGGAAATATTTATTAAGAGGGCAAAAAACCCGTCTGAGTCTGCAATCATGTCCTGTGGTCCCAACATGTTTTAATTAGTCGATTCTGATAGATGGGCTGGATTAAGAGATTCTGGACAAAAAGCTCTCAGCTGTATTCCTAAGTCTATTTAATGAGCTACAGGAAACATTTCTTTTGCATACTTGAAGTAACCCCTGCAGTTTTTTAAATGGACATTTATTTCTAATTTGTAGTAGAGATCAGCAGTTTTAAATGGCATTGTTAAAGATTAATACAAGCTTTAAAATGAGAACTGTCAAGTGTGAGGACAATACGATGACATTGTACATCCAGTTATTTAAGATGTATGAAAAGGAGGACACATTTTATGTACTTGATTGCTTAAAAACATACCAGTATTCTTCAGTATTCTGTACACTAACTGCTGTGACTCAGTGAAAAGTATTTGCATTACATACCCAAATCCAACCAAGAATTAAACAGGCCTCTGACAGAGAGAATACTGTGTAGATGTGATCAGTGGCAGCTGCTGATGCATCCTGCTCGTAGTAACTACAATAGGATCCATTGCTCAACAGCTGCCTAATTTGGCTGAATGTTAATTCAAGTCAATTTTAATGAAGATAAAAAGAACAACTGTTAATGGAAATTCAAAGAGAGTCAGTCAGCACCTGAAACAGAAAGAGAGGTTTGATGCTTCAGTGGGAGTTTCTGTCACTGATTCAAAGGTTCCATTGGCAATATTAACCTGCCTTTTTTTTCAGGTGTGGACTGACCCACTGAGGATTTCGAGAATTTTCTGCTCCAAGCCCTTTATTTTAATGCAACAGCACAATGCCAGGAGCAGCAGCAACCCATGAATGGAATTTGTCACCACCTTCTCTGGGGCATTTTGGGATGGACGATAAATATCGGTGTACCCACCTACACCGGCATTCCATAAACAATAAAAAATAAGTTCTGAAATAGTCCTTGTAATTTCCTAAAGAACAGAATATGTCATTGCCACTTTTGGGGAGAAATTGGTGTGTTTCAGAAAAACCTTCCGATCTACTATTGTATTTTCTTGGTATGAAATGCCTTACAGTTAGGTACAGTGTAACATATCTGCATCACAATTATTAAACAAGAAATAAATATTGCAAAGACAACCACAAATGAGGATACCAGAGTCCATTCTGTTCATTTTCCAATAGAAACATACAATCTTGCAATCACAGGATATGTTTTTTGAGTGATTGCTTAGTTTTTGAGTACACTATTTGACTCAGAAAGTCATCCAGGGTTTCAACACACTAAACATGAAACGGTCGACAAAAAAACCTAAAGGGTATTATAGAATATGGTACAAAAATTGTCTTTTACCTCTTTCTACACATACCCTGCAGTCATTATTTAACTGGAAATTATTTTTCTTGGTAAGCCAAGTTTATCTGACTTGCTTTCTTATGGGGGCTAAAATGAAAGCCTTTGAAAACCCTAGCAGGGATCATGAAGTGGCATTAACCTGTAACCTTTGATTGAGAAGCAGCATGCTATCCTTGTGCGACTTGCCCTTTAGAATAATTGCTACATGCCACCAGCTCTAACTGCATTGCTCGTTGACTGTAAGCATCAGCAAAAAGAGGCCAGAATGGCAGTCTGCATGAGATCGTCATTCCTTGGAAAATCCAGCCCATATCCCTCCAAACCCTTCCTATTCATATACCCATCCAAATGCCTCTTAAATGTTGCAATTGTACCAGCCTCCACCACATCCTCTGGCACCTCATTCCATACACATACCACCCTCTGTGTGAAAAGGTTGCCCCTTA
>NC_057710.1:49885264-49954293 GCF_004010195.1 Chiloscyllium plagiosum | reverse complement strand
AACTCAATCAAGTTTGTGAGACATGATTTCCCACGCACAAAGCCATGTTGACTATCCCTAATCAGTCCTTGCTTTTCCAAATACATGTACATCCTATCCCTCAGGATTCCCTCCAACAACTTGCCCACCACCGAGGTCAGGCTCACTGGTCTATAGTTCCCTGGCTTGTCCTTAACACCCTTCTTAAACAGTGGCACCACGTTTGCCAACCTCCAGTCTTCCGGCACTTCATCTATACTCATTTAGTAACTCCCCCATTTTCTGCGGCTCCACACAAAGGCTGCTTTGCAGATCTTTGAGGGGCCCTCTTTTCTCCCTAGTTACCCTTTTGTCCTTAATGTATTTGTAAAATCTCTTTGAATTCTCCTTAATTTTATTTGCCAAAGCTATTGCGGTTGAATAGAAAGTGAGGTCTGCAGATACTGGAGATCAGAGCTGAAAATGTGTTGCTGGAACAGCGCAGCATGTCAGGCAGCATCCAGGGAACAGGAGAATCGACGTTTCGGGCATAAGCCCTTTCCTGAAGAAGGGCTTATGCCCAAAACGTTGATTCTCCTGTTCCCTGGATGCTGCCTGACCTGCTGCGCTGTTCCAGCAACACATTTTCAGCTATTGTGGTTGAATAGTTGACAATGTGTAAAAGCTGCAAAATGTATGAGTGTCAGTCTTGCCTCAGTGCCAAACCTTTAATTTCCTAGAAATTCTTAAAGGGGCAGTGCAGTATGGCTTGGAGATATCCTGAAAATCCTGCAGGAATTTAGTCTGACATGAAAAGAATAGCACTACATGGGAGAGAGAGAACACCATGGTTTTCAGTTGCTGCGTTCCAGGCCTTGGTTGATGTGGTAGAAAAGTAGAAGATAAGTCCTTAATCTATAGGGGACTATGTGATCATCTTGACATATGGTCAAGTCAGTGGGAGCAGACAATTGTTAATGATGGGAGCCAAGATCCAAGGGACATGGATGCAAGGAATTCAATGACCGACACACATGGTCAAAGCCGATCTCTCAAATGCTATATTTCTCCACATTCACCACCAGCTTCAGCCACTGTCAATCCACTACTCACTATTCAACAATGTCTAGCAAAGGTCCATCATAACCAGAATTCATTATATTCACTGTAGCTTCACATGTTTTGCACTGAGGCAAGATTGACACTCATACATTTTGTAGTTTTTATACATTGTCAACTATTCAACCACAATAGCATCACCCAAACAGATTGCACTTTGTCATAGATACTTTCTCCCTTTCATTAGATTAGATTAGGTTACTTACAGTGTGGAAACAGGCCCTTCAGCCCAACAAGTCCACACCGACCCTCCGAAGAGCAACCCACCCAGACCCATTCCCCTACATTTACCCCTTCACCTAACACTACAGGCAATTTAGCGTGGCCAATTCACCTATCCTGCACATCTTTGGACTGTGGGGGGAAACCCGAGGACCCAGAGGAAACCCACGCAGACAAAGGGAGAATGTGCAAACTCCACACAGACAGTTGCCCAAGGCGGGAATTGAAACCAGGTCTCTGGCGCTGAGGCAGCAGTGCTAACCACTGTGCCACCGTGCCACCCACTAGCGGGAGACAAGGGGCTGGATTTTCCAAGGAATGATGATCTCATGCAGACTGCCCTTCTGGCCTCTTTTATTCAATGAAAGAAGGGAGCACCACATTTCTGAGAGAAGATTCAGCTCAGTGGTCAGGACTCTTTTCGAGATGAGGAACTGTAATTCAATTCTGGCTGTACTCGTACAGCATGGAATTGTCAGAGGAAAGCAGACGGTGCCCTCCATTCACAGCAGTGAGTTGCAGTATTCCAAAATTTAAAGATCCTGACAGCTACTTGAATAACTGCTGCCAAAGTGTAAGTACATGAACTGAGAGGATCAGGTGTTGTGCTGGGAAGGGTGCTAGCCTAAGTCTTCTCCAATGTTCCATGCCGCTGCATTGACCTCTGCATGGGGAAATGGCTTCCGGAGCGAGAAATCATTGTGTCCAGACACTGACCATTGTGCACAGAGAATCTAAGCTGCAAGAAAGCCTGGAAGAAACCCTAAGGCCAGATAAATATGGGATAAGGGGGAGAGGATAGTAGAATGTCAGCTGACAAGGGCATAGGATGCTAGATGGGTAGGGTTAGGGTGTCAAATATATCAGGTCTGAGGCATAGGATTCCATTTTGCCAGGCAAGTCGGGTGCCAGCTGGGTAGATTTTTTTTGCCCATCCCTAATTGCTGCAAAGAAGATGGTGTTAGAACATAGAACATAGAACATAGAACAGCACAGCACAGAACAGGCCCTTCAGCCCACAATGTTGTGCTGACCATTGATCCTCATGTATGCACCCTGAGTTGAGCTGTCGTCTTGAATTGTTACAATCCTTGGGTTTTAGGGCACCTCAAGTGCTCTTCGGAAGGGAGTTACTAAAATTTTAATCAGTGATTGTAAAGGTGCATCAAAAAAAATGCCAAACCAGTATAGTCAATGCCTTTGTCAGAAACTTGCAAATGGTGAGCATCGGCTGCTGTTTACCTCCCAGGTGGTGAAGGCTTTGTGTTTTCCAAGATGTTCTGGTAGGAGCCTTCCTGAGTTACCATAGTGCAATTGTAAATGTTGGGCAGGACGCCAAACAAGTGGACTGTCTTGGGTCGAATGGTGTCCAGCTTCTTAAGTGTTGTTGTAGTGACACACATCTAGTTAAATAGAGGATATTCTATCATACTTGTCACTTGTGCCTTGTAGATGGTAGACATGATCTGATGTTGTTTAAATCCACAGCTTTTTAAAATTGAAAATAATGCTAGGCTGCAGGTGCTAAATTAAAAAAAAAATCTGAAGAATATTGATTAACAGGCCATCTAATCCATTCCAAATTGCAATTGCAATCAAACCATCATTTGAACTTAATTTATTGTTCACATTTTCCTAGAGCCGGTTTTACAGCTGAGCCCATTGTAGAATGTAGAACATGACTATGCAAGGAATGGACGGATATGGACCCCTAGTATTAGACATTACAACTCTGGGAAAAATATTCTGACTGTAAACCCTATCTATTCTTCTCATAATTTTATAGATTTCTATCAAGTATCCCCTCAGCCTCTGCCGCTCAAGAGAAAACAACCCAAGTTTTTCTAGCCTCTCCCTATAGCTCATACCCACTAATCCAGGGAGCATCCTGGTAAACCTCTTCTGAACTTTCTTTGAAGCCTCTACATCCTTCCAAATAAGTTGGCAAGCATAAATTGAACACAATACTCTAAGTGTGGCCTCACCAAAATCTTATAAAACTGCAATATTACATCCTGACTCTTGTATTCAGTTCCCCAACCAATAAAGGTAAGCATGCCATATGCCTTCTTTACCACCCTATCCACTTGCGTGGCCACTTTCAGGGAGCTATGGGCTTGAACCCCAAGATCTTTCTGTACAACGATGTTCAGAGTCCTGCCATTAATTGTATACTTTTCCTTAACATTTGATCTACCAAAGTGCAGCACCTCACACTTACACAGATTAATCTCCATCTGGCATTTCTCTGCACATATCTGCAACTGATCTATGTCCCTACTATGAAAGTTTGGTTGAGCTTCAAAAGGTCCAAAACCTCAGTAGGCAGGGAAGTTAATTGAAATTTTAATTGAAAATTTTAAGATTCCGTGAAAAGATTTTCTGATGTTGATTGCTTTACAAAATTCAAGTTTTCAAAAAACATAATGACCACCTGAATGGATTTAAAATCGAAAAAGGGTTTGTTCCATATTAAGTGTGTATGAGTGGTAGATCTATCAGAATGTTGAAAGTTTAGTTTTATTTCATCATCACATGTCTGCTGAGGACTGGCCATAATGAATACTAGGTGACCAGCGATAGGGATGGCTTGGGGTTATGAGTTAGCATGGTGGGAAACATGGAGGGTGGTTGGGTGGAGTGGTAAGATGTGAGGGTTAGAGGCCCAGAAGTCTTTTATAAAAGTGGGCTGAATTTTCATCGAACTAAGGTATGCCTTCTAATCAACCCACTCTAGCACACAGCCATGTGTCTATGATTACCTCAGAACTGTTTCCATTATTGGCAGACTCAACCTAATCATCTCTCCCTGGAGTGAAATAACAGGGTAGTTCATGTTGAGGTGTGTCTGCCAAGTTGTGAACTTTCGTAGTCAATTTATCTCCTTCTGTAATGCAAATGTGGCATTGAGCATGACATTATACACCAGTACACTTGTACATATTTAAAACAACAGCTCATGATTTACTCTCAACCACATTGACAGCAACTTCCATACTTTATCCATTTCTGATATGCAATTATTACACATGTAAATGTTAAGCCCACTGCTACTACAAGATAATCCAATCTCTCCTCTGGCTTAAAGTCCCACACCACCTCTGAATAACAAAATAAATTATGGAAAGTCTAACAAATAGACAGAATGTGACCCAAAGCATTACCTCCAGGTACAAATATAGAGACAATAACTCATTTAGTCATAGAGTCACTTACAGCACAGAATGAACAATGCAATCAGCCCACATTCTCCACTCTAACCCTAAACGCTGGTACGTATTTCCTAGGACATAGAAGCAAGAGTAGGATCAGGCCATTTGACGCTATCAGCTAGCCACACCTTTCAATTAGTTCATGGCTGATTGGATTGTAATCTCAATCCGCTTTCCTGTTTGTCTTCCATACATCCCAACACTCTTGTCCATGAAAATTGATCTAACTCAACCCTGAATAAGTTCAATTACCCAGCCTGCAATGATTTCTGCAGGGGCGAATTTCACAAACCAATAATGCTTTGAGACAGAAAAAAAAATCTGCTCATCTATGAAAAGGTACATCTCTTATTTTTAAATTATGCTTCTTAGTTCTAGTCTTTACACAAGAGTCTACTAAATCCGCACAAAACCTAACATGTTTCCATGAGGTTATTTCTTACCTTTCTAATCTCTAATGCATATCTGCTCAATCTGTACAACCTTTCTTTATAAGATCAGCCATCAATTCCAGGAATGAATAGGGTCAACCTTCCTTGACATGTTTCAATATATTTGATTTTATTTATTTATTTATTGTGTTGTTTTATTAATTTATAGGTCATAGGTTTTATTGGCTAGGCCAGCATTTATTGCCCATCCTTAAATCCCCAGAAGGCAATTAACAGTCACTATGTTGCTGTGGATCTGAAGTCACAGACTAGATAACCACAGCAGTTTTCTCCCTAAAGGACATTCGTGAACCAGATGAGTTTTTCCGACAATCGTCAATGGTTTCCTGGTCAATATTAGACTCTTAATTCAACCCAACTCTTCATGCCATCCAAATTTATAGGATTGTTAAGAAGGCGTATGGTGTGTTGGCTTTCAGTAATAGGGGGATTGAGTTTAAGAGCTGTGAGGTTATACTGCAGCTCTACAGTGCCCTGGTTAGACCACTCTTGGAATATTGTGTTTAGTTCTGGTCGCCTCATTAAAGGAAAAATATGGATGCTTCAGAGAAGGTGCAGAGGAGATTTACCAGGATGCTGCCTGGACTAGAGGGCATGTCTTATGAAAAAAGGTTGAGGGAGCTAGAGCTTTTCTCAATGGAGTGAAGAAGGATGAGAGGTCTACAAGATGATGAGAGGCATAGACAGAGACATTTTCCCATGGCGGATATGCCTAACATGGGGTAATTGGTAATTGGAGGAAGGTTTAGGTGAGATGTCGGAGGGAGGTTCGTTACACAGAGAGTGCTGGTTTCCTGGAAAGCACTGCAGGCAGTGGTAGTAGAGTCAGATACATTAGGGACATTTAAGCAACTTTTGGATGGGAAGATAGTACAATGAAGGGTCTGATCTTAGAGTAGGGTAAAAGGTTGGCACAACATCGAGGGCTGAAGGGCCTATACTGTGCTGTACTGTTTTATGTTCAAATTCCACCATCTGCCATGGCAGGATTCAAATCCCACCCAATCCCCCAGAACATTAATCTGGGTCTCTGGATTAATAGTTTAGTAATAATACCATTAGGCCATTGCTTTCCCGATGATTATATCTCTTTGTGGTCATCCAATTTCCATTTTAAATCATTGGTCATCTCTGTTTCCATCATCCATTTGGATAGTGGGTGACAGGGCATACCCATTTGTTATGTAAAAATAGTTCGCCCTCATATAACTATGCATCTTGAAATGATTATAACTGATGGCAATACTGGACAACTCAGATCCCAAAGAGAAACTTGGTTCAATAGACCATAAGTTTAGCTTTTCTTTTTGCTTTGTCAGTTAAAATCAGTCAGTATTCATAAGAGTGTAACAAAATAACTTAAGTTTATTACACAATACAAGGCATAAACTGTATTACCACAACAAAAGAAAACTACTGGATAATCTCATTACAAACATCAGAAAGAAACATGTATTCCTTCTATCCTAGAAATACTCTTAAAGCATCAAACCTGAGTGAAGAGTCATATTATGGTTAAGCTTCTTGAACAGCAGTAATTAGTTCCTTTTTGGCAAATATCTGTGCATTCACCAGACGCTATTCTCTTCAGTTATCATTTCTTCCAAAAGCCCTTAAAATAAACTGCTAACTCAGCACATTGTTTCTTACAATGTTTAAACATATGTCTTTAATATCCTCAACAGTCAACCTCAACAGTCTTCTGCTTCTGTGCCTTTCTTCCCACTGATTCTTAAGCACCTCAAGACTTCTCCCCTTCTCCAATAACAGCACCTTTACTGGGCGTCTTCCAGCATGCACCTTCTTCTGGCTTCTCTCTCTCTTTGTCAGGTGCTCAAAACAATTATCTCCCTGGGTGACTTGCTGATCATTTAGCTGAAACTACGTGACTTTTTGTTAAGCCATTTTGGCCTCACTCCACTTTAGCTCCCAAATTCTCAAATAATTATGATACTACATTGTTAATTTTCATAACAATCTCTTGCCTCCTTCCAGAAGTGCCAAGGTCAGTTCTAAGCCACTGCAACTGCTTAATGAAAATATTATAGGTGGACTGAAACAGGATTCTCATGTGAGAATGGTCTGATTCTTGACTCAAACATGAACATTCGATTGCATATGCCCTGCAGTCATGGAATCATCTGCTGATTGGAACTGCTATTCCTTGTTCTTCTCCTCTTTCTATAACAATGGCCCTAAATTGTGGTTTATTTTTCTGCATTGATTTATATTGGATTCTCAAACATTGTGTCAGTTGGGATACAGATAAAGAATTGACAATGCTAAATGGCACCAAAGCAAAAATCAAGCTTTGGACTGTATCAGATTTGACAAGCGATCCTCTACTTGAATTATATATATAAAAAAACCATGTGCGTATTCATTTATGGCATGGGTTTGTTGGGCTGTGTTTTCATGCATCCAATTATTTTGCTACAAAAGGTGGACATTTAAAAATGACAGATGGCTCCTGATTCTAGGATTCCTGCCCCCATTCCCAACTGATAGGAATTTTGTAACCCTGGGATAAGGATGCGTGTAATGAGTCCAGCAATCCCACCCTTGCCTATGCCATTGCATTTTAGATATTTTACTACTTTCATGAAGTCAAGCCCTTTTGTCTAAAGATGTGATCCATGGCACTTTAGACAAGCACTATGAACCTTGGGGGTTGTGGATTGGTAACATTTTGATAGATGTGTTTAAATTGTTGGCCGTCTAGAAAGACAAGTGTAGCAGATACATGGGAACACTCCCATCTTCTAATTCCCCTCCAAGCCACTCCGTATCCTGACTTCGAAATGTATTGCCATTCTTTCATTGTTGCTGAGTCAAAATCCTGAAATTCCCTCCCTAATGGCATTGTGGGTCAACCCACAGCAGGTGGGCTGCTGCCGTTCAAGAAGGCAGCTCACCACCACCTTCTCAAGGGCAACTACGGACAGGCAATTAATGATGGCCCAGCGAATGACACCCACATCCCACATAGGAATAAAAAATTCAACTGCTATAATTAGATGCTGCATAATAAGCTAAATATGTTTTAATATAGTAATTGATCATTGGGCTCTGACCTGACAAGTGACATTTGGTATAGCTTTGTCTCTAGCAGGTAACATTAGAAACTCATCATTGATGTTTTGGCATGGAAGTATCCAGCAGAGATTCATTACAGCCAACTATTATGAACAAACATTCCATTTTCCAGGCTGTTAAGTAGCTGGGCTAACATTAAGCTATCAGGTTACAAACAGCTCCATGCTCATCGAGAAGTGTCATGCTTCAAGTGATTTGAGATACGATGGACTGTGAGACTTTAAAACCCTCAGGTGATGGGCTGTAATACAGTGACAATGTCATAAGCATATCTCTTTAAGTGTATGGTGACATACTGAAGTGAATCATAGCACAACAATTAAATTGTGTAAGTGCTTACATAGCTTAACACACTTTATCTAGTGGGTAGACGTCTTCTTCATCCTTCAATAGTATTGAGAATCTGAGTATGTGATATCTGACTATGTTTTTTCACCCTTTTGTTGATTTAAAGTTGAACAATTGGCTGAAGCCTTGAAACTCTCGACCAGGAGAAACTACTATAGGGATATCTGGGCAAGAATTGAGTGTGAGTGGCAGTTGACGTGAGTGTTAGAGTTCATTGACAGAACTGGATCAGTGTCCCAGTGAACGAAGATTAGGTCTTTGAACCTGCTAGCCTTTACATCCACTGTCCTCTGTCCCTGCCTTGGGCTTGCTTCCAGAAGTGGTAGCCCCATCTATATGTCACCCTGACCTCATGATATAAATGAGGGTACAATTGGGCTGGAGATGGGATCCCAGTGTCAGAAAATTACCTTATGCATAATTCATGCAATAATCAAAATCAAGGTCCTTATGTCAAGCTCTAGTGGGTGACATTTAATAATTTCTAACGAAAAGCTTTTTTTTTATATTCATGGAAGGCATGAACATTTTCTGACTACATTGCTTTAATGCTTTGATGGTCACTGGGGTTGTAAATGCTAAAAATTATGGCTTTAATGAAGCTGAATGTTACTAAATGCAAAACTGCTTTGCCAAGAATTTTAGTAATAGGAAGAGGATTTCAATAAACTGAGGGTAATTCTAGTCAATTTACACATTTTAAAAAATAAAACAGTTCAATTAATCATTTCATTCAGTGGTTTAATCCAAACCAAAAGAGAAAACATTTCACACAAACATGGATTTTAAACAAAATTGATTAGATTTCTCTCATGCATTATCATCTCCAGGTGAGATTTAGCAGAGGATTGACCATGTTTAATGTGCTGAGCAGTAGAAACAAGATAATTGGGGAACATTTTATGCTTAGAGCAGAATATCACATTAAGGATATAGCTTGTTCAAGAATTCTACATCATGTCAAAAATTAAGTAATTCCATACAAAGCAACTCAAAACGGGTTCACTTTGCCTGAAATTCTCTCAATCAAAAATGTACAGGAATAGATTCCGACTGCCTTGTATGATGGGATTAACTGTTAAGGGGTTTGATTCTATTTAATTATCTGAAGGTGACATGAATAGGATTTTCCCAGTCTAATTTCTATATAATTGGAAGAAATGGTGTGGTGTTGAGCCCTGGGTTGCCATGCCTTTTTCAATTGATGAAGTGGGAATAATGAAAAGGGATTCTGTTTGGCTGCCTTCTGCACAGTTGGAATGGATGGGAAGGAGCTTGATCTTTCTGACTCGTTGACAGCGCACAGGAAGCTACACAAGTGCGTTTTGACAACAGACTGTGCGGAAGCATGGAGCTCTGCTGTTGAGATCTGTGCCGAATTCTGAACTGTTCTTGTTGGTGCATACACCCTTAAAGATTCAGTTAATTCTACAATATAATGGATTGGTGTAGCTGAGCTCCTTGTTTTCAGTAGGGTATGATCACCTAGTAAAATTGTTCATTAGTTTATGAAGGAAATAAGATGGCACTGCCAGAATTGGTAGAGTGATTATGTCATTCCATTGTTAACAACTTCTAAAACAAACCTTTGTCTTTAAAGAATAGTTAAAAAAAAAACGGAAACTGCACTGGAAAGGTTTACATTGCAGTAGATGGTACATTTTGGCAGCTAAAAACAAGCTTAGCCTCTTTGGAAAACTCCCCATTGAGATAACAAAACCCTTTTGAGTGAAAATGAAGAGAAACTTCACCAGTGGTGTGGTGCTGACTGTATAATGTCAGGTTATGATCCAGTCTCTGCTGAGGGGGAGAGAGAGCGTGCATGAGTGTGTGCGTGAGTGTGTGTGTGTGTGAGAGAGAAAGAGAACCCAGGTTGCTGACCTACAGTTGGTTATGCTCATGGCTCTTGTTGAAAAGTGCTTGGCTGAATGGACATCTGGTGAGGACTGCATTAGGCTCATACATGATACATGCACATATTCATACAACCTGGCAGGACATATTGTAAAATCTGTTGGCTAAAGAATGGTGAAAATACCAAAAGAGTTTCTGGCACTTGAGGAACCATGAACCAACTTATGTTTGTCCCTTCAAAAGAAAAGGATAAAAAGGAAGATTTTCAAAGAATTTGTATCTTTGATGTGCTGATCCATTTCTGTGAGCTGTTGAACTGCAAACACATTATGGCCAAAACTTGAATCCCAGCTGTAGATGTAAGGTTGCTACCATTTATTGAGCAGAATTTACCTCCAGAGCTAAATATTGTAGGTAAGATGAGAAACTGACATGAGCAACACTATCCTACAGAAATTCTTTCCCCCTCAGGAGCTTTCTGAGTTCCATTCTCGTAAATTGAAGAAGTAATTTTGGCAGAAGGTGGCAGAAGTACAGGGAGGAAAAAAAGAGCAAAATATTTAATTCTAAAAACAACACTCAGAACTTCAGAAGCAATTACAACTTCCATCTGAGTTTGAGAGAACTATCAGTGAGCACTGTTCTTAATGCTGTTATTGACTTGCTATATTGATTGCTGAGGGCCAAGTGTAGTTCAGTAATAAATTAGGATTTTTTTAATGTACTTCTATCAGTGTTTTAGTGTTAACTCAATGTTTCCCTGCTGCAACATATCCCATCTTAGAGAAACACACTGTTGCAGTTATCTTGGTTTGAAATAAGAATCCTGTTGGTGCCAAGGGTTTTGTGTCGCCATTCTGTTGTGTGTGAGAATAATTCAGGCCACACAAGACATTTTTTAGTGCTATTTTCTATTCAGCTTTGAACAAATGACAATAACCACAATTTAGTATGATGGATGTATCTTAGAAACACTTAACATGAAACACTCTGCAAAAAATATAAAAATTAGTTAATAGGTAGCAAACTTTCTGCATCAAATGGGATTGCAATTTTTTGGAGATGTGGGAACAATGACATGATGACAACAATCTGATCACCTCAAGCACAAGGCAGCTCAGTCCCATTTAGGGCTGAATTAAATGGAACTTCACCTTCAAGAGGAAATGTACAAATCCAGCAGATGGTCATATAGATGTTTCCTTATTCTTACTCCTGATGCTTTCAATGAAAACAAAAATTTACTTTAAATACAGTTCTTTTTAAATGTAAGAAGTAAATCTCCTCGTCCACCATTCTGATTGCTACTGGTACATTATTCAAGAAAAATCATAAAACATAGCAGCAGAAGTAGACCATGCAGCCCAATGAGTCTGCTTTGCCATTCAGTAAGATCATGCTGATCTGATGACTCTCAACTCCATTTCCCTGCCTTTTTCCCTTACTGATTAGTAATCTGTCTAACTCAGCCTTGAGCAAACTTAACAGTCTCTGCAACTCAGCTATAGTAAAGAATTCCACAGATTGACAAGCTTCTGAGAGAATAAATTTCTCCTCACCTCTTGAATGTGTGATGCCTTACTCTGAGATTATAGCCTTTGGTCCTGGACTCTCCCACAGGGGAAACAATCTCTCCACATCTTGCCTGTCAAGTCCCCTAAAAATCTTGTATGTTACAATAAGGTCACCTTAACAACATCATCCCTCATCTTTCAAAATATCAATGAGTACATACCCAGCCTATTTAACCTCTCTGCATTAGAAAATCTTCCATACCCAGGATCAGCTTTGTGAACCTTCTCAGGATTGCCTCCAATGTCAGTATATTCGACTTTCAAAAAGAGACCCAAAACTGTTCACAATGTTCCAGCTGTAGACTGACGAGAGCATTGCATAGATTTTAGCAAAACATCCCTACATTGAAAGTCCATTTCCTTTGAGCGAAAGGCCAGCATTTCATTTGCCTTCTCTAATGTCTGAACTTGGATGCTAGCATTTTGTGATTCATGAATAAAGACACTCGAATTCATCTGTTCTGTAGGTGTCTGCAATTTTTCTCCCTTTAAATAATTTTCAGCTCCTCTGTTCTTCCTCCAAAGTGCATAACCTCACATTTTCCCACACCATATTCCATTTACCAAGTTTCTGCCCACATTTTAACCTGTCAACATCTATCTGCAGGTTATTTGTGTCATCTTCACCCATTGCCTTCCCTAACTATTTTTTGTGTCATTTGCAAACTTGGCAAAAATTTACTTTCTTTATTCCAGTCATTAATCTATATTCAGCATAATTGTGGCCCCAGTACTGATCCTTATGGCACTCCACTAGGTTGCCATTCTGAAAATGCCCTCTTGTTATAGGAAACTAAATTGATGCACTCTATGAATTTTTCCTCATGGCTACCTCTCTCAATCTGACCATCCAAACTTACATGAAGGTAAGCACTATCCCTGATGAACGTACTACATTAGTCCCTACATTCTCTGTCCCCCAGTGTAGCTCCTGTTAGCAAACCTTTAGTCTATCAGTATCTTCTTTCCCTTTTTTGTTTCCTTCCTCTATCCAACCGAAGACCATTTATTGTATTATACTAATTCCAACCACAATGTTACCCCACTACCTTTTCCTTCCCGAATGTTCTTTCAATAAGTCACAATCTTGAATGTTTAGTTCCCAGCATCGATCCCCTCATAACCACATACCCATTAAGCTGTATCTTAATTCATTTTTTGTTCCGAATACTATGTGCATTCAAGTAAAGAGCCATTAGCTTTGGCCTTTTACTATCTTTTCCTCCTTTGACCATACTTACTGCTGACTTTCTTTGCTTGTATACTGTGTCTGTTCTGTCCCACTCTGAGTGCCGCAATCCAAATAGCTGTCCTGTAATTCTGCCCTATCCTCTTACTTTAGTTTTAATCTGCCTTTGTCTTTTTAGCACTTGTAGATACCTTTTCTATATCCTTCCAACACTTTATCAGCTCAAGGCAGGTGACATTTCTTCACATTATGTGCAAAATGCTCATACTTGCTTGCATATATAGAGGCTGAAAACCATCTCACTAACATTAAAATAACAAGATCACAACATTGTCATCAATACTAAGAAGCTCCAGTCATCATAATTCATGTCACTGGAGCAATTTGACACCCACTATATTCTTTTTGTATAGTGCAGCTATAGGGCTCTTCAGAGGAGGCCAATAAAGCCACTTTTCCTTAAGAAACAACTTAAGAAAACAGAAACATGTGAATTATTACTCCAGAGATACTATTTCATTAATCCAATGAGGATGCATTAGCTTTTTTGTCCATCAATCACAAAATACCTCATAGAGCCATTTTTATTTATGTATTTTGACAAAAGATCTGCAATGCTGCTATATTCTAATATGAAATATATTCCACAAAACTGTATAAACTTCTCAAAACAGCGACTTACCTTTTGGTCCAGCAGGTTTATGCCACTGTTTCCACACCAGCCTTTTCCCACCCTGATTCTTCTATCCCTATCTGTATATCTTCTTATTCCATTTTCCCTCAAGATCCTTACTTGGATTTCCCTTAAAGCTATGCTATTCATCTCAACTACTCCTCGGTGCAATAAGTTTCAAATGCTAATCACGAACTGTGTAAAGAAGTTTTTCATGAATCATTTATTGAAGTTACTACTGGCTATTGTATATTTAGACCCTGCAGTTTTGGAATCCTTCTTGAAACAAAACATTTCCCTTTTATCTTGTTGCACCTTCATAACCTGAAAGACCTATTAATTTAATCCCTTCTCCCCACTCACAAGTTCTTTCTGGAACAAAGGGTTTCAGGCAGTTTGGGTTTTCCCTGTTCGATTCTGTCAGTTCTGCTGTCCAGAATGCAAATTTATGACTGGCATATACCTGATGGCTGGCACAGCTTCTTTGCTGCCACTGGAAATCTGTTATATTTTGTGTTGATAATGTCTGCATGCAGTCACAACATTAAAAGTGTGTCCTTGCTTGCCTTCGTCAAGAGGCATAAGCAGATACTTGCTGTCTCTCTGATTACAGAATTGTGAAATTATCCTCCCTTGGAAAAATCATGCAGATTGATTTGAATTTCCAGTGCATGTGGTGGACTCAGGGTGCCCAATTGCCGAACGAGGGGAACAAATTGATTTCTGTAACTGGGTTAAATACAGATCCCCCCAGTCCTAAATGTGCTGAAGACAGGCAGTTCACCATTGGTAGAGGGGAAAGGAACTCTAGCAAGCAGAGGCTGAAGTGGGCCTACAGCAGCACCTCCACGCACAGCCTGGTGGACTCAATGGAGCATTGGATTGAAGGAGGAAAATGTAACAAACACAGCAAGCAGTGAGCAACTGAAATTGAGGGAGGCTTTCAGGCTTATAAATTCCCAAATCAACAAATAAAACTAATTGCATGATCTGCTTCTAGGCACTGCATTACAACCCTGTCCTGCTTTTGGTTGGTGGGCGGGGTGATGAACCAATTGTGTTGGTGAATAAAAAGTGTCATTTGATTTGTAACCATGTCATAAAACCCTCATCTTCATACATTTATTACGCTCCATTGTTTCAGGAGCCAAATATGCCTGAAAATTGGAGCAAGCGAACTGCCACCATCTTTCGGGTCATTGCACACCTGCTGTTAAAATTTCTGTCTGTACCCTGAAATTCAAAACATCTTTGTGCTGTGACTTGTTGGAAATATGAGGGCAATCAGGTTCCTTGGAGCCAAGTGAACAGTAGGATCTAAAGTACATCTCCTTAATCGATTAGGTTTAAGGATTAAGCAAAAAAAAAAGGATCAAGGAAGAAATATAGGGCTTTTGAATCAAATAAGGCTCAAAGAGTGGAATTTAATGCAGGCCATAGAGTTATTGCCACCATTTGGGGGGCTGGTGAGAACCCAGTGTCACTGGCTTTGAGAAAAATCCATCAAATGAAGCGTCAGTCAGCCACTGAGTTGGCCAATGGTAGGACCTCCCTGGAATCAAAGACACTTGGGTACAAATCACCTTTTAACATGCTGTCAAATAAGAGGTCAGCAGTTCTTCATTATCATCAGCACCACTGAAGAAATGGTAATAGCAGTGGGCAATGCATGCATCAGAAGCTCCCTCTGGTGAGCAAGGACTGGAAGGCTATTGCTGGCTCAGGCTAGATGAGGTGGTTGCATGAAAGGGTAGACTTTCAGCAGATATCTCCCTCTAAATGCTGGTTCCCTTGATCAGGAACTGAATGTCTTTGAGTTTGAGATCTCCCTGGAACCCACAAACAAACTCAAGGGGATTTGCTTTTTGGGATTTCCCACGGTGACTATCCTACCTGTCACTGAGTAAATACTAGCAATTATGAGACAAAACCTTTCAGTTGGTATTAATTGCCAAATTAAGGACTTTAATTGGCATTGGGGATGGGTAGGACATCTACAAATCTTCCTGTACCATACGTAACTGGGACAGAGGTGGGAAGAAATAGAATTCCCATCTTTAACAGCTAGACCCCCCCTTCCTTCAAACCAACTTCAAAGAGGTGACAGTAAATTCAGTTCATAAACTGAGAAGAATTTCTCCTATGAACTCAAACAATTCCCTCAGTGAGAAAGCTTTTAAGCTGTGATTTGGTTATCATTAATGAGATGAGGTGTTATTCCAACAGCTCCCCACATGTCTAATGGTCAGGCCTGGGAAAGATGACTGTCATTTAAAACACTATGTAGGACATGTTGAAGACTAAAACTAGAAGGAATCTTAAACCTGAACAAAGCTGAGAATGTAAGTAACAGGCAAGTTGATTGAGAGAGACTGGGAAACCAGATTAAAGGATATTATAGTTAACAAAAAGTAAACATTTAAAAATTATTTCATAATTTACGATGAATAAATATTCCCAGATTGATAAAAAAAACTACAGAATCAAGATTCATCATGGCTAAGAACAGAAATTAAGCATATTGTTGGATTAAATGAAAAGATTTACAATGTCGCTGCAAACCAAAAACAGTAAATTTGAGGACTGAGAAGATTCTAGCATTCAACAAAGAATGATCAAGAAATTGATGACAAAAGGAAAAAAAGAATTTTTGAAAGTAAAACAGCAAGAGATAGAACAATAGGTAATAAAAGGTTTGACAAATGTAAAAAAGGAGGTGATAGATGAAAATAAGTGAGTTTCTGACAGGTAGAGACAGGAGAAATTAGAATGGGAAATAAGGAAATGGAATAGCCTTAAACAAATGCTTTTTTTCTTTGTTCATAGTAGAAAGGGAAAAAAAAACATCCAGACCTACTAGTGAATCAAAGATCTAGTGAGAATGAGGAATTGAAAGAAATTAGTATTATCAGAGAAACAGTACTGATGAGATTAATGGAACAAAGTGAGTCATTGATGAGCCGAAGGGTTTCTACAGAGATGGCTGCAACAACAGTAATGCTTTGATTTTGATCTTCCAGAATTCCCTAGATTTTGGAGCAGTCCCAGTGGATTGCAATGTAGCAAACATAAATCTTCTTTCGAGAAAGAATGTACAGAAAGATCAAGGAACTAAAAAAAACTTACATCAGCAGTTGGCAAAATGTTTGAATCTCTCATTTAGTTTGTTTCAATAGGTCACTTAGAAAAACATCATATGATTGGGCTGAGTCAACATGGATTTTGAATCAAAAATCTTGTGTGACAAATCTGTTCATAGTTTTTTTTTGGTCGTAGCTCATGTGATATTAAGAGGAGAAGCATGCAGTGGATGTAATTCTTAGCATTTGGATTTTCAGAAAGCATTCTGTTGACCTTACAAAGTATTCCTTACTAATATCTCAGGGCTAGTGCCAAAACTGGGAGAGCTGACTCACAGACAAGTCAAACAGCTGCTTGACATTGTCTGTCAGGAATGATTCCATGAGTATGACTATGTTCCAGACTCCACCATCACCATCCCTGGATATGTCCAGTTTTACTGGCTGGAGAGACCCAACAGAAGTTGTGGCACTGTGGTATTCAGTCAGGAGGAAGTTGCTCTCGGATTCCTCAACATTGACTCTGGATTCCATGAAGTCTCATGGCATCAGGTAAAACATAGGTGAGGAAACCTTCTGCTGATTACCATATTCCATCCTCTCTCAAATGAGTGCTCCTCCATATTGAAGCACTAAGGATGGCAAGGGCTCAGGATACACCCTGGGTGAGGGACTTCAATGCGCACAACCAATAGTGTCTTTGTAGCTGCACAACTGATCAAGCAGGTGGGGTCCGGCGTAGATGTGACTGTCAAGAAGGCAACTCTTCTTCCTCAAGTGGCTTAGGAAATTCGGCATGTCCAGAAGGATCCTCACCAACCTTTACAATTGCACATTAGAAAGCATTCCATCTGTGTGCATAATGGCTTGGGGGTACAGCAAATACTCGGACCAGGACTATAAGACACTACAATGAGTTGTGTGCACAGCCCAGACCATCACAGAAGTGAATCTTTCAAGTATGGGCTCCATTTACACTTCTTGTTCCCCTGGAAAGGCTGCCAATGTCATCAAAGACCTCTCCCACCCCAGTAATACTCTCTTCCAACTTCTTCCATCAGGCAGAAGATACAGAAGCTGGAATATACTCACCAACAGGTTTAGGAACAGCTTCTTCCTTGCTGTAACTCGTCTGCTAAACAGTTCTCTCTAATTTCAAATCTAATGTTGATCTTGTTTTATGCACCTCCTGTGCTGCCATAACCTTGTAGACCTCACTCTGTCTAAGCACCTTATGATCTGTATATCATTGTTTGCCATAATCTGCCTGTACTGGTTACAAGATAAGACTTTCACTGTAATTAGGTACTTGTGACAACAAAAAATCAAATCACATCAAATCCTAAAGGACATTGCTGCTAGGTTGTGTTTGCAGCAGGCAGTGAGGTAACCAATAAGAGAGAAAAACATACCTGACCTCATCCTCCTCAATCTATTGGCTGCAGATGCATCTGTCCAAGACAGTATCAGTAAGAGTGACTGCTGTACAGTCCTTGTGGAGACAAAGTTCATATTGAAAATGCCTTCCATGATGTTGTGTGGCACTATCACTGTGGTAAATGGGACAGACTTCAAACAGAGCTAGCAACTCAAGACTGGGCATCTGTGAGGTGCTGTGAGCCATTAACAGCAGCAGAGTTGTACTCTAGCACAATCTGTAACCTCATAGCCCGGCATATATCCCATTCAACCATTACCACTAAGCCAGGGAATCAACTCTGGTTCAGTGCAGAGTGCAAGAGGGCATGCCAGGAGAAGAACTAAGCATAGGTAAAAGTGAGGTGTCAACCTGGTCAAACTAGAAAACAGGACTACTTGCATACCATACAGCACAAGCAGCCAAGTGGCAGTCAGTGCTAATTTGCTCCAAAACCAACAGATCAGATCTAAACTCTGAAGTCCTGCATTTGAATGGTAGTGGACAATAAACAACTCACTGGAGAAGGATGCTCCACAAACTTCCCCAACTACAATGATGGAAGAGCACAACGCATAAGTGCAAAAGATAAGACTGAAGCATTCGCAGCAATCTTCAGCCAGAAGTGTCAAGTGGATGATCCATCTCAGCCTTCGACAGAGGCATCCAACATCATAGTTATCAGCCTTCAGCCAATTCGATTCACTCCACATGATCTCAAGAAATTGTTGGAGGCACTTGATATTGCAAAGGCTATGCATCCTGACAACATTCTAGCAATTGCACTGAAGATCTGTGCTCCACAGATGGCTGCATCCTGAGCTAAGTGTTCCAGTACAATTACAACACTGGCATCCACCTGATAAGGTAGAAAATTGCCCAGGTATGTACTGTACATCAAAAGCAGGATAAATCCAACCCACACAATTATCTCTCCATTAATCTACTCTCGATCATCAGTAAAGTGAAAGACAGTGCTATCAAGCAACCCTGGCTCAACAATAACACCCAGTTTGGGTTCTGTCAGGGTGACTCAGCTCCTGAACTCCTTACAGCCATGGCTCAAACATGGGCAAAGGAGCTGACTTCCAGAGACAGCAAGACATCATTCTTCTGACATCTAGGCACATTTGGCTGACTGTGGCATCAAGGAGCCCGAGTAAAACTGGAGTCACTGGGAATCGGGAGAGCCTTCTTCTGGTTGGAGATATACTTGGCACATAAGAATATGGGCATGGTTGTTGAAGGTTAGTCATCTCTGCTTCAGGAACACCACGGCAGAAGATCCTCAGGGTAGTGTCCTCAGCCCAATCAACTTTGGCTGCTTCATCAATAAACTTCTGTCCCTCATAAGGTCAGAATTGGGGATATTCCCTGACGATTGCACCATGTTCAGCATCATTCACAACTCCTCAGATAATGAAGCAGCTAATGGCCAAATACAAAAAGACCTGGACAATATCCAGACTTGGGCTAACAAGTAGCAAGTAACCTTTGCGTCACAGGGCATTATCATCACTGAATTTTCCACCATCAACATTACGGGGGTTACTACTAACCATAAACTGAGCTGGACACACCATATAATTACAATAGCTACATGAGCAAGTCAGAGATTAGGAATACTGCAGTGAGTAATTCGCCTCTTGACTCCCTAAAGCTAATTCACCACTTATAAGGCATAAGTCAAAAATGTGATGAAATACTTCCCACTCGCCTAGATGAGTGTTGCTCCAATGACACTCAAGAAGTGTCACACATGATCCAGGACAAAGCAATCTGCTTGATTGGCACCAAATTTCCAAATAATCAGTCACTCCATCACCGACACTCAGTAGGAGCAGTGTATACTATCTGTAAGATACACTGCCAAAGATGCTTAGACAGCACTTTTCAAACCGACCTGCCATTTAGAAGGACAGGGATAGCAGATACTTGGGAAATCCACCCCCTGAAAATTCCTATCCAAGTCACTTACCATTCTGACTTAGAAATATATCACCATTCCTTCAGTGTTATTGGGTCAAAATGCTAGAATTCCCTCCCTAATAGCATTGTGGGTTGACCACAGCACATAGACTGGACCAAGTCGAGAAGGCGTCCTCAAGTGTGACTAGGGATGGGCATTAATGCTGACCCAGACAGTGATGCCCATGTCCCAAACATTAATAAAATGATGCCTGCTGATATTGTTCCACAAAATTGTGTTCATGGGATTAAAGAAACTGTGTCTTCAGTTAAGGATCTGTCACCAGATAGAAATCTATCAGTAGGAGTTAACGTCCTTTCCTGAAGTCAAGCCATAGTTAGTTGGGTGCAACAAGGATAGGTACTCAGGCCTCAAGTATTTATAATCTACATCTCTGACTTAGATGAATGACTGGGTACTAATTATTTAAATTTGTTTGCTATATAAGAAGGTGGGAAAGCAGGCTGTGAGGATGATATGAAAGGGCTATAAAAGGTTTAGGGATTAGGCAAGAACCCAGTAGTTCGAGTATAATATTTGGAATTTCTTCACTGTGGTAGGAAAAAATAGAAAGGCAAATTGTTTTGCAAATAGTGGGAAATTGAGAAATGGATGTATTCAGAGGGACCCATCTGTCCCTGTACATGGTATATAAAGCAATTAGGAAAGCAAGTGGTATGTTACCTTTATTATAAAAGGATTTGAGTACAAGAGGTAATGTCAATTATAACAGCCCTTGGTGAGACTATACCTGGCATCGTTTGGACAGTTTTGGTTTTTTTGAATAAGAAAGGATATTATTTACCTTATAATAATGTGGAATAAAGATTCAGATTCACATTGTTGATTACTGGGATGATTGTCCAATGAGGAGACATTGAATAAACTAAGCCTGCATTCACTAGAGTTTAGAAGAGTGAGAGGTGATCTCCCTTAAACATGTAAATTGCTGTGAAGGGCTTAATTATATTCAAGATAGAGATTGATAAGTTTATAGATATTAGGGTGATGAAGGGATATGCGACTCGGGCAAGAAGAGGAGGTTGAGATGGAAGATTACCCATAATCCTTTTGATAAGGGATAGTATTACAGCTGTATTTAGGGAGGATATTCCTGGAATTACATCCAGGGAAGTTATTTGGGTGGAACTGAGAAATAAGAATGGGATGATCGCCTTATTGGTATTGTATTATGGACCCCCTAATGGTCAGTGGGAAATTGAGAAACAAATTTGTAAGGAGATTTCAGTTATCTGCAAAAATAATAGGGTGGTTATGGTAGGGGATTTTAACTTTCCAAACATTGACTGGGACTGCCATGATGTTCAGGGTTTAGATAGAGAGGAATTTTATTAAGTGTGTACAAGAAAATTTTCTGAGTCATTATGTGGATTTACCTATTAGAGAAAGTGCAAAACTTGACCTACCCTTGTGAAATAAGGCAGGACAGATGACTGAGGTGTCAGTGGGGGAGCACTTTGGGGCCAGCAATCATAATTCTATTAGTTTTGAAACAGTGATGGAAAAGGATAGATCAAATTGAACAGTTGAAGTTCTAAAATGGAAGAAGGCTAATTTTAACGGTATTAGGCAGGAACATTCAAAAGTTGAATGGGGGCAGATGTTCGCAGGTAAAAGGACAGCTGGAAAATGGGAAGCCTTCAGAAATGAGATAATGAGAATCCAGAGAAAGTATATTCCTGTTAAGGTGAAAGGAAAGGCTGGTAGGTATAGGGAATGCTGGACGACGAAAGAAACTGAGGGTTTAGTTAAGAAAAAGAAGGAGGCATATGTTAGATATAGACAGGAGAGATTGAGCGAATGCTTAGAAGAGTATAAATGCAATAGGAGTATACTTTAGAGAGAAATCAGGAAGGTGTAAAGAGGACATGAGATAGCTTTGGCAAATAGGGTTAAGGAGAATCCAAACGGTTTTTACGAATACATGAAGGACAAAAAGGTAACTAGGGAGCAAATAGGGCCCCTCAAAGATCAGCAAGGCAGCCTTTGTGTGAAACTGCAGGAGATGGAGGAGATACTAAATAAGTATTTTGCATCAGTGTTTGCTGTGGAGAAGAACATGGAAGACATAAAATGTGGGGAAATAGATGATGACATCTTGAAAAATATCCATATTACAGAGGTGGAAGTGCTGGATGTCTTGAAATGCATAAAGGTTACTAAATCCCCAGGACCTGATCAGGTGTACCCTAGAACTATGTGGGAAGCTGGGAAGTGATTGCTGGGTGCCTTGCTAAGATATTTGCATCATCGATAGTAACAGGTGAAGTGCCAGAAGACTGGAGGTTGACTAATGTGGTGCCACTATTTAGGAATGGTGGCAATGACAAGGCAGGGAACTATAGACCAGTCAGCCTGATGTCAGTGGTGGGCAAGTTGTTGGAGGGAATCCTGAGTGTCAGGATTTACGGAAAGGCAAGGACTGATTAAGAATAGTCAACATGGCTTTGTGCGTAGGAAATCATGTCTCACGAACTTGATTGAGTTTTTTGAAGAAGTAACAAAGAGCATTGATGTGATCTATATGGACTTCAGTAAGGCATTCGACAAGGTTCCCCATGGGAGACTGATTAGCAAAGTTAGATCTCATTGAATACAGGGAGAACTAGCCATTTGGATACAGAACTGGCTCAAAAGTAGAACTCAGAGGGTGGTGGTGAAGGGTTGTTTTTCAGACTGGAGGCCTCTGACAAGTGAAGTGCCACAAGGATCGGTGCTTGGTCCACTACTTTTTGTCATTTACATAAATGATTTGGATGTGAGCATTAGAGATATAGTTTGTAAGTTTGCAGATGACACCAAAATTGGAGGTGAAGTGGACAGCGAAGAAGGTTACTTCAGAGTACAACGGGATCTTGATCAGATGGGCCAATGGGCTGAGAAGCGGCAGATGAAGTTTCTGCATTTTGGGATAGCAAATCTTAGCAGGACTTATACACTAAATGGTAAGGTCCTCGGGTGTGTTGCTGAACAAAGAGACCTTGGAGCATAGGTTCATAACTCCTTGAAAGTGGAATCGCAAGTAGATATGATAATGAAGAGGGCGTTTGGTATGCTTTCCTTTATTGGTCAGAGTATTGAGAACAGGATTTGGGAGGTCACATTGTGGCTGTACAAGACATTGGTTAGGCCACTTTTGGAATATTGCATGCAATTCTGGTCTCCTCCTTATCAGAAGACTGTTGTGAAACTTGAAAGGGTTCAGAAAAGATTTACAAGGATGTTACCAGGGTTGAAGGATTTGAGCTATAGGGAGAGGTTGAAAAGATTGGGGCTGTTTTCCCTGGAGCATCAGAGGGGTGACCTCATCGAGGTTTGTAAAATAATGAGAGGCATGAATAGGATAAATAGACAAAATCTTTTCCCTGGGGTGGGAGAGTCCAGAACTAGAGGCATAGGTTTAGGGTGAGAGCGGAAAGAAATAAAAGGGACCTAAAGGGGCAACATTTTCACACAGAGGGTGGTGCATGTATGGAATGAGCTGCCAGAGGAAGTGGTGGAGGCTGGTGCAATTTAAAAGGCATCTGGATGTGTATATTAATAGGAAAGGTTTGGAGGGATATGGGCCAAGTGCTGGTAAATGGGACTCCATTAGGTTAGGATGTCTGGTCAGCATGGACAAGTTTGACCGAAGGGTCTGTTTTCATGCTGCACATCTCTATGACTCTCTGACTCTATGAGTGTTCACTGACTGATTTATATGTATCATACTTAGATTTCTTCCTTTCCTGATACTTTTGAATTTTTTCATATCTGATAAAAGTGATGTTTCGAAAATGACATTTAAAATTCCAATACACTACGCATAATTTTCCAGCGTCATAGATTCACTCAAATTACACAACCTACTCAGTGATGTAAATGGTGGAAGTCCATAAAGTAAAAGTGAGCTCAGACGTTTTTCATGAGCTCGGATTTTTTTCATTGGAAAAAAGAAGGAAGAGAGGGGACCTAATTGAGGTGTACAAGATAATGAGAGGCATAGATAGAGTTGATAGCCAGAGACTTTTTCCCAGGGCAGAAATTGTTAACACGAGGGGTCATAGTTTTAAGCTGTTTGGTGGAAAGCATAGAGGGGATGTCAGAGGCGGGTTCTTTACACAGAGAGTTGTGAGAGCATGGAATGCGTTGCCAGCAGCAGTTGAGAAAGCGAGGTCATTGGGGATATTTAAGAGACTGCTGGACATGCATATGGTCACAGAAATTTGAGGGTTCATACATTAGGTTTTCCTTACATGAGGATCAATGGTCAGCACAACATCGTGGGCTGAATGGCCTGTTCTGTGCTGTACTGTTCTATGTTCTATGTTCTAAAAGTCCTTACAGCCAAAGTTTGTAAACATCATGAAGCAAAACTATGAATAAACAATTTCATTTCAATATTGATGGGTTGATGGGAACAAAGGCAAGACAGAAAACAAATGCTACACATGGTGCTGTTGGTTCTGTTACTATCTTGGAAAAAAGTCTTTATTTCTCCGTGTGATTGCTCTTTACTGTGGTATGTTCAAAAAGTACCGGTGTGATCATAGACAGTCCAGTGAAGAGAAGGGTTCTATTGTTTTGAATTCTGTATGCCAACAGTGAACTATAAAGTTCTGTCAGCTCATTAAATAAATAAATGTTCTTGGTGCAAAATGCAGACATTTGGCAAAATTTCAGGACTTAGTTATGCAGAGCAAACAGCTCCTAAAGGGCTGTCGGTTGCCCTTAAAGTTGCTCTGGGGTTCTGTAGAAAGGGAGAGAAGTCACTGGACTAAGAATACACATGAGAACAGCACTGTTCAACAAAACAGCTTTGAAGGTTCAACTTCAAGGGGCTCTGCAAAGAAGAGATATATTTTTAAGCTGATGACCAGCCTTTGGTGAAAGTTGTTACAACCCCAGTGGGGAAACTGTAAACCAAAATAACCAAATTTACTGAATGACCTCTAAATGAAAAAAATTACAAACACAATGCTACTTTTCCTTAGCTTTTATTTTCAGTCATGAATTCAAAGCCATGTAAATTGAACATGAATTAACAGGAAAATTAGAATTGATACAAACTATTCATTAGACATGGAATGGCAGATACAACAAAGACTACTTAACAAGATCATAAGCATGCACATCACCTCCCACACAAACATGACAGTAACTTAATAATACTTTCCACTCAGACTCTAGAATATAAGGTTTCTTCTTCCTACTCAATGAATTTCATCCTCAGTCATGTGTAATATCATCTCCACTTCATCCAAAATTCTTAAAGACGATTATTGGCCAAATGGCACATTCCAGCAAAAGGTCCTTAGCTAGGATCATGCACAGATTCTCCAAGATTTATTTTATCTGACTCCTTTAACACACTTTGTTAAAAGATCTGATTGGCTCTGGCAAAATAAAGCAAGACTAGAATTGTTCAATTCAAAATCTTTGCTTTAACCTTGTCTTCAGCTTTCTGTCATATTTAACTGTACTACACATCCAACTCTTTATAAATACGTCTTGCATGTTCTTCTTTACTGCTTTGTTTTCAGCCACACAACTTCCCAATAATCAAGCCCTTCCTGTTAGTACTGTTTGTAGATCTCAGGTCAACAGGTCACATGGACCACTATTATTTATTATTCAAAAAAATTATAATTGATCCATTTACAATTGATGTAAAAACCATGTACAGATACCACAGATTTTTAAAGAAAGTATTAATTTTCATTACTTCTATTTCATGCCAAATCTTATCAAAAAATCAGCACCACAGCAGACTCTATGGAAGAACCTGTAAATATCATAGAGTCATAGAGTTGGAAACAGCATGGAAACAGACCCATCAGTCCAACTTGTCCATGCCAAACTGATATCCTAAACTGATCTAGCCCCATTTGTCAGCATTTGGCCTATATTCCTCTATACCATTCCTATCCAGATGCCTTTTAAATGTTGTAATTGTCCCAGCCTCCATTATCTCCTCTGTAATTGTTCCATATGCACACCACCTTCTGTGTGAAAAAGTTGTCCCTCAGGTCTTTTTTAAATCATTCCTCTCTCACCATAAACCTATGCCCTCTAGTTTTGGATTCCCCCTACTCTGGGAAAAAGACCTTGCCTATTTATGCTATCCATGCCTGTCATGATTTTATAAACCTCTGTAAAGTCACCTCTCAGCCTCCAACACTCTCGGGAAACAAAACCCAGCCTATTCATCCTCTCCTGATAACTCAAACCCCTCCAATCCTGGTAACACCCTTGTGAATCTTTTCTGAACCCTTTCAAGTTTACTAACATCTTTCTTATAGCAGGGAGACCAGAATTGAAGGCAATATTCTAAAAGAGGCCAAACCAATGTCTTGTACAGTTGCAACATGACCCCCCCAACTGCTGTACTCAGTGGACTGACCAATGATGGCAAGCAGGCCAAAATGCCTTCTTCATCACTCTGCAACTCCACTTTCAAGGAAATATGAACCTGCACCCCAGATCTTTTTGTTTAGCAACACTCCTAGCGCCCTACCATTAACTGTATAAGTCCTGGTTTGCCTTACCAAAATGCAACACCTCACAAATATTTAAATTAAACTGTTAGCCTGCTCCTGAACGTGAACATTTGCTATGATTTTAGTTGGTCAGAGTAAAGTCATGAACGTAATGCACTCACATATGGCATTGTTTTGTTGTACCATAGCACAACTTAACAGCACTTGATTGTAAGCCTGATGAAGCATCACAGTGGGAGAATGTACAGCAGTCTGGACATGGTGAGGTACAGTACAGACATATCCTTGTTTCATCAGGGCAGCCTGTCCTGCTATCATAATGCAGTCCATAAAATAGATCTAGAACAAATGCTCAGCTTGTTGACTCCGAGTTATGCAGTTGTTCAAAAGTTCAAATTTCAAAAGATTCGAAAGCATTTGCTAAATCATTTGGTATTTTAATGTTCATAAAGAATTACAGGGTCTATTTGCCAATCAATATTTAGAAATCTTCATATGCATTTGAATTAACATGCAAATCCAGAAAATATCATAGTCAGAAGTCAGTGGTAGCCAGGCGATGGTAGCTCTCAAAAGAGCTACTGGCTTAAAATCAGTCTTACAATTTGAAAAGGCTGTTCGGCAAGAATCTGTCAACAATTGTAATAATTTTGATCTCATATCATTGCAATGCAAAACACTACAGTCCCCTTGGATACTGACAGGAAAAATAACAGCAATATGCATTTGACTGCAGGCCAGGCACTGAATAGCAGTTTTGAAAATGCAATATATTGACTACTACAACTCTTCAAGCTCTGACAGCTAAGGAGTAGACCGCATCTGTCATTCTAAATTGGGGAAGTGTTACGGTACAGTAGACTAGATGAAATAGTCCCAGTAGAAATATATTGTGAATATATTGTAATATTTTTGATATAATGCAAATATTTTGAAATTTAGTTCATTTCCTTGAGGGAGACAGCTTTAAGAATTGTTGGAAAAAGTCAGTTTAAAGCAAGAATGTTTCAGGGGTACCACTGAAGAGTGAGAGGTCATCTCGAAAGGAAAAAGATGCACCTTGATGAAAAGGAAATTCAAATCACACAATATGGCCACCATATTTAATTTATCTGACATATTTATATGCTTTCTGATGTATATAGTTGATGTATTTTACATCAAAAATGACATAATGTCAAAGATGTCTCACTCTCATGTGTTTCTTCGTAGATTCCCTTTCTTCCATAAATCAATGAATTGAATGAACTTTTACAAAAAATCGGAAATTTTCAGGACTGAAAGCAGAAATTGCTTGAAAACCTGAGCAGATCTGTGGAGAGAAATCACAGTTAATGTTTCAGATCCAGTGACCCTTCTGTGGACCTCTGAGATTTTCCAGCAGTTTTTGTTTTTGGATGGAGCACAGAGTCAGCTTAACACTTCCTTAGAAGAATAAGACCTGGATTGACTTGTCACAAATATAGTATCAGTGAGGATGTGAACTACAGTTATAGTATAATTGAGGGTGTGAGCTACAGATACAGTATCAGTGAGGGTGTGAGCTACAGATACAGTATCAGTGAGGGTGTGAACTACAGATATAGTATCAGTGAGGTGTGAGCTACAGATACAGTAGCAGTGAGGGTGTGAACTACAGATATAGTATCAGTGAGGGTGTGAGCTACAGATAAAGTATTAGTCCTGGTGTGAGCTACACAATATCAAGAGGGTGTGAGCTACAGATATAGTATCAGTGAGGGTGAGTTACAGATACAGTATCAGTGAGGGTGTGACCTACACAATATCAATGAGGGTGTGAGCTACAGATACAGTATCAGTGAGGGTGTGAGCTACAGATACAGTATCAGTGAGGGTGTGAGCTACACAATATCAATGAGTATGTGAGCTACAGATATAGTATCAGTGAGGGCGTGAGCTACAGATACAGTATCAGTGAGGTGTGAGCTACAGATACAGTATCAGTGAGGGTGTGAGCTACAGATATAGTATCAGTGAGGGTGTGAGCTACACACTATCAATGAGGGTGTGAGTTACAGATATAGTATCAGTGAGGGTGTGAGCTACAGATGCAGTATCAGTGAGGGTGTGAACTACAGTTATAGCATTAGTGAGGGTGTGAACTACAGTTATAGTATAATTGAGAGTGTGAGCTAAAATATGGTATCAGTGAGGGTGAGAGTTACAAATATATTATGAGTAAGAGAGTGAACTATAGATACAGTATCAGTGATGGTGTGAATTACAGATACAGTATTAGTGAGGGTCTGAGTTGCATATATAGTATCAGTGAGGATGTGAGCTACAGATACAGTATCAGTGAGGGTGTGCGCTACAGGTACAGTATCAATGAGGGTGTGAATTACAGATATAGTATGAGTGAGATTGTGAACTACAGATACAGTATCAATGAGGGTGTGAATTACAGATATAATATCAGTGATAGTGGGAACAACAGACATAGTATCAGTGAGGGTGTGAGCTACACAATACCAATGAGGGTGTGAGCTACAGATACAGTATTAGTGAGTGTGTGAACTACAGATACAGTATCAGTGAGGGTGTGAACTAAAGATACAGTATCAATGAGGGTGTGAACAACAAATATAGTATCAGTGAGGGTATGAGCTACAGAGACAGTATCAGTCAGGGTGTGAGCTACACAATATCAATGAGGGTGTGAGCTAAAAGATATTGTATCAGTGAGGATGTGGTTTACAGATACAGTGTCAGTGAGGGTGTGAGCTACACAATATTAATGAGAGTGTGAGTTACAGATATACTATCAATGAGGGTGTAAGCTACAGATATAGTATCAGTGAGGGTGTGAACTACAGATATAATAGCAGCGAGGGTGTGAGCTGCAGATATAGTATCAGTGAGGGGGTGAACTACAAATATATTATCAGTGAGGGTGTAAGATACAGATACAATAGCAGTGAGGGTGTAAGCTACAAAATATCTGTGAGGGTAAGAGTTACAGATATAGTATCAGTGAGGGTGTGAGCTACAGATGCAAAATCAGTGAGGGTGTGAACAACAGATACGGTATAAGTGAGGGTGTGAACTACAGTTATAGTATCAGTGAGGGTGTGAGCTTCTGATATAGTTTCAGTGAGAGTGAGAGTTACAGATATAGTATGAGTGAGAGTGTGAACTACAGATACAGTATAAGTGAGGGTGTGAACTATAGATATAATATCAGTGAGGGTGTGAGCTACAGCTATAGCATCAATGTGGGAGTGAGCTACAGATATAGTACCAGTGAGGATGTGAACTACTGATACAGTATCAGTGAGAGCGTGAGCTACACATACAATATCAGTGAGGGTGTGAGCTACAGATACAGTATCTGTGAGGGTGTGAACTACACAATATCAATGAGGGTATGAGCTATAGATACAATATCAGTGAGGGAGTGAACTACAGATATAGTATCAGTGATGGTGTGAGCTACAGATTCAGTAGCAGTGAGGGTGTGAACTACAGATACAGTCGCAGTGAGTTTGTAAACTACAGATGTAGTATCAGTGAGTGTGTGAGCTACAGATACAGTAGCAGTGAGGGTGTGAACTGCAGATATAGTATCAGTGAGTGTGTGAACTACAATACAGTATCACTGAGGGTGTGAACTACAGATACAGTAGCAGTGAAGGTATGAACTACAGATATAGTATCAGTGAGGGTGTGAACTACAGATACAGTAGCAGTGAGGTTGTAAACTACAGATATAGTATCAGTGAGGGTATGAGATACTGATATAGTATTTGTGAGGGTGTGAGATACAGATATAGTATCAGTGAGGGTGTGAGCTACAGATATAATGTCAGTGAGGGTGTGAGCTACAGCTATAGCATCAATGAGGGTGATAACTACAGATATAGTATCAGTGAGGGTGTGAACTACAGATCCAGTAGCAGTGAGGTTGTAAACTACAGATATAGTATCAGTGAGGGTATGAGGTACTGATATAGTATCAGTGAGGGTGTGAGATGCAGATATAATGTCAGTGAGGGTGTGAGCTACAGCTATAGCATCAATGAGGGTATGAACTACCAATATAGTATCAGTGAGGGTGTGAACTACAGATTCAGTATCAGTGAGGGTGTGAGCTACAGATACTGTATCACTGAGGGTGTGAACTACAGATATAGTATCAGTGAGGGTGTGAGCTACACATACAATATCAGTGAGGGTGTGAGCTGCAGATACAGTATCAGTGAAGGTGTGAGCTACACAATATCAATGAGGGTGTGATTTACAGATATAGTATCAATGAGGGTGTGAGCTACTGATATAGTATCAGTGAGAATGTGACCTATAGATATTGTATTAGTGAGGGTGTGAGCTGCAGATACAGTATCAATTAAGGTGTGAGCTACACAGTATCAATGAGGGTGTGAGCTACACAATATCAATGAGAGTGTGAGCTACACATACAGTATCAGTGAGGGTGTGAACTACAGATACAGTATCAGTGAGTGTGTGAACTACAGATATAGTATGAGCTACAGATTTCTCAATTACCACATGATATATTTTGCTTTTGGTCAATTGCTAAATTGGTCAATGCTAAATTGCCCGTAGTGTTAGGTAAGGGGTAAATGTAGGGGTATGGGTGGGTTGCGCTTCGGCGGGTCGGTGTGGACTTGTTGGGCCGAAGGGCCTGTTTCCACACTGTAATGTAATCTAATGTAATCTAATCTAATCTAAAAAAATCTAATCTAATATAATCAAATGTAACAGGGATGCTAAAATTTATACCAGGCATGGCTTCAGAATGGTGTGTCAAGTGTGAATTTATTTACTTCATTTGAGCCCCTACCTTTAAATTAAATTTGAAAATATCCAGCAAGATTGTGGTGACCAAGTGTTAATCAAATGTTAAACATTTCCCTTTCCGTTTGGTATGAAGCTAACATAGTTCAATAAAGCAATGGAACTTAAAATTATCTGGTGTGACACCCAGTTGGAAAGAACTTCTGAAGTTTAATCTTGAGTTTTTGTTCAAGCAACAGATCTTAAAGCAAAATTCTGCAATGTCTGAGCTGCACAGTCATGACAATTGCTGCTTGTACTTCAGGTGGTCAATGGCGTCATGACTTGCACATCTTTATGACTCCTCCCAATCAATGGTCCTATTTGGGAAATCAAATATTATCCCACTCCCAATGTTGATTTCAATAGGAATTAAAGTCAGGTTGGGTATAAAAGCATCACGATACCTGAGTCAGTTTTCAGATTGATGTATCTGCATTAGCTTAAAACTTCCACCATGATCAATTTCCATTTCAACAGGATAACATTTTTAAAAAATCAGACCTATACTTTTCATTTTGTTGGTAACATGAAAACCTCCTGAATCATTACACAATGTAGAGATAGAACAAGAAAATGAGGTCTGATGCAGCACAATTTAGAGCCATTTAGACCCTTTCTTAAACTGGATTAATAAATGGTGAATACAATTCAATGTGGGCAGTTATAAAATATTTAGTAGGAGGGCAAGGGACATTTAAGGAAGAACTACTGAAGCATTTTGTACAGGAAAGAGGTTTGTAAATTGTCCTGTTAAATAGCATGACTTGTTATAGGCTGAAGCTTACATGGCTATGTTCCATTTGCCTCCCACAGGCCCTATCCCACCCACACTGTGACTAAATGTTGGCAGTCTGCCCACAAATGATCCACCCCACCTAGCAACCATTTGATGTTAAGCGGCTATTAACTCAGAGCAGGATTTCCACTGCTATCTGGGCAGGATGTTCTGGCATTGAGAACTATCAGCTCATGTAGTTGGTGCAAGGTTTGAATGGTCATCATTGATGTGACTACAACTTTCTGTGAGCAAAAGGTGATTATGGAAGTCAGACTGAAGATTAACCTGTAGTGTCTGAACAACTTGATGTCTCCACCACCACTGACCACACCGAACTCTCAATACTCCACCCCAATCTCCTTCCCATAAGGAAGCCAGGATGGGGTAGGCAGAAAGTCAACAGGCTGGCCATTCAATACATTTTACAAGACCCCCATGTTCAAATACTTTGGCAGAGTACATATACTGGTTTGGGCTCTAAGACATTGAATAAATATCAAAAAAGATGATTAGGCGCCAGTATAAACAGTCATTTTGTTCATCTTGGTGTGCATAGCAGGCGATGCAGAGGTGAGCAACCAGAGCAATACCACAAACTGAAGTGACATAAACAGGTAAGGATGTTTCATTTGTTCTTGGTTTGAAAGAGGATATTTCACAGTGACTTTATTGAAATTTGTAAAATTTTGATGGAGATTAATTAAGTTGATGCAAATAAATTCCATACACAAATTGTTTCAGATTGGGCTCATTATTTCAAAGATTAAATAAAATTAAACAACAAATTAGAAAGAAGTAATGCAGAAGTGTTTGTAGCGTTGCTGCATTAATTAACCAAAGGCCCAGGATAATTCTCTTGGGAAAATAACTAGTACTGGAGATCACAGCAGGTCATTGAGTAACCATGGAGAGAGAGCAAGCTAATGTTTCAAGTCCAGATGAGTCTTCTTCACAGCTCTGATGAAGAGTCATCTAGACTCGAAACATTATTTTGCTCTCTCTCCGTGGAGTCTGTCCAACCTGTTGTGATATCCATCTCTTGTTATTTTCAGTACAGATTCCAGCATCTGCAGCAATTTGCTCCTCAGTCTCTTTGGGACATGTGTTCAAATTCCACCATAGTAATGAGTGGAATTTAAATTCAGCTGATTAAAGGAACTTTAGAGTTGTGACATTGACCAGCATTTATGAACCTATTGTAGATTGTTGTAAAAACCAGTCTGGTTCACTAATGTATTTTAGGGAAGGAAATCCACTGTCTTTATCTGGCCTGGTTACATGTGACTGCTGATTCAGGGCAACGTGCTTGACTTACAACTGTCCTCAGAATTGTTAAGCAAGCCACTCAGTTCAAGGGCAATTAGAAATGGGCAACAAATGCTAACCTGCTAGTGATCCTTGCAATCCCAGAAAAGACAATGACAGTAGATATGTCTGCCTGGAGTTCACATGACACATACCTTTGATTACAATGTTAAATGTCAGCCCACCTCGCCAAAACCAGTTCCCTGCCAAACCATCTCCATCTCCCCAGAGTGTCTGGAAGCAGCCTGAATTGTTTCAGCTTGGGACTTCTGGGAGGAAAAGAATTCTCCCAGAAGGGCAGGTTTGAAAGCTGACCATTGCTGGGATTAGATTACTTACAGTGTGGAAATAGGCCCTTCGGCCCAACAAGTCTACACCGACCTGCCACCCACCCATACATTTACCCCTTCACCTAACACTACGGGCAATTTAGAATGGCCAATTCACCTAACCTGCACATCTTTGGACTGTGGGAGGAAACCGGAGCACCCGGTGGAAACCCATGCAGACACGGGGAGAATGTGCAAACTCCATACCATCAGTCACCTGAGGCGGGAATTGAACCTGGGTCTCTGGCGCTGTGAGGCAGTAGTGCTAACCACTGTGCCATCGTGCCGCCCTCAAGTCCTCAAGTGGAAGAGATAGTGGATCCTGGATGTGAAGCTAAATCTATCATTTTCAGATGGGACTGGCTGGCAGATCCCATTGGGGGCAGGATTAGGGGCCTGGGCACTGTGATAAAGGTTTAAAGAGCGGAATTGAGCTTGACACCTTCCCCTATCCACTGTAACACAGGAGAAAGTTGAGCTGAGCAGGAAGGTGTCGTGAAGGTGTTCAAATTAATTTAGGAATAACTCCAGAAGCAGATGTCCATGGATATATTATGTGGCAAGAATGTTGAAACAGAAAGCATAATTAAGTTGTTACTTGCAAAACAAATGCATTTCTGCAGCAAATCCTGACTGAAAGACATGATGAAGGAGTACAGTTATTATCGATCAAAATGCATTGCACCCCGAATTCAGCAAAGCATCTTGCACTCATTCTAATTATAGATTCTCATTGTGTAGTGGCTGAGCTCCAGTTCCCCCAAATCCTAAACGGAAACTACAAAGGGAAAGATTTCCAATTTTTCCAGATTGAATTAGAATCCTGCTCCTGGAGGTGAAAGATTAGTGTGCTAGCCCATTTCACTGTACAATTCCTACAGATTTAAACCTCCATTCAATTGGCCACCAACCTTTATTTCACTGGCACTGAATTGGCAATCGACACAAAACCTTATAATATGTGAAGTAACTTCTGACAGCTCTCGTACAATTCACAGTAGATGGCAGCATTCTCTGATACCTGGTATTCCTGTGCCCTTGAAACCACATCGCTGGTTAATTTATCCCAGATACCCACCTCATTCAAAAGCTTTTCTGAATCTACATCAGTTCGCACTCCCCTTTGTACCCACATCAGGCTAATCAGCATTTAAAATCTAAGCTATTCTGTTGTAGTAATTTGGAGAGACCTGCATGCCTGACAATAATGATAAATGACACTTTTGCTTTCTTAAACCTCTCAGTGCCGAAACACAATTAGAGGAAATGGAACACTCTTTTGTGTAAACTCTATTCATTACTTGCAGACAAGACCATCAGAATGTGAAAAACCAATAACTGAAATTAAAGTTTCATTTTCTTTTTAAGAAGTGCAGTTTAACAATTCTAGAAGAATTGTGTTTATTAAAGATCACATTTTTGTTTATGTGCTACAACAAGTGTAGACTTTGATTTTCATACGGCTGCAAAGAATAAAGAAGGCTTTTTAGTAGCTTTGAGGTTTGCTACTCTACAGGCAGAAGAGATTGATCCACACATTGCATGTTTTGGAGGTGCTGTGAATTGATTTGCCTAATACAAGGTGAACTCTATGGGTCTAATTTTATAACACACAGTTTTGTCTTCTGGGGGGAATTCACTTATTATCAACATTGATTTGGTGATCTGATGAAAGGTTAACCTGGACTACTCATTCTGTTTCTCTATCCACAGATGCTGCCTGATCTGCTGAGAAATTCCAAAATTTGCTATTTTTAATTAAACATTTGCTAAACCAGCCCTCATAAATATATTAGACAAACATTGGATTGGCATTCTGTGTGGTGAGAATTAATCTGGGGAAGGGAGTCAGTTTTTAGCTTTGCACTGCTTTTAGATTATGCTGCACCTCTTTATAAAGCTCACACTTTTAAACTGCATCGATATTTTTTCAAATATTTGTGCACTTTATTGCAAAAGAACTGACTGTCTTTTAATTACTTTCCAATATTAAAAATGCTACTGTCAATTCAAAGTCATGATATGGAAGTGCAAGTGTTGAACTGCAGTGAACAAGGTCAGAAGTCACATGACATCAGATTATAGTCCAACAGGTTTATCTAAAATCACAAGCTTTTGGAGCGCTGCTCCTTCATCAGGTGAAAACTTGTGATTTCAAATAAATCTGTTATAACTGATTGATTTATTGTCACATGTACCGAGGTAAAGTGAAAAACTTTGTTTATAAGCAGTTCATAGTAAACCAGGATGTATAGATCAAAAAGACTTAGATGGAGGCAGACCTAGTGTCATGTGACTTCTGACCAATTCGAAGTCAAAAAGCAAGCACCCACAACATAAACTTGCTGTAAAGTCGGTTGGCAATCTTACTTTCAAAACATGAATAACCGTCTTCTGAGGTTGTAGTTAAGAACGCAGCTATGGTAGAGTAGAGACAAGCTTTATTCTGAGTGTTTATCCTATCTGTGGCCTATTGGTGCATCTTGATAACATGAAAGGGATTGTTTTTAGTTATTATGGAGTCCTAGCAATGGTGAACCTAGCTTTGGGAAGAACTTTATTACCTGCTTTCTGGCCTGCATTAATATTTAGTATGGCTCTCTACCTTCAACAACCCTTGGGAAACTGTGCCCAAATTGGGATTTGGTTCCATTTCTAAACAGTGATATTCAGTGTCTCAAAAATGCAATAAACATTTAAAAATATAAACTGAGTAATGAAGGCATTTGGAACAGTGTAATTGCACAACATTAGATCAGTTATGTTCTAAGTATTCCACCTGAATTTCCTTTACATGGACTTGAATGGAAAGAAAAATAGGACAAAGAGCTTCTGATTAAATATCATCCTTTTTACATTATTACCAAAATTTAAAATTACCCTTACTGAAAGGAAGTATTGAAAGAAAACTTGCATTAAAAAGTGTGTTTCATCACTCCAGGACATCTCAAAGCAATTTATAGCCCTTGTGGTCCTTCTGAAGTGTAGTCATTGCTGCTATGTAGGCAAATGGAGCAGCTAATTTGCACAAAGCAAAAACAGCACAAACTGCAGTGAGATAAGTTTGTTTTAGTGTGGGAGGGTTCAGCTGAACTTTTCCTGAAGACAATCCAATGTTTGCTGTATTTTTGCAAGCGTTTCTTTTTATCTGACATTCTGAGAGAGTCAATGTGCTCTTGAGAGTCAATGAGAAAAGTGCTTAAAGGAAATTAAGTGATTGTTGTATTCCCTAAATAATAAAAGAGCAGTTTGTTATCTCAACCAGAAGAAACTGAGTATTAATTCAACAAGTACATATTGAACATTACTGGTTTTCTGAGACTTTGGACTGGGTTTTTAATTGAGTTGGGAAGCTGACAATTGGATCATTTTACATCCTGCCCTTGCACCACATTAGCGTTAGTGACACCACATACCTTTTAGGTCGAATTGGACCAGTGACAGGTTTGGGATTCAGGATAATGATCACATGGACGAGGCAGGAACTGAATTCTGGTGAGGAAAATTAGAAAGCAAGCAGTAGCCTTACTGGGCTTGCTATTGGCTGGGGCAAAGGAGCAAGCTGGAAAACAGATGAGCAACAACTTCAGATTCATACAAATTTCCAAATACTCACTTCTCAGGTACACAAGCCACTCTGCCCAAGTGAAGGGCAACTTTGTGCCACCTCAGTTTGATTGTTCTTTTTTTGAATGTAATGTCTCATTCACAGCCACAATTACCAAAGCCCCCCCCATTGTGTCATTCGTGTCATTGAAGCTGTCAACTAATATGCTCCAGACTGTTCACTCTTTCTTTACTCGCTCTGAAAATTTGACACCAGCCCTCTCTCGTGTGTTAACACTCTTATCAATGAGACTACCAGCAAGTCACTTGCCAGTTGCCACATAATCATCCACACTGTTTTTAAAACTCCCAACATATCATTGAATCCTCAGAAGACTAACATACCATCTAAGTGCATCTATTTTCAGTCTGCCCCAGCACCAGACCTTGCTCCCCTGGGTGACTGAAAATCCAATCCCTTGCCAGATTCTCATAGAGAATTCACATAACTTTTAATCTTTTAGTTTAAAAGCAGCACAACCGAAGAGACTAATCATGCAACTTCTCTCTCATTTTCATTCTCACTCTTATAAAATCTCATTGTCTTATAAAATCTCATTGTCTTATAGAATCAGAACTCTTTCCTAAGTTTGATTTAATTTTCTAGAGTACCTTGTTAAAAATAAAACACCAGGTATTCTTACAGGTAAACAAACACTGCAAATAGAATGGCAAACTTTTACCTTGTTGAAGTTTCTTTAGTGCAAAATTTAGTTAAAATGCATGCCAGAAGAATCGGGAGTGTTTAAATTTAGTTTACTGGCTTTCCCTGATGTTTCAGGAGGCTATTCTGCACTACATTAAGTGTGCTCAGATGATGAAAGGACAATGTCAATACATGGTACATTAATGTAACATATTCTGCCATATGCATTTTTGATGCACCTGCAAGATTTATTTTAAAACCAACATCTTCAACCAACTATTTTTGACACCAGTATATTTAGTATTTTGCCCTATTGGCCATCAGTATTTGGAGTTTTGGAAACATGTATTGATTTAAAAGTCAATCAACTGAGCTTCAACAGAATCACTTTCTAAGATCTCTCAAAAAGTGAGACTGTTTCACATGGCATTCATAGCCTAAATAAGCTGTACATGTGTGTATATTCATTCAGCTACAATGCTGAACAAATTAGGTTAAGAATGCACAGCAGGTGGCTGTGAATGAAGAGAGTTACAAATGCCATTGTGATGCCAATTAGCCTCAGTTAGTCTTCATGTACAACACTTCACATTTACACAGTAACTTGAATACATCACTTTATTTTGGGCAACATAATACAAGTAGTAGATGGTATCCGAAAAGCAAGGCTCACCACTCCTTTGCAGAGTTAAAATTAGGCCCATCCATTTTACTGAGACTTCATCCTTCATATTTTTCTTGTTTTGATCACAGATTAAGTCCTTAAATATCTGGTAAATGACCTGATGGTGATCTGGGCAAAATAAAACATAGATATCACAGAAACCTTACAGTGTGGAAACAGGCCATTTGGTGCAACAAGTCCACACAGACATTCCAAAGAGTACCCCACCCAGACCCACTCCCATATTACTTCACATTTCCCCTGACTAATGTACCTAGCCTACACATCCCTGAACACTATGGGTGGTTTAGCATTGCCAGTTCGCCTAACCTGCACATCTTTGGACTGTGGGAGGAAACCTGAGCACCCGGAGGAAACCTACACAGACACGGGGAGAATATGCAAACTCCACACAGACAGTTGCCCAAGGCTGGAATTGAACCCGAGTCCCTGGTGCTGTCAGTTAGCAGTGCTAACCACTGATCCACCGTGCTGACCTGAATTTTGGAAAATTTTATAGATCTGGAATTAAATCCAACAACTGCAGATCTAAAAAAAATTGTGAAAGTACAATTTGTATAGTGTGCTTAATTGGAGTCACAGTGGAAAACTAACATTGTGGAGGTATGTTCTGAGAAACACAGTGAAAGGGTGCTTCGTAGACAAGCAAACAGTGAGTCGAATTTTAATACAGTCCACAGGAGTAACTGAGCTATGGTTGCGGTAGCCCCAGGAAAATGGATTAGTCCAATTTTAACTCTGCATGTGAGTAGTGAGTGAATTAAAATTTCCACTTTCTGATATAGCCTTGTTGTTCTGGATGCTATCTACCACTTATTTTATGTTCCACAAAGCAATGTGATGTGTTCAAGTTAGAATGTGACCCAAGGATTCCATTGAGTTCACCTTCGCTACTTTGTGCAATTATCTCAACAATGGGAAACATTAAGGACATGTTCCTGCTCAGAGGTGAATTGAAGCCTAGGAGCGACAAATAAAGTGTCATTTAAGGAACTAATTCCACTACCAATGGCAGATTCACAAAAGCAGAGGAAATGCATAGAAATAGGTGTAGGGGAATGGATCTGGATTGGATACTGTTTGGCGGGTCTGTGTGGACTTGTTGGGCCAAATGGCCTGTTTCCATACCGTGAGGATTCTAATTCATCTGTCCTAATATCTCCTTGTCTGGTTCAGTATCAAATGTTATCAACCTCCAGTGAAGAACCTTGAAATATTTATTACTTTAAAGGCAGCTCATAAATACAAATTTTTGTTGTTGCTGAGGTACCCAGATGTTGGATCTCCATTTGGGGAGCAGTTGGCCTGCTAGAATTACCTAAAGTTAGATTGATTCTTAAGAACAAAAATCAGGGTTCCTGACGCTACTGAGGTCTGTAAAGTATGCATGGGAACATGTTAGCATCATGAAATATTGTGGGTTCTTCATAAGAAAACAATCTGCTATCTAATAACTTGATGATATGTTACGAAAACAGAGCATGTCTGGCATTCATAAAATCATATTCCAGGATGGCTGGAACAAAATTGGAGGCACAGTGAAAATTCTACTTTAATATATTTCATGATAAACTTCGACATAAGAACTGAGCCCCTCCTTTCAAAGTTCCAAGCAGCTTCAGTGCTCTGAAACAATTCTAGTCAGTCTATCGTAAATGTTACAGCGTCACCATTGCAATTGATTAATAATCACCAGCGACTGATTACTTGTCAAAAAGACTTATCATTAGGAATGAACTGTAAGCGTCTCAGCCCAGCAATAGTTACACAGACAGCACTCATGCTGATTATCAGATGACACTGTCAACATGTCTTCATATCACCACAGATAGCTAGGTATAAGTTGAAGATGTAATGATGACAGCTGGCCTGCATTATAGATTTCTGTGTTGTCTTTGATTTAGCTTTGAGAAAATAAATTATATTCATCCTGAAGGACTCAAAACTCTTGTTACTATCTTTGAAGCATGAGGAATTTGACCACTGATAATGAACAAGCTCAGATCTGGATACAACTCTCTTCATGCAAGTCTTTAGAGTAGTAAAATCATATGTCATAGTTTGGAGTCGAAGTCGGAATAGAAATTAGTCATAGAATCAGTGTATTAAAGCATGGAAAGAGACCATGATGGTCTTCAAGCATCCATCTACTCAAAGCTCATTTCCCAGCATTTGGCTCATAGGCTTGTCACCCAAGGCATTTAAAGCACTTACCTGAATACTTAAATTTTGTAATGATTCCTCCCTCTATCATCATCTCAGGTAGAAGGTTCTAAATAGTGTCTGGGTGAAAGAAGATTTCCTTAAACCCTTTCTTATGTCCCCTAACTTAAGTCTATGGCTAGTCATAACTGAACCCCTCTACTAATAGGAAAAGTTTATTCCTATTGATCCTACCTATGCCCTTCAGAAATTTGTAGACCTTAATCAGGTCCCTCCTCAGTCTTCTTTGCTCCAAAGAAAATCAAACCTCTTCAGTCTCTCTTCATAGCTGTTGACGTACTTCAGTTAGACCAATTGTTTGAAGGCCGGGAGAGAAGCAGCAATATGGCTTCAGAGAAAACTTTCCAGGCATCAGGAATATTCTTGTTTCAGGACATTGACAATGAAAACACATAAGATGGGATTAGTATTCATGGTGACACAGAGTACATTGTCAAGACATTCTTTTCCCTTTGCATGCACCATCAGTGAGAGAGCACTGCCAACAACAAAGTTAAGTGTTGGTCCAGTTATAGCTTTTCACTGTATCCCCAGTCAGAGGCAAATATTTGAGTATATCAGCACACTTCCTGTCAGATACAGATGCAAAAAAAAAGCTACAGGAGCATTTACAAGAGATTCATTATAGTTGCTTCCTTTGGATAAAAATTGATGAGAAACTGATTTTGGTGCTTGATGATGTACATCAGACGAATGTGTGGCCTTTTCAAGTCTGAATCAATATGTGGTGTGGAAAGTAGTTAGAGTTTTGTTCTTTGTGATGTGGCAATTTTCTAATGATTACTTACTTGTAAAGATGGTTCCAACTGAAAATAGCCCCCCTGTGCACTGAATCACTGCAGATAAGCAATCAAGTTTTTAAACCTCTAAAAGCTATCCCAATTATAATTTTCTCGTCTGAGCATCGATAAATACATTCTAATGCATTTCCAAGTTTGCTCTTTTGAGTCTATTGATTTTCTTACCAGGACATAATTAAGGAAAAGAAAATACAAAATAAATTCAAAACATTGAAAAAAATTCACAAGTTCAGAAAAACTCATTGATGCTTAGTGTCTCTCCTTACACAGAGTGGAAGCAAAGAGGAGTAGAGAAGAAACAAAGCATATTGTGTGAGAAATTTTTTGTTTAATGAAAATTCCAACATATGCAGCCCATTGTGGAAATGAAGCTAACTTAGGTTGGTTTGGTCACTGATCCAGACCAAAACAATCCCAGGAAAACCTGCAACTGACTGCATAGGTTGTCAAAAACTTGACAAAACCACTAAAATAAATGGACCCACACAGGGTTATAGCCTGCTCCTCAGGGGCAACTCTGCTGGAATGGCTTTGCCAAAGTGCAAGATCAAAATGGTAGATCCTTGTTGCAGGAGAAAATTGGAAGCATGTCTGCTTCATCTTATATTTTCTTCCAAGTAGCGAGTGGGGGAGAATTTCTTCTTTAATTTCCACTGAAACATAATATAAAACAAACTTTATTTTAAATTGGAAATAGTAAGGAGAATGACCCATACACAAGCTGCCGGTGACCAACATGTTAGTATAAAGTAATTTTGGATAAAGTTAAAGAGTGGTACAAAAGAATGACATATTAAATAGTTAAGTCCCAATTAGTTTGGCTTTCAACAGCCCTGAAAATTTAGCAAGGAATGATAGGCAGTAGGACGAACATTAAGATAAATGTTCTTGTAAACTGTGTAGCAAGCATAAGATGATGCTTAAAGCAGTATTATTCGCACTAATTGTTTTAAAATAAAGTAAAATATCTAAATCTTGGCAGAATCCCACATGGGGCTGTGAGGAATGGCTCTGAAGATATTCCTGTGATGTGCTGATATCTGCTGATCTTGTAACCTATTTCCCACAAACAGCAAGTTTTCAATAGTAAACTAAAAAGATGACAGTTTAATGATATCCTTTTTTTTCCCTTTGTTCAATAACGAATTTTTTCACTCTCTCCGTCTCCCAACATTTTTACTGCACAGAATGTTTCCTCTTTTTTTTTCACATCCTGTCAGCAAACTGGATGGACAAGTAGTATTTAAAGGAAAAAAAAGCAGTTTGGGAAAATATCCAGCTGCTAAGTAGCTTTGCACAGCTTTGCTTTTCTTCCCTTCCCCCCTACTCCTTTGCAATTTCATCACATTATTCATCATAATCATAAAACATTCATAGACACATTTGACCAACTCGAAGGCCCTCATGGGAGTTCTTACAGGGGCTGGGAGGTTACAATGAATGTAAGTGCCAGGTGTTTAAACTGTGCAATGCTCCAATTGCGACATTATGATCTGCACAATAAGCAAACCAAATGATATGATACCTTTACCTACATCTGAACTGAGCAGCTTAATGGGAAGTTTTATCACCTCTGCAATCTAGAATTATATGGAGGAATTTTTTTTTTACAGGGAAGGTACAAAAAAACTGCCAGAGGAGGAAATTAAAAATGGATTACAAAACTAATTTCAGAAGGAGAAAAATGAGTGGCTATGGTGAGATTTGTAGCAGAATTGGGGGAGAAGTGCAACAAAGCCTATCATGACACCAACTTACTGCACCTCTTTATGCTTTACTGAACTGCAAGGCAAGCTTCTCATTAGGCAGCAACAAGTTGTTGGTTATGGGGGAATTATAGCATGTTAAACAAATGTGCCAAACAAGCTAGACATTGAGAACTCTCAACCTGGAAACCAGAGCAGGTAACTCGCCCTTGGGAACATGCACTCACTGATGCTGAACTTAACAGCACTGACTTAAAACTTGCAAATGCTGGGCAAAAGCCAACCAATAATTGTATAACTTCCAAGGACATTGTATGCAGCAGAAACCATCGTTTTGTCACCTATCATGCAGGTTTAATGATGGTCTGTACTAAATGCAATGATTGATGTGGGTCAAGGATGGGAAGAGGGTCAGAGCGGAATGGGCACTCCCTGTTGCTGCAATATGCTGATCGCTCAGTCAAAGTGTGTGGCACAATCTCCCCATGTCTGCGTAGGTTTCCTCCGGGTGCTCCAGTTTCCTCCCACAGTCCAAAGATGTGCAGGTCAGGTGAATTGGCCAGGCTAAATTGCCCATAGTGTTAGGTCCATTAGTCAGAGGGAAATGGGTCTGGGTGGGTTTCTCTTTGGAGGGTCAGTGTGGACTTGTTGGGCCGAAGGACCTGTTTCCACACTGTAGGGAATCTAATCTAATCTAATCTAATCTAATATCCCCACATTCTATACCTTCAACGTCCTTGTCCACAGTAAACACTGATGCAAAATATTCATTTAGTATCTCCCCCATTTCCTGCGGCTCGACACATAGGCTGCCTTGCTGATCTTTGAGGGGCCCTATTCTCCTCCTAATTTAGATGGTGACATCTTGAAAAATGTTCATATTACAGGGGAGGTGGTACTGGATGGCTTGAAATGCATAAACGTGGATAAATCCCCAGGACCTGATCGGGTGCACCCGAGAACTCTGTGGGAAGCAATGGAAATGATTGCTGAGTCTCTTGCTGAGATATTTGTATCATCGATAGTCACAGGTGAGTTGTTGGAAGAGTGAAGGTTGGCTAACGTGGTGCCACTAATCAGGAAGGGTGGTAAGGAAAAGCCAGGGAACTATAGACCAGTGAGCCTGACATCAGTGGTGGGCACGTTCTTGGAAGGAACCCTAAGGACATGTATTCGGAAAGGCAAGGAGTGATGAGGGATAGTCAGCATGGCTTTGTGTGCGGGAAATCATGTCTCACAAACTTAATTGAGTTTTTTGAACAAGTAACAAAGATGATTGATGAGGGCAGAGTGGTAGACGGTGATCTATATAGACTTCAGTAAGGCATTCGACAAGGATCCCCATGGGAGACTGGTTAGCAAGGTTAGATCTCATGGAATAAAGGGAGAACTAGCCATTTGGATACAGAACTGGCTCGAAGGTAGAAGACAGAGGGTGGTGTTGGAGGTTGCTCTTCAGACTGGAGGCCTGTGACCAGTGGAGTGCCATAAGGATTGGTGCTGGGTCCACTACTTTTCGTCATTTATGTAAATGATTTGGATGTGAACATAGGAGGTATAATTAGTAAGTTTGCAGATGACACCAAAATTGATGTAATGGACAGCGATGAAGATTAACTCAGAGAACAAGAGAATCTTGATATCTGCCACAAATTCACCTGCACCTCCACACACATCATTTACTGCATCCGCTGCACCTGATGTGGCCTCCTCTATATTGGGGAGACAGGCCGCCTACGTGCGGAACGATTCAGAGAACACCTCTGGGACACCCAGACCAACCAACCCAACCACCCCGTGGCTGAACACTTCAACGCCCCCTCCCACTCCACCAATGACATGCAGGTCCTTGGACTCCTCCATCGCCAGACCATAGCAACACGACGGCTGGAGGAAGAGCGCCTCATCTTCCGCCTAGGAACCCTCCAACCACAAGGGATGAACTCAGATTTCTCCAGTTTCCTCATTTCCCCTCCCCCACCTTGTCTCAGTCCCAACCCTCGAACTCAGCACCGCCTTCCTAACCTGCAATCTTCTTCCTGACCTCTCCACCCCCAACTCCCACTCCGGCCTATCACCATCACCTTGACCTCCTTCCACCTATCGCATTTCCAACGCCCCTCCCCCAAGTCCCTCCTCCCCACCTTTTATCTTAGCCTGCTTGGCACACTCTCCTCATTCCTCAAGAAAGGCTCATGCCCAAAACGTCGATTCTCCTGCTCCTTGGATGCTGCCTGAACTGCTGCGCTTTTTCAGCAACACATTTTCAGCTTATACACTTAATGGTAAGGTCCTCAGGAATGTTGCTGAACAAAGAAACCTTGGAGTGCACGTTTATAGCTCCCTGAAAGTAGAGTCACAGGTAGATAGGATACTAAAGAAGGCATTTGGTATGCTTTCCTTTATTGGTCAGAGCATTGAGTATAGGAACTGGGGCTGTACAGGACATTGGTTTGGCCACTTTTGGAATATTGCATGCAATTCTGGTCTCCCTCGTATCGGAAGGATGTGGTGAAACTTGCAAGATTCAGAAAAGATTTACAAGGGTGTTGCCAGGGTTGGAGGATTTGAGCTATTGGGAAAGGTTGAATAGGCTGGGACTGTTTTCCATGGAATATCAGAGGCTGAGGGGTGACCTTATAGAGGTTCATAAAATCATGAGGGGCATATATTGGATAAATGGACAAGGTCTTGACACTGGGTTGGTGGAGTCCAGAATGAGAGGCATAGGTTTAGGGTGAGAGGGGAAAGATATAAAAGGGACCTATGGGGCAACTTTTTCACACAGAGGGTGGTGCGTGTATGGAATGCGCTGTCATACGAAGTGGTGGAGATTGATACAATTACAGCATTTAAAAGGCATCTGGATGGATATATGAATAGGAATATTTTAGAGGGAGATGGGCCAAGTGCTGGCAAATGGAACTGGATTAGATTAGGATAGCTGGTTAGCGTGGACGAGTTGGACCAAAGTGTCTGTTTCCGTGCTGTACATCTCTATGATTCTATGACTCAGTTGGCCATGGTAGAGTAGACAATGAGGCCACTTAAGATGGGGTTATACTTCTGGACAGAAAGTGTTGCATCATCCTTGTGTGCTGTGCAGTGCTTTGCACTATTTGATCAGGAAAAAAAACCAATGCCCTGAATGCAGTGGAACTGGAGGAATGAGAGCAGTTTTCTAAGGTAGAGGAGAAGGACACTGGGGAGGAGGAAGTTCTCCAGGTCCATGGTAGAGCTCAAGTGCATGGGGCTGGATTGGATGTGAGTCCCAAATGACCTACTGCATATTCTGTGACTGTGACCCCTTGTCCTGGACACCCTGGCTCTGGGGAGTATCCCCTCTGCAACCAGTCTGACAAGACCTGTCAGAATTTCAACCTTTCAATGAAATGTCCTCTTATGCTTCTCATTTCCAGGACCTCTCTCCTCGTAACAAACCTGCCAACTCAGGAAATAGTCTAGTGACCCTTCGCTGCAGGCCCTCTTTAGTAAGTAAATATCTTCTGAGGGAAAGCGACCAAGACTGCTACAATATTTTCAGGGTGGTTTGAGCCAGGCTCTACACAGCTGCCCCAGGATTGTACAACATGATGATAACATGTGAGTTAATGACAAAGAGTAAAGTACTCTATTTTGATAGGGTTTCCTGCTGGATTAGTAGATGGGGGTTAACTCAGATTCCCACTGTTTGTGAACCCCTATCACAAAAGTGGAAAGAATAGTTGTGCAGTAGAGTGTTGGGCTCACAGTTTTCAAACCAACCTTAGCTTTGCTACTATGAAAACAAGGAAATAAACAAAAGGGGAAGAAAGTCAAGAGGTGTAGTCCACAACATAATGATTAATAAAGACATTGAAGCAACATGCCTTTACACGTTAAAAAAGGTCAAACAATTTATTATCCAATGATCAATTGTGTTGGATTTGTTTGATCTGGTCATTTTTTCTGTTGATTGAAAAGGAGTAGCTTCAATCAGTTTCATTGTATACAATGAGGTCACTGACTTCAGACTGTCCTGGGAACGAATTGACTGATACTAGGAAAATGCAACGCAAGCTGGGAACTGTAGCATATATTTTCTTTAAATAGACAACGTGGGAGTATTGCTACTAGACTTTCCTAACTTTTTAATAAGTAATACCTCCACATGAAAAGATATAGAAGGAAATGGATAAAAAGAAACACTTTTTACATTTACAAAAACACATAACTTTATGGAATCCTTGAGAAGGAATGATAAAGAGGGAGACTTATGATCAAGAAAAATAAGCTAAGTCAGAAGCCCATTTAGCCACGAGTGACATACACCAAAATAAGTGAAACCTTATGAAGGTCTGTAAGCAAATCTCATTTCTAATGAATGAGACATAATAAATGTGCACTTTCTATTTCAGTAATTTCTGAACTATTCACTGGTTTATTGGACTGTCTAATAAAAAATTATATAAAATAGACGCCATGTTGTTCAATACCTTAAATTAAGGGTAATTTATGAACAGACAAAAAATAAGATAATTTTCTCCACTGATCCAGAGAATGGCTACATTGCATGTTAGGGAATTGGGAGTCAGTTAGATCAATTGGCTGAGTGGCTTATTTGTGATACAAAGTCACTCCAACAGCACGGATTTAATTCCTACACCGACTGAGGTTATCACAAAGTTTCCACTCTCTCAGCTTTGCCTGAGGCGTGTTTACCCTCAGTTTAAACTCACCACTGGGTGTTTTTCTCCTAGTGAGACAGTGGCCCTCTGAGACATGGCACCTTTCCAGAACTATGCATATTACAAAAGCTCTGCATTTGATCCATAAAGGGTGCTCAGTTCACTATCCCACTAGTTGGGTTGGCTTGATGTGACGGTGCAACCGTGAGGCTAGGCATTTCGTTTTATTCATTCTTGGATGTGGGCAACAGTGGCAAACAGCATTTATTGACCAAACCTCATTGCTCCGAGGGCATTAAGAGTCAACCACATAATGGAAAAAAAATCAGCCAATATTGCTGTTCAGGGACTGCTGCTAGAAAGTTGTCATGTGTGGGTGTCAAGTGAGGTGAGCGTCCTTCTCGGATCAAATAGCGCCTCACTGTCTGGGCTCCACACATGAGGATTTATCGTTGGTCAGTTCCTCTGGGAGTAAACTCCAGTTTAAGACACTGCTTTCATGAAAAGGAGACAGGAAGATGCAATAGGAAGGGATGGGGGAGGCAATGAAATGGAAACTGTAAGGAAGCAGCAAAAAAAATCTCCAAAGCTGAGGAGCAGAATTTTCCACAGAATTTTTCACAGGCTAATCTTTATACTTACACTCTAACATGATCTTACTGCACACACTGCACCAACATTAAAATAAATCAACCAAGGACAATGTGCTCATTCAAATATATTATGAATAGAGCTTAAGGGCGATCACTAAAATAATCTATAGGATATCCTAATTAAACATTTGATATGACTCTTATAGATTTCTAGGCGAAATAGTGTGGTATTATCACTATTTCTTGCAAGAATGTAATAGGATCCTAGGGGACAAATTAAACATCATACAGAATTTTTGAAGATAATTTGAAATTGAAACTGAGAGATGCCACACAAATGAATTAAAGACAAGACATGCATGCACAAACAATGAGAAATGCATGCATGACACATTCATACCTATCTATCCATACATTTACACACACAAAGGCAATTTTACATACACACATAAATATTCAAAAACAGGTGCACATGGGGCTAGAGTTTTAGCAAATCTGATAAATTATGTAATAGCCTCTAAGTTCAAATCTATCTCAATCGTCAAATTTCTAAGGGAAAGTGAAAAATCTGGAATAACTACCTTCTTAAAAAGAAAGCAACAGTACCATGGCCAAAAGCTTCACGTTTGATCCATCATTGCTATAAATTTTGAAAATCTGAAAAATGTAGCGAAATACATAAAGTAATAGACATGTAAGTGTGTGGCAATACTATAATCAATTGGATAGCACCACAAACTGTAAAAGCAATGCTTTCTACAAGTCACTGAAAGTGAGCAGTATAACATTATAGCTGAACTCCCCTCCCATGCACTTATTGTATCTCTTTATGTATGTGCTGCTAACAATTAAGTTGCATATATATATTTCCTATCTTCTATCTTCTATGAACAAGACAAGTTCAGATTAGTCAGTATGTGCTAACATGAAATGGAGAACATAAATTGCTGCAGAACCTCAGCAGGTCTAGCAAAAACTGTGGAGAAAGAAAAACAGAGTTAATTTTTCGAGTTCAGAATGAGTTTTCTTTGGAACTTTTCAAGTCAAGTATGAAAATTTTGTTTTTCTGTTCACAGATGCTACCAGACCTGCTGACTTATGGAAAAGTAGAATCCATTTAGCCCACTGAGTCCATGCTGACCCTCTGAAGAGTATCCCTGTCATCCAGCATTTTCCATGGCCAATCCATCTAACCTGCACACCTTTGACAGGAACAGGAGGACCCGGATGAAACCCACACAAACATGGGGAGAACATGCAAACTCTACACAGACACTTACCTAAGGGTAGAATTACCCTTACCCAGGTCTCTAGTACTGTGAGGCAGCAGTGTTAACAACTGAGACATCATGCCACCCAAAGTTTCTCCAGCAATTTCTGTAGTTGAATTCGGCTTTCCTACATCTGCAGTATTTTGCTTTTGTTCTGATTTGGAAAACATCTAACTATGCATTAAAACTAATTGTAACCTATGACAGAAAGGCTGATAATACAAACTGGAAGGCACCATAGTTACAAATGTTCTTCAAAGTGAATTGCTGACTTATCTGATTTTAGTGCATATTGTTCAAATATTGTTTGTGCTTAAGACCTATATCAAAAATAAAAGTGACAGAACTGACACAAGTAACTGATAGTTACATGAAGCAGAGACCAAATATGTTATTGTACAATTACATTCAGCTGTTTAGGTAATATATGGATTTTTTGCCCTCAGAACTGCAGTCAATATTTTTTCATTATACTTGTGAACTCTATATATATTTAAAATAAACTCAAGAAACATAGAATTTTAGGGATGTTAGATGTACACTAGGTCAAATAAATTAGCCCCTTTTTGAGGCTTATCAAACATGGTTTTTGAAAGTCATATCCTGCTTTGCTTGCATAAGAACACTGATATCTCTTGTGCAAACAAAATTTAATAAGTTTCTCTCCATAATTTAAAATAAAGTTCGGATTAAGAGTCACCGAAGTCAAAACTTTAAGTTTGCTTTCTCTCCACAGATGCTGCCAGATTTGATGAGTTTTGCCAGCAATTTCTGTTTTTGTTTCTCTATAAGCTACATTGATAACGCACAGTAATTCCTTTTAAAGGCAACAATTTCCTTCTGTCCCCCAGAGAAAAGCGTAACAATTGCCGACTTATTGTCTTCCATTTATGGAATCACTGAACAATGTTAGACTTCGCAGTTGGTTACTGAGGTTACGTAATGCTATGTCAATAAGCAATAGCAAAACCTATTTTCTTGGCATGTGACAATTCTTTTGGCTAATCATGTCAAATTTCAATCTCAGGTATGAAAAAAAACCCAATACATCAAATCTAGAGATACTGCACGAAACAAAATATTTGATTTACTTATTCCTTAAACATTTTCTCTAAATGTGCTTGACCTGTGATTTGCCCAAAAATTAGTTCCAGAAATCATGATCTAAAGAAATCCCGGTTTACCCATCCGTGCATCTGTTTTGTGTGTGATTCACATTTTTGGGGCTGACAAATTCTCAACTCAATTTTGCCTTGTGCCATAATGCATAATTGGTACTTCTTCAAGAGAATACTCTGTAGCCAATATCTTGTAATTAGTAAAACAAATTGATCCTTTCTGATGAGCTATTTAACAAAAATATATATCCCCCAGTCTACAGTCAAGGATGAGTAAGATTCACTTTCTACTTTTCCTCCAGCGAATGCAGTAACAGTGCAATTCAGTTACATCAGTTGTGTTCAACAAATGAATGATTCCCTCCCCCCTCCAACCCAACATTCTATTTTTGCAGAACTTGTACATTCTCTGAAAGCCAAGTGCTGTCTCGGCAGAGTACCTATGACAAATGTTTAAGAAATTACTAGTGAAACCTGCTGAGTCGGAGCCCAAATTATTTACAAATGCCATTATGCTTCGTGTCACTGTGTCTCTTTTCAAGGTCAGGTTTTCTGGGGAACATGCCTGCCTGGCCCTGTACACCAGAGTGGCAACCTGGATTTGAAGAATGGCTGTTTCCCCTCGCTAAAGTCAAATTCTCTTGGCTGGCTGGCTGAAAGTCCTTTTTTTTTATATAGCCTGCACATAGCTACTGTGGTTCTCCTGACAACAACAGCTGGAAAACACTTCTCACAGCTGCTGAAATACAACAGTTAAATTATTCATGATTTGATTGCTGTAAATTAATTATGGGTTAATTTCCTCAGTTCAGTTCAACTATTCAGAAACTTAGCTGGCAAGATTATGTCAGCAAAAACTAACTGGATTCTGGGTAGTATATGAAGATATTGAATGACATGGTCGGGAATTTTTGTTTTGCTCTCGACATTTGGAAATGGAAAATTCTTCATTAAGTATCGACAAACAGCAATAAACAGGATTAAGGCAGAACAGTGTAATGTGCAACTGATCACCAAGTTAAATTCTTTGTTGTTATACTTTTTCTCAGGTGTTTAAATAATTGCTTGACAGTATAAGACTTAATCATTGCTAAAGGGAGATAATATGTCAAAGGTTATTGTCTTGCACTCATCAATGCTAGGATGCAACAAACAGACTGGGGAGAAGGGACAACAATTTTTGCAGCAAGATAATAGAATTCTGACTGGCAGGAGCCATGGATAGCATGGAGATGCAGTCAAAACATCTGTCAATCTTAGGGCTCAGGCCAGGCAGGTAGACTCTGTTTAATCAATTTGTTGCCATCAGTTTGCAAGTCTCCAAAACCAGTTGTTTGTTCCATAAAGAAGGTACAATGTATGAATTCCTTTTACCTATATAAAACAGAGTCCTGAGTGTGATTATACGTAGCTTCAAGCACATACAAACCCATCAAACTGCACGACTAACTGATGATCTTAAATTCAATTATGGTGTAACGCTGAGCACAATCTGGATTATTTAATAAATGATTTCTAATAGTAGAATTATATCAAAAATGCTCTCTTTTTATGGATGACAGTTGTAATATCACTGGACTGGTAAAATAGAGGCACTGACTAATCTTTCAAAACCAGTTCAAGTCCTTCCATACTATTGTGTGGAATTTAAATTCAATTAATACATTCAGTACATTAATTCATTTCTCATGAAACTTCAGTTGATGTTGCTGAAAAGACACTTGGTTCACTATATCCTTCATGGAAGAAGATCCGTCACCTGTACCAGATCTTGTCTACGTATGACTCCAGATCCTCAGTAATGTGGCTGAGTCTTAACTGCTTTCAAAGGCTATTAGGGATGAATAACAATGCTGGCTTTGTCAGAAACATCCACAACCTTTTCCAGAATAGAAACAATGTCCCTGCAAAGTATCTTAAATCTCAGCTCAGAAAAGCAGATCCTCCTTCTGCATTCTAAAGCTTCCCGTGTTTACAGAAGCCAAACATATGGCTCCTTTCAGTACTTTCTAATCATGAAGCGAGATTCTGAGTACTTAACAATTGAATATCTGTTCCCATTCTTCAATGAGTTCACAGAAATACAGAATTATTACAGCACAAAGAAGGTTTTAGCCTGTTATGTGTGCCAGATCTCCATATGAGCAATTCACAGAGTGTTACTGTATTGCTTCCTCCTTATATTTTTTGCATCTTTTGCTTTCAGATAACAATCCAATTCATTCTTGAGTAAAAACATAAAGAACTGTGGATGCTGTAAGTCAGAAACAAAAACAGAAATTGCTGTTTAAGGAACTGTTCTGACCAAGGGTCACTCAATCTGAAATGTTACCTCAGAGTTCTCTCCACAGGTACTGGCAGACCTGCTGAGCTTTTCCAACCATTTCTGTTATTGTTTCCTCTTGAATATCTTAATTGAACATTCCTCAATCACACTCTCAGGCAGTGCATTCCAGGTACTGACCACTTTTTCCTAATGTTGCCATTGCTCCATTTGCCAGTTACTTCAAATCTGTGCCCTCTGGCTATCCACCCTTTCACCAATGGGAAAAGTTTATCCCTGTCTATCCTGTTCAGACTTCTCATGATTTTGAACATCTTGAGCTAATCTCCTCTCAACTTTCTCTTCTCCACCGAGAACAGTCCCAGTTTCTCCAATCTGTCTATATAACTGATGTTCTTCATCATTGGAATCATTCACATAAGTCTCCCGTCCACCTTCTCACATCCTAAAGTGGGGAACCCAAAGCTGGTCGTAGTACTGCAGTTGATGTTGAAGCAGTGTTCTACACAAATTTAATGTGATCTCCTTGCTCTTGTTCTCCATGCCCATTTTTATGAAGCTGGGGGTGTCATATTCATTATCAACTACTCTCAACCCGCCCTGTCACCTTCAATAATCTATGTGCATACATACCCAGATTTCTCTGCTCCTGCATTCTGTTTAGAATTGTTCTTTTCATTTTATATGTTTTCTCCATGTTCTTTCAATTTAAATATATCACTTCACGTTCCTTTGCATTACATTTCATTTAGAGTGATTTGGCTTTCAGAGGCCGCCACCTCCCCTTCCTTGCCCATATCCATGTCTCTGATTGTTCCCTAACCTGACAGATAGGTTGCCTGGTATCCCAGTTAAGTAACTCACCACTGTTCCTGCCTGTCATGTGAATTCAGTGGCATTCTTCACCGTGAGAAAGCCTACACTTTCATGCATCCTATATGATGAATGCATATTCGGCTGCTCGAGGTTAAGAGAGAGAAAGAAAGAGAAAGAGAGTGTAGGTCAATTATGCGGGGCTTCAAAATGATATCACTGGCATCATATCAGTGTGTAACATCACAATCTGCCTACGCTGCAAAATTTTATGGAAAGGTTCCTTCACCAGAATGGTTCCTAGTACAACTATTCCAGAAGCGTGTGCCTGCTACAGACATCATTTTGTCGACAAAACAGAATTCATAGCATTGAAAACCAGGCACAAGGGAGCCAAATCAAGAGCAGACCAGTCTATTGTCTGAATTCAAACTCAAGTTTTAGAGGTGTAATGACTATGTTATTCCACTGTGCCAATCAATCACTGAAATATAATTGTAAAATTCACACATTTTGTGGTTTTGACTGGTAACATACACATCAAGTGGTATGACTATCAATCCTAATAATGCTTTCTTAAACTGTTCCCTCAGGATAAGCAATTTATGCTGAAAAAACTACATGCTGTGATTAGAAAGATAAGCTGGTAACCCAAGCTGAAACATGGCAGACCAGTTGTCATGTGAGCCCATGTTAGAGTACCACAGTACAGGGGCATTCTAACAGTGCACCAGCTCACATGTTCTCAATCATCTCCAAGGATTCATAGCGCCTGTCAGTTTTTCACAATTAGAGTGCTAAATTAGTCCCAGTGGAGGCTGACCACTGGCAATGTTCCCATAGATTGTGTGAGCATCAAATGCACTTTTTAGTCTGGTATTAATTTCACAAATGCACAATAAACTTTCTGTAAGCTTTTCCCTGCAAAAGTTACAATTATAATAAATTGGCTTCATGCGAGTATTACATCCAATAAACTAGTGACATTTATTTATCACATCTTTTTTTTCATTATTTCTGTATTACCTTCGCAAATGCAAACATATTGAGTTCATATTCATTAGCAAACCTGGAGTTTTAAAACAGTCAGAAGCAATGAATGATAATTGCTTACTTTTTCAGCATTGAGAACAGATTTAAGTAAGCATGTTGTGAGGGTTCACTGAGAAATGGAGAGTGTGTAACAGAATTTGTTTTCAGCAATATTGTTATCTAAGTATCCCAAAAGGTGGTAATTGACTGCAAATTTTTGACGTGACACTGCACTTATTTGTCATGAAAGCGTTTACTGAAACTGCCATCCTTGCCTGCATGAGCATTATGAACTGGTGGGAAGGAAGAGGGAGCCATTTGTGTTTTCTGATAGTGTGGTATAGCTTATACCATCCTACACTATTTTACCTGGGCTTACAGAATATCTGAAATTCAACAAGTTCAAAGGCAAATCCAAAACTGAATTTCCTCTATACCAGAATGCTCGCCTATGTCATCTGGCTGTAATTCTGTTCAGTCAGTTGCACTGTAAGACTGATGCAGAAATCATCACAGGGAAGACAGTGCAAGAGTATTCAAGGCTGTGCTAGACCAGCCATGCACAGAAAATATATATTCCATGCTTGTATAATATCTAAACCAGATGATTCATAGGCTGTTTTGCCACAATTGATTAGCGAGGGTTTGATTGAGATGTAGGGTCACTCGAAGAAGCAGCATTCACAAAGTGTTGTATACCTCTAGAAAGAGAATTCTAAAGTGCAGTATTCCTTTCGAAAAGCTTTTTCCTACCCAGAAGGAATTTCAAGTAATTTAAGTCTGAAAATAGTTTTGAGAGCTTCAGTAAACTAAATTTTCTTGGCTTTGATAAATCCTTCATCTTCACAAAATTACTTTTGATTATCTCTGCTTTGCATCTTCTAAGAGAAGATTTCTAATCTTATCCTACTCCTGGTGGTTCCCAGTGACTACAGTAATTGCATTATTTGTGTTTCTGATGTTTGGAATTAAGGCAAAATGTCAATGTTAGTTGATTGTGAAATATGTTTTGTACAAATCTTCCTTCCTGGATTGTGGTGTCCTCACTGCGTGGCATGACATTTTCTGATGTGGTGTGGCAATCTTCTGGCAATACGTGGTGGCAATCAGCCTGTATGGCTTCAGTGTGGACTTCCAGTCTTGAGGTGATTCCAGAACAATCTTCTAGCCTCATGAACCTTGAGATGAAACCTGGCCAAGGCGGTCTTGAGCCAAGTCCCGGTGTGGACTATAGGCTAGGTGCCAGATTGGTCTGGGTTGGAAGGTCTTTGTTCTGAACTTTTAGCTCTGCAATACTGGACTTTCTATTTTTTTATTTTTGTACGATCACGGTGGCAGCACAGTGGCTCAGTGGTTAGCACTGCTGCCTCACAGCACCAAGGACCAGGGTTCAATTCCCGCCTCGGCCAACTGTCTGTGTGGAGTTTGCACATTCTCCCAGTATCTGCGTGGGTTTCCTCCGGGTGCTCCGGTTTCCTCCCACAGTCCAAAGATGTGTAGGTTAGGTGAATTGGCCATGCTAAATTGCCCGTCGTGTTAGGTGCATTAGTCAGGGGTGAATGTAGGGGAATGGGTCTGGGTGGGTTACTCTTTGGAGGGTTGGTGTGGACTTGTTGGGCTGAAGGACCTGTTTCCACACTATAGTGAATCTAATCTAAAAAAACATCATGTAACTGAAGAAGTTGCACCTAGGTACTTCGATACTTAAGATGGTGCTGTAAGTGGCAACTTATAATCTTTTCACTGTACTGATTTGAGTGTGTGAGAATAAAGCTAATTCTAATTCTAATTCATTGGTAACAAGGACAGAATTTATTGCTTATCCCTAAATGGCGTCTCGAAGGTCACAGTGAAGTGCTTCAGTGCACATGGTGGAGGTACTCCAAAGGGGAGCACCAGGATTTTTGACCAAGTGACAGTGATGATATAGCAGGTCAGCTACAAGGTCTCCCTTGAAGGGGAATGTGGTGGGGAAGTGCTTCAACAAGAAATATCCCACCTTTAAATGAACAGAGTGAATTTGTGAGCTTCCTTTGTTGAAAAGTGATAAGTAAAATAATATGCTAGAAAATGCAGCACCATTAGACAATTGAAAATAACTTTTTATATGGTTTTATGTTGAGAATGCGTGTTGCTTATGAACACCAAAAGATAAAACCAACAAAAGTTGGAAAAAACTTGACTGAAAATTGAAGCGGATAGTGTCACAATGAAACAAATAGATAAGTTTATCTATTTAGGACAACCAGAAGATGGGAAATGTGATCCAGAATATTGAAAGGTAGAGATAGATAGATTTATGAAGATGAAGAATGTGTTAACCACAACAAAACTCAAAACTTGTAACAAGGTAAAAAAACATACACGATGTTATGTTCTAACTAGTCTTCTGTATGCCTCAGAAAATTGGGCAATAAGTGAACTGATATGGAATAAAATGGAGGCTAATAAAATATGAATGCTAGAATCGATGCAAAAATTTCCATATACAAATCATTAAACAAATGAAAGAGATACTTGAAAATGCAAGAGCAAAAAAGAGATTGAAAAAGTGACACCCACAAAAAGAAAATCCCACAATTTTAGCCATTTGATTAGAAGTGAAAAGCTGCAGAGATCTTTTCCTGAAAGCAAAGTGGAGGGTAATGGAAGGAAAGGTTACCCTGGGTATGGTTGGATGATCGATGCTGGTTACAGTTGGAGAGAAGCTGCAGTGGACATGTGAGGATGGTCTAAAAGAGTTGAGCATCCCATATTATGACAGCAGGAGTAGCTATAAACAGCAGCAGTATGATACTTACAAAAATGCAGGTTAAGATGAGAAGGTAGTTAGGCAGATAGACAAACAAGAAATAATTGAGTTGTTTCTGATCAGATGTTCAGATCTTGTCCAAATAGTTAAATAATTAGGATGGCTAACGTAATCCTACACCATGTAACACTTTAAGGCTTTGAATATATTTTGAGCTCTTGTGATACAAGGATAGAGTCCCTAACTCTGAGTCAGAAGACCTGAGTTCAAGCCTTACTTGCTCCAGGGGTGTAATAACATTGTTTAAAATATCTATAATTACTGAAAATAAGTAATTTTATTTATACAACCCAAACTCAACAGCTTTTCTCCAGTATTTAAAAGAAATTGTTCCAACCAAAATGACCAGAATAATCTTTCTGCATCAAACTGGAAATTTTAATTGTTTTTCAATGGTGTCTTTACATGTGAAAAGTTCACGTTATCACATACCAGTGCCACATTTACTACAAAGTGTTTGATTTTAAACAAAAGCAAAGTTGTAATGACCATCCAAAGAAAATACAACTTTGAAGTAGATCTTCCATCTGAATTCAGGTGGAGGGTAAAGCACAGAAGTTTGTCAAGGCCCATTTTTGTGTTGAAAGCCTTGTTTGTTAACAGTTGCATGGGCAAACTATCATAGTAAATAATAAAAATACAGGAAAGGAAACATGCCCTGAATGTCCCAATGAATGGTTCTATTGCACCTTATTGTCACAATTCTTCCTTGCCCACAAAATGCCAAAGAGTCTTGTGCTATTTAACGGAATAAGTCCACCTAGACCCATGTGCCTGTCTCTCACCACGCTGAATACATCTATAAATAAATGTCAATAACATCCAACATTGTTGAAATTAACAAGACTTTTCACCCCATCCATCTTAATGGAAAGTGGAGTGCTTTTGCGATTCAATTTACAAACAGGCCTGATGAAGACATGCTGTAGTGGACAAGCAAGCAAGAAGCTACTGCAGCAGCAATAAACAACTGCAATGAAAATTCAAATACACTCATGTTTATCTCTGTAAAATGATTCGAAAGTAGTCTTTTAAAAATTCATTTTCTATTCAAACAGTGCCAGGAAATATATATTTGCCTTCAGTATAATGATGCATAATGATCAATTTTTTAATGTTAGCTATTTTTAATTAAGCAAGCTATATGAAAGGGCACTGTCTGAAGATTAGGACATAAACCAAAAATTAAAAGAACAAAACTGAAAGAAAGATAAATCAAGAAGTAATAACTGAACTGAGGTTGTGTTTTAGAAGCCTGACACATTGTTCACTGTTTACAGTGTAGGAGTATGCACGTGAGCCGAGGAGTTCAAAAGGACATTGACCAGTCAATTCATTTTGAAAATAATGCATTTTCATGAAATATTTGTAAAATTTCAACAGGAAAAGAGCCACCCAAATGCAAATAACATGAATTTTTATAATAGAAACTAACTTGCATGGATATGCTGCCTCTTCATGTCCTCAGGACATCTCAATGTACTTCCTAATTAATGCATTACTTTTGAAACACATTTATAGATTGTTTGCAGGCAGAAATGAGGAAGCAATTCTTTAGAACAGAGTTCCACAACCTTCAGAGAAAGTGAGTGAGTAATTCATCTTTTTTTCAGTTCTTACATGGGATGTGGCCATTGCTGGCAAACTTTCATTTGTTGCCAACCCCTAACGGCATTTGAAACGGGTGACTTGCTAGGTTATATCAGAAGACATTTCCAAGTGAACTACCCAATTGTGGGTCAGCAATCAAATGTAAAACAGATCAGGTAAGGACTCTAAAGGAAATTAGTGAGCCACATAGCTTTTAACAATAATGGACAACAATGGTTAATATCCCTGACATTTGTTTTATATTTCATGTATAGATAAAGTTGCCATAGTTTTACCAAACTAAAGGGCTGCACTTTCATTAGAAAAAGACAGCTGGTGGTGGTTTATCCTGAGGGTTGCTATGCCAAAGAGAAAGGTTGAGAGGGTTAGACATTCATGGCAACCTTTCAGCCAGTGCAGGAATTAAACACACACGTTTGGCATCAATCTTCATTCCAAGCCAGTTCTCTAGCCAACTGAGCGCATGAATTACTTCAAAACTTCCACCAGTTGTCACACTGAGATTTTAACCCAAGTCCCCCAAGTATTAGCCTGCGGCTCCAAATGACTATTTTATTGACATTCCTACTACACTGTCACCATCCCTTGGCTGTAGTTTTGGTAGTTCTGGATTAAGGAAAATGTTAACTGCACAACTTCCTCCAGTTATTCAAAGAGTGAGGATTTACATCCACCTGAAACATTTAAGTGGTTCCTTAATTAATTCTGAAGTATATTTAAAAATTCTCAATTATAAATGGTAAAATAAATAGGAGCTTCCAGCATCTCCAAAAATCTTTAGACAGCATCTTCCAAATGCATAACCACTTCCATCTAAAAGGACAAAGGCAGCAAATACATGGGAACATCACCTCCTCGAAGCTGCTCACCATCCTGTCTTGAAAATATATCACTGTTCTTTCACTGTCACTGGATCAAAATCTTGGAATTTCCTCCCTAAGGGCATTGTGGATCTCCCAACAGTTCATAGACAGCAGTAGCTCAAGAAGCCAACTCACCACCACCTTCTTAAGGGCAACCAAGGATAAGCAATGAACGCTGGTCAGCCAGCAATACACACAAAGCCATGAGTGAATTTAAAAAAAACTTACCACATGAGCAGTTAAAATTGGTAATTCAGAAATAGCTATATAAATATTGGAACTACACATTGGCTCATTGGAGAATGTGCAAACTTCACACAGACAGTTGCCCGAGGTGGGAATCAAACTGGTGCTGTGAGGCATCAGTGCTAACCACTGTGCCGCCATTTTGAAATGTCAAATTCCACGATCTGGACCATTAGTCGAACAAACTCATGGGTCACTCACACACAAACAAACGTTCAATTTCACATCATCTTCATGTGCTCTGCACTTCTGCAAGAGTCCCACTCACCATCTTTCAGCTTGGACACATTGCCAGTTATTGAACCATGATAACATCACACAAGTAAATTGCATATGTTCACTGACACAACTATGAGCACCAGTACATCTGCAAGACATGGTAGTGTATGTCCACAAGCAGGAGCACCTAACTGAGTTTGGGAGTGTGCATTGAGCTGGGAGTGGGTCGTCAGACATGGCGACATGTACTTACAGTTTATGGAAGAAACAGTGGTCCCAATCATTGGAGCTGCCATGACTGAAGCTGTGGTCAAGTGGTTGACCTGATAGAACTGAAGCTGACAGTATCCTCATGTTCAATTCTCTTTCTCATCTTCCTTTCCCCACTTACCCTGCAACTGTTTCTGATTTACAATCTGCAAATGTTGTCAGCATATGTCTCTTGCTCCACCGTCCCCTCCCCCATCACCCTCCCCAGTTGCCATTCTTCTCTCAAATGCAGAAGGAATTGAAAACCGACCAGACCACTGGCTAGAACTGACTGAAACTGGTAATGTTTAGAAAGCGACAAGACAGTGAAGAAGAAGAAACCATGTCATTTGCTCTTACACAGTTATCTCTCAGCTCAGGTATGAACAGTGTGACCAGATGTTTCCCAGCCCTTTAAAAGCTTCTTTGGAGATGTGGGGTGTGCTTGGAAATTTGGAACACAGCTAAGTGAGCTGCTTCTTTTATCTGTGCTCACCTCTTGGACTTTTTCCCAGAGACAGACTCCTAGGCAAAACCTACCCATGTGCTGCTGCCAATTAAGGTACTTAATAAGACAAGAAACCAATATGCTGACGATGCACTGACATTTAACTGATGTGACATTGTTATTTCATGAGCTCACAAAAGTATCAGACAAGGTCTCAGTTGGGAGAAATAGGACCACTGGACATATGACCTTACAGGCTCAAGTGAAAATGAGCTGAAGAGCTGTAAGCACCTCATCTGCAGGCAGACACTAAGACAATAAACCAATATCAGTGGTGCTTACAGCTCTTCAGCTCATTTTCACTTGAACCAGGAAGATCATATGCCACTTGACCAAAAGACGAGGATCATTCAAAGAATTTAGTTCAGACTTTTAAATGAGTGCTTCCACCTTGTAACTCTCTCTCTGTCCATCTGCCTGTGCACTGTTCAATTTTGCATTCATGGGGTTCCTGGTTGCCTTCTCCCTTGGCCACCTCTAATTTGCTTGCTTACATTTATGGGCTGCCCCACCATCTTTAACTGATTACCTCCAGTACAATCACAGTGCAGAGCAGAACTCTGAAACAAGTGGGGCCAGGACCCACATGGTCCTGACTTCTCAAAATGTTTGAAGTCGAGAAAATATCTGGAGGTGGCATTTCCATGCAGTGAAAGACTGGACATGAGTAGACATGCAGCCAGGACACAGGAAAAGGACAGTCCAGCCATCAACTCGCTAGAGCATGAACTTGCATATTATTTCCTCAGTGGAGAAGCTCCTTTAAGGTTCTGATGGTGCACATGAAAGAAGAATGCTTGTGGTGCATATATAAAGTAATAAAGTATATATAAAGTAATACAGTGGCAAGCCTATCAGAAAGCCTGCAATTCAAGGTGAAGATGAATGTAAGTGATCAATGCTAAGGTGATAAAAAAAAAACTTTCCAAAGTTCAAGCGATTAATATTTACATTTGTGTATTCTTTCATGGTATGTCTTGCCTATCCCTTGCCCTTGAGCAGGTGATAGTGATCCATTTTTTGAACTGCTGAAATCCATGTGTTGTTAAAACACACTAGAGAACTCTTGTGTACCCGACTACCATGGAGCATCTAATGATTGATATCACAGCCTCTAATGTAGCACAAGCAGAAGTCACACAATATCTGGGGGCAGGAGTGGGGGTGCAGATTGATGTCAGGCAAGGTCAACATGCAGATTTAAATTGCAATCATCTGAATACCAGGGTGAACGGAGGCTGGAAGAGGCTGTTAGGATGGCTGAGGGAAATCACCACTGCCCCATTTGCATGGACACACCAATAATGCCTTTACTGTGGCATGACATAGAGCTGGTCCCCTTTTCATGGTATTAGTATTATATTATCTGAAACCCATGATCTGGATTAATCCCTAGGGAACTACCGGTATTGACATGGAATCTTTATTCAGATAACATTCATCCTCCTACCCCAGTCACTCAGATCTTGCTTTTGTCTGTCAGCCACCCAATCTGGGCAGCCAACCATCCCATACAATGAAGTCCAGAGTTGAACATTCTAGATCCAGAATGGCTCAAAGTTGTCATGCAAGTCCGCCTTCTGTCTCCACCACTGTGAACCATGATGCAGCACCACATGGGGTAAGCAACACAGAAATACACAAAAGTGAGTAGTTGACTTTTGTATGCAATGTGGAATGCTTTGCATTATAACTTTTGCTGGAATGTTTGTTTGTGATTACTTTTATTTCACCATCATTTTGGCCAAAAACACACTGTGATGTCAGTAACAGAGGGAAAATATAGTGTTGGATTCTTGGTAAATGGGGAATTGGGATTGCATTCATTGGTATCAGTGAACTGAGACAGTCTAAATAGAATGGAAATGTGTTGGCTGCTTTTGCATTCCTTCCCTTCCACTTCTTCTTCCTTTCCACCACCAACCACCAACCACCACCCCCGCCACCCCCCCCAACCTCCTTTGCCTAATGGGAGCTACCACTGGTGTTGTATGCTCAGGTTGATGAAGTTGAGAATTATTGAGGGACATGGGCCAATGGTCACAGGGTGCATGCCCCCACCCTACAACAATGCATTCAAGGTTTACCTTGCCGTCTCACCACGTGGTGTCAGCACCTTCCAATATTGAGGGATGTCCTTAGAACTACCATAAATCTTATTGACCATGAGGCAATGAGCAAGGTGTTCCCAAAATATCACTTAATTTTAAGCTCTTGGCCTATTCCTGACAGCAGGAGATGGGGGTGTGAAATTCCACTCATTGTTGTCTGCTCCATTCCACATGCTAATGATCACTTATACAGGGCACTGCACTGAGAAGGAGCTCCAATTCCAACAGTTGCCCACAACAGATCTCTAGGCAACTGTAAATATAATGTGCATGAGTAAAGTTCCTTCATAGCCTCTCACACTTCATATGCAGTATATCTTCAAAAGACACGTTCATGATATCATCACCATATCACAGCATGTGAACTGAGGGGAAAATGGTTTAAGACTTCATCTCAATGGGGGATCACTTGAAGCTTAACACATTGATGGGAGCATGCTTCTGTTTGTAACTGAATAGCTTAGTATTAACGCAGACACTGAAATACCTGTGACAGTGAAGTATGTAAATAGAAGGAGTTGTAATAAGTGTCAGTTGAATGTTTCAGTACTATGATGTCCATTATGTCTTCTTATGCAATAGGAACTAACGTAAAAATTGCCTCACCAGGTATGCCGCTGAAGCTGAGACAAAAGCCCGCATCATGGGGTAAGATTGCTGTAGTCCCAAAGACAAAATGAGGGCCATTTACTTAATTGCAAGGCCACATCTCAAATTATCAGCATATTCTTAGTTCATTACAAAATGCCTAGATTATATCTTCCACCTTCTGGCTGAAAATCAGAGGTATTAGATTGAGTAAACGTCACCAATAAGGACAAGTAGGAAGGATCATAATTAGTAGATTTCAATTGTCAACCTTTAGCCAGTAGTGCGTATTATTAAGTTAAACATTCAGATGCAATTAATTAGTGACATGGTGGAGGAGTTGAGGGGATGTTTTCACATTGGGAAACAATATTGTTATTTCTTTCGCTTGCTTTTTCTTTATGATCTGTCTTGCTGATGAAATATTAATGATTGTTCATCGCAATAAAAAAAGTCTCTATTTTAATAATTATTAGATTTATTTACATTAAGGATGTGTTATGTATCAAATTTCTGATCGTAAAATGTGAGACAGATCATTAACCACAAAGATAAGGAGCGTTGTTTTTGGTAAGAGGAATATTGGTTAAAAAAGGCACAGGTTTGAAGCAAAACTGATTGCAGCTTGATGGGCCTCACAATTATGTTACTTATAAAATTAACACTGAAAAGGCTCATGAGCGACTACTGGTGTTTTATTCTATAGGCCTTAACCTCCACCTTTCCATTTATGAGAAAGGAGAAAATTAACAACAGTACATTTATTATCATTGGAGTAGTTCCCGAGTGAGACTGTAGCTTTTCAAGACTGTTTCTACATTGTTCAATTTCCTATCATTTCTGACAAGTGATGACCTATAACCTCATAAATATGACTGCTATCATGGAAAATACTGATCTGATCATATTCCCTCTCTCACCATCACACCCTCACCCCCTCAAAACAATAAACACAGGATGTCAGTGTATATATAAATATTGTAGTCTGTAATCCAAATCATCTTTTTATTGCAGTAGGAATAATGGCATTCAAATTGCCCACACCATAGGTAAGGATCTGGGATCATAATCCTTATTTTATAAATGCAGAGTAGCTGCACATGGATTTTCAACAAAAATATCAGCACACAGCACTGGTCATGCCCCATGAGCAAGCAAGTTATGCATGAATAATCCTCTTGAGAGCCTCCAGCGTCTATTTTTTCGACTGTCTATGTATCTTTCTTTGCGTTAATTTCTCCCTCTATAAAAGAACATGCTTACTGCACTGTGGAAATTGTTGTTTATCCCAGAAGTAGGACAATTAGTCAAGTATTTAACCATTAACGGACTATAAATGGATGGTTAAAAGCAAATAATGGGGTTGAAAGGGCAAAACTATCACTTAAACAACTGAGAACATGTGGCTCAGTTGTACTTTTCCACAAGTTAAATTACCAAGGTGCTGCTTTATTTTAAATATTATAAAGATAACTTGCTTGCCCTGCAGAATAAACAGAAAGTTTATTAGTTAGTGTAAGAAATGCAACAATTAGCACTTTGATCGCTAAAACGTAGCATTTATTTAGAAGGTTTTAGTTTCTGTATGCAAGAGCTTTGCGTTTATTGCTTATCACTCACATTACCAAGCTTGCTGAATTTTTAATGCTAAACTGGCACGTTTCTTAAGTACTACTTTAAAAGTGTTAACTTACCATGAAGATGAGTTTACTATACATATTTCTGCTTTACAAAAAGACACAAGCTGTTGCAACTTTTCAATTTGCACTCATCAGGACAATTCAAAATAATATCTATTCAAGGGGAATATTAACATTTATTTTGCATGAAAGGAGAGTGCTGATTGGTTGGCAAGGAAACCCTGATTGGTAGAGTCAGTGTCTTGGAGAATACATCAAGTAATGCTGATTGATAGTTAACAGCCAGGTAGGTGATTCTGATTGATCAGGGTTTTACGCTGAGGAATGAGCCAGCAAATGGCTGTCACCATTTTTGTAAAATTGTAACAGACACGATGTGTGTGCAAGTTACTTCTTTCAGCCCTGTGCATTAACTTACGCAGTTTTGTGTACATGCAGGTGCACTGTACTGTGAAAGCAACTAACAATCTTAAATTTCTTGTCAGTGCAATTCTTTACATTCTCAGGATTATCCAAGAAATATTGTCCAGTGTCAGAATCACACCTATTACTAGACACTAAAGTGCGAGATTTACAAGCATTGATTTGGGTATGGCCAGTACCTTGCTTTTTTGTGAACAGATGAAGGAATATGCTGTTCACCATCATCCCCTGTCTTTAGGACATACGTATCTAGCATTACACTGACAATAAAATTCCAGTACCACAGTGTTTATTTGTGTGAGAGGAAGAGATGAAAAGCTTTGACAAACTGTATCTTTTCAGCAATACTCAAGTTGCATGCTCCCATGCAAGTATATATATTTTTCAATGATACACTGGCCTCTTCAATTTGCAGCTGGACTCTTCCAAATTGTCAACTGAGTATTTTTATACAGGCAGGGAATACTGTGGTACCATTTTAATAAGCATTTTGCTTCGTCTCTGAGGAACCCGAGTAGGTGTAGGCTAGTCAAGCCCAATCAACCTATCAATTAGACCATGGCTGATAGAGATCTTAACTTCACCTTAACTTGTTTTGGCTCTCTAACCCTTCATAACCTTTGCACAGGCAGATGAATGAAGGGATCTTCAAAAACAAATATAATCACAGGTTAGCAAAGCTGTAAAGAAAATAAATCAAATTCTAAGATTCACATCCAGACAGACAGGATTGAAAAGGAGGAAAGTTATGCCAAACCATGTCATAAACCTTGGTTAGGTGCAGTTATGGTCACCGTGTTATTGAAGTATTGAAGAAAGTGCAGAGAACATTTGCTCAAGAGATACCAGAAAATGTGGACATGATTCTGGGTAATCCAAGATGGAGGACGGGAAACATTTCTGGCTGTAACAGCTGCTCCTTTTTTGAGGTATTTTAGGTGCTGGAGGTGATTTCCTCGAATTCCAGGAGCAGCAATTACTGTTTCATATGTTGCATTGTTTTGGAACTTTGGGAAAAAAAGTCAAAACAACAGCAGTTTTAAAAGGGAGAAGAACAGACAAAGGAAGCACATGGTGAGGTCATTGCAGGAGAGAGAGAAAGAGAGAGTGAGAGAACTTGCACTGTTACTGCCTTTGATGTTTGAATTCGTGTATCGCTGGTCATCAGAGTGCATCTGGGAAAATGATCAAACAGTGAAATTCACAACTGATCTTGGAGGAACAGTTGGGTGAAGTTCACAGCACAGAATCAGATAAGCTAATCGTTGTTTTAAGTGTGGCCTACAGAGAATCTGCAGTAGTGAATAGAGTAGGTTCTTACATAATTATATGTTTTTGGAGATATGTCTCTTGATTAAACTTAAAAAACAAGCCATAACTATTAATTTAAGCTGGGACAGTGTTTGTAGAGGAATAAGACGGTGTTATTTTCTGGGTCTGTAGATTGTGAAGGAGCAAAAATGGCCTTTAATAGAGAGATATGTACTTCATGTCAGGTGTGGGAGTTTAAAGAGAGTTTAAGGGTTACTGCGGATTATATCTACCATAAATGCTGCTGGCTACGAATCTTATCAGATCGAATGGATCGGTTAGAGAGAGAGTTAGAAGCAATGAGGAATTTGCAGCAGCAACAGTATGTGATGAATGGCAGTTACAGGAAGGGAGGGAAGTCTGAGATACAGTAACATAGATGGGTTAACTCCAGGAAAGGTAAGAGAGGTAGGCAGCTAGTGCAGGAGTCTTTTGTGGATATACCCATTTCAAACAGGTATGCTGTCTGGGAAAATGTAGGGGATGATGGATTCTCAGGGGAACGTAGCACGAACAGCCAAGTTTCCGGTATTGAGACTGGCTCTAATGCAACAAGGGGTATGTCGGATTCCAAGAGATCAATTGTGTTGGGGATTCTCTAGTTCGAGGTACAGACAGACGTTTCTGTGGCCAGCAGAGAAAAAGCAGAATGTTGTGTTACTTCCCTGGTGCCAGGATCAAGAATGTATCAGAGAGGGTGCAGAATGTTCTCAAGGGGGAGAGGGGCCAGCAAGTGGTCATTGTCCATATTGGAACCAACAACATTGGAAGGGAAAAGGTTGAAATTCTGAAGGGAGATTACAGAGAGTTAGGCAGAAATTTAAAAAGGAGGTCCTCGAGAGTAGTAATATCTGGATTATTCCCGGTGCTACGAGCTAGTGAGGGCAGGAATAGGAATACAGAGCAGATGAATATTTGGCTGAGGAGCTGGTGCATGGAGGAAGGATTCACATATTTGCACCATTGGAATCTCTTTTGGGATAGAAGTGACCTGTACAAGAAGGACGGATTGCACTTAAATTGGAAGGGGACTAATATACTGGCAGGGAGATTTGCTAGAGTTGCTTGGGAGGATTTAAACTAGTAGGGTGGGGGGGTGAGACCCAGG
>NC_057710.1:49880745-49881870 GCF_004010195.1 Chiloscyllium plagiosum | reverse complement strand
CGACCTCTCCGCCCCCACCCCAGTCTGACCTATCACCCTCACCTTTACCTCTTTCCACCTATCACATTTCCAACGCCCCTCCTCCATGTCCCTCCTCCCTACCTTTTATCTTCTCCTGCTGAACACTCTCTGCTCATTCCTGAAGAAGGGCCTGTGCCCGAAACGTCAAATCTCCTGTTCCCTGGATGCTGCCTGACCTGCTGTGCTGTTCCAGCAATAAAGTTTCAACTTTGATCTCCAGCATCTGCAGACCTCACTTTCTCCTAACTAGGGAGAGAATAGGGCACCTCAAAGATCAGCAAGGTGGCCTTTGTGTGGGGCCGCAGAACATGGGGGAGATACTAAATGAATATTTTGCATCAGTATTTACTGTGGAAAAGGATATGGAAGATATAGACTGTAGGGAAATAGATGGTGACATCTTGCAAAATGTCCATATTACAGAGGAGGAAGTGCTGGATGTCTTGAAACGCATAAAAGTGGATAAATCCCCAGGACCTGATCAAGTATACCCGAGAACTCTGAGGGAAGCTACAGAAGTGATTGCTGGGCCTCTTACTGAGATATTTGTATCATCGATAGTCACAGGTGAAGTGCCGGAAGACTGGAGGGTGGCTAACGTGGTGCCACTGTTTAAGAAGGTGGTAAGGCCAAGCCAGGGAACTATAGACCAGTGAGCGTGACATTGGTGGTGGGCAAGTTGTTTGCCGGAATCCTGAGGGACAGGATGTTCATGTATTTGGAAAGGCAAGGACTGATTAGGGACACTCAACATGGCTTTGTGCGTGGGAAATCATGTCTCACAAATTTGATTGAGATTTTGAGGAAGTAACAAAGAGTATTGCTGAGGGCAGAGTGGCAGATGTGATCTATACGGACTTCAGTAAGGCGTTCGACATGGTTCCCCATGGGAGACTGGTTAGCAAGGTTAGATCAAACGGAATACAGGGAGAACGAGCCATTTGGATACATAACTAACTCAAAGGTAGAAGACAGAAGGTGGTGGTGGAGGGTTATTTTTCAGGCTGGAGGCCTGTGACCGGTGGAGTGCCACAAAGATCGGTGCTGGATCCTCTCCTTTTTGTCATTTACATAAATGATTTGAATGCGAGCATAAGAGGTACA
>NC_057710.1:49859757-49880724 GCF_004010195.1 Chiloscyllium plagiosum | reverse complement strand
CAGACTGGAGGCCTGTGACCAGTGGAGTGCCACAAAGATCGGTGCTGGATCCTCTCCTTTTTGTAATTTACATAAATGATTTGGATGCGAGCATAAGAGGTACAGTTAGTAAGTTTGCAGATGATACAAAAATTGGAGATGTCGTGGACAGCAAAGAGGGTACCTCAGATTACAACAGGATCTTGACCAGATGGGCCAATGGGCTGAGAAGTGGCACATGGAGTTTAATTCAGATAAATGCAAGGTGCTGCATTTTTGGGAAAGCAAATCTTAGCAGGACTTATACACTTAATGGTAAAGTCCTAGGGAGTGTTGCTGAACAAAGAGACCTTGGAATGCAGGTTCATAGCTCCTTGAAAGTGGAGTCGCAGGTAGATAGGATAATGAAGAAGGCGTATGGTATGCTTTCCTCTATTGGTCAGGAATACAGGAGTTGGGAGGTCATGTTACGGCTTTACAGGATATTGGTTAGGCCACTGTTGGAATATTGCATGTAATTCTGGTCTCCTTCCTATCAGAAAGATATTGTGAAACTTGAAATGGTTCAGAAAAGATTTACAAGGATGTTGCCAGGGTTGGAGGATTTGAGCTATAGGGAGAGGCTGAACAGGCTGGGGCTATTTTCCCTGGAGCGTCGGAGGCTGAGGGGTGACCTTATAGAAATTTACAAAATTATGAGGGGCATAGATAGGGTAAATAGGCAAAGTCTTTTCCCTGGGGTTGGGGAGTCCAGAACTAGAGGGCATAGGTTTCGGGTGAGAGGGGAAAGATATAAAAGAGACCTATGGGGCAACCTTTGCACAGAGAGAATGGAGTGAGCTGCCAGAGGAAGTGATGGCAGCTGGTACAATTGCAACATTTAAGAGACATTTGGATGGGTATATGAATAGGAAGGATTTGGAGGGATATGGGCCTGGTGCTGGCAGGCGGGACTAGATTGGGTTGGAATATCTGGTCGGCATGGACAGGTTGGACTGAAGGGTCTGTTTCCATGCTGTACATCTCTATGAATCTACGACCCTACGGCTACATGCAAACAAAGATGGTGAGAAGGGGAACCTATTACCAAAGGGAGTAATGAAACCTAACGGTTTGATGAATTTAAGATGAAGTTAGACAATTTTTTGCGTGAGCAAATTGAGGGTTCCAATGGTGGATTTGAATGCAGAAAGGTGAGCGGTGGCTTCAGTATATAAACATCAACATGACTGAATGACCTGTTTCTGTGTCTTTAATCCTACATTACCCTGTGTAAACAAAATCCCAACTTTACTTCATTTAATTCCTGCAATGCAGAAAGAGGCCATTCAACGCACACCGGCTCTCCAAAGAACATCCCCACCCCCACCATAACCCCATATTTTGCATGGCTCATGAACCTAACCTGCATATTCTGGACTCTATCAGCAATTTCCCATGGCCTACATACCTTTGGACTGTGGAAACTAGAGCACCAGTGGAAGACATGCAAACTCCATACAGACAGATACCCAAGGCTGGAATTGAACCCAAGTCCCTGGCACTGTAAGGCAGTCTTACTTACCACTATGCCACCATGCTTATAATATATTCATGATTTCGAGATGCCGGTGTTGGACTGGGGTGTACAAAGTTAAAAATCACACAACACCAGGTTATATTCCAACAGGTTTAATTGGAAGCACACTAGCTTTTGGAGTGATGCTCCTTCGTCAGGACAATCACCTAATGAAGGAGCGTCGCTCCGAAAGCTAGTGTGCTTCCAATTAAACCTGTTGGACTATAACCTGGTGTTGTGTGATTTTTAACTATGATATATTCAACTGATTCTTTCTCAACAGCTTTTAGAGGAAAGGAGGTCTCGTCTTTAAGCATTTGTTGCAATAAATATATCACATTGACCCGGTACAAAGTGGTTTACAGATTTAACCTGTAGTCTATGTTAAGAAAGCAGCTCATCATATTAGATCAGGATATCATATTGATCTAAGACTGTGTGTTACCTGTGCAAATCTTATGAAACATATGCATACATCTCAGAATGATGTCGAATACAGTCGGACTGGTAATCTATTCCATTATACAAAGTCAGCTCAGTGACATAGTTTTGATTTTTCATTTTGATTGAGGGTTGAATGTTTAGGTAGCAGACTGCTTGTTTCGTACTGGCAGCACTGAGCAAACTAAAGGGGCACATGCAGATAGAGAGACAAGGACAGGACATATAAGAGCAAGGGATGGCATGATAAGTGATCAGACATAGGAATATTTAAAACCATATTTATGAGAACATCCACTTATGTAACCATTCCAGATGGGAGCTACATCGTACTTCAAGCAGTTACATTTTATGCCTTGAGGTGTTAACAAAAATGTGAACTATAATAAATGAAAGATATATTTAAACACACAAACATGTGTTTAACCCCACAAACATACAATGGATTCTCTAAAAGGTTTTGCTCTGTTGTCCTGTCTTCAGAAACAATTTTGCATTTCTTTGGTCTTGAAATGCATATAGTCATTTATCTCACCCCCTTCCAAAGACTCAGTCATCCAACTCTTTCTTGGCATCTGTCAATTGCCTCAAATGAAAGTATATGAGCTGGGAGGAGTGCAAGGCTAAATGATTATCTGACTGCTTGTTCCTTTCTCCCTGGAGGAAACTTCACTCCTGTCATTGCATCTTATTCTATTGTATCCAGTTGGCGGTTCCAAACTTCTCTGAACCACCTATTTAAAGTTGAGTGATTTAACAAGCCATCAACAGCATTTGAAATAGATTCCAAACATTCTCTGCAAAGGACAAGTAGGAAACTTTCTTTGAGTTTTTTTTGATAAAAGAAGTATTTTTCATTCTCTCCACTTGTTTTTGACATTCTAATCACCACTATTTTCTGCAACTTGCATATATAAATCTAGAAAGTAACTGTCCTTCAGTTTTTAGGACATTTGTAGCTGTATTATTTAAAACTGAGTTCAATTCTTTTCTTGGACTTCTCTTGATGTGAACACCATCCTTAATTTCAGAATGTTGCAGGCTTCTTTAGCTCCAAAGCCAGGCACATGACAACCTTATAGTAGTGGCAAGGAAGGAAAGTGATGGGATTGTAAGTAGTCACAAAATTATTATAAGTCGGCAATAACTGGACAGAGTAGGTTAGGAATTATTCATTTTTCTGGCATTGTCATCCCTCACCTTGACAAATTTACAGGGAAAAAATAAGGTGGGAAGATACATTGGATGGAACTGTTGGTCTGCCTGAACACATACACCTCAGCAATACAGGGAGAGTAAATCCCAACTTATCTTAATTATTTATGGGGTGTGGCCATCTCTGACAAAGCATGCATATATCGCCCATCCCCATTTGTCCTCAAGAAAATGGTGGTGAGCTTCCTTCTTGAATTACTACTGTCCATTTGCTGTAGGTAGGCTCACAATGCCAATAGTGAGGGAGTGCTAAGAAGTTGACCCAGAGAAACTGCATGATCATTAATTTCCAAACTAGGATGGTGAGTGGCTTATAGGAAACTGGCAAGTGGCGGTGTACCCATATATCTGCTGTTCCTGTACTCTTTGATATTGTGGTTCTGGAAGATATTGCCTAAGGATCTTAGGCAAATTTCTGCAGTCCCTCATATTTCATCTTCTCCCCCCTTATTGCTTTTTAGTTATCCTCTGCTAGTTTTTAAAGACTTCCCAATCATTCAGCTTCCTGTTAATCTTCACCATATTCCATGTATTTTCTTTTACTTTTGTGCTATCCACAATATCCCTTATTGGTCGAGATTGTCTCATCCTCCCCTGCAGTGCCTCTCAACCCCTGCCATTGTTCCAGTATTTCCCTGTTGTGCTCTCCTTTAAGCAACTGGCCAGCTTGTCCCTCATCTTTGCGGCTACTTTTACTGAAAGTAATACCATTACATCTGATTGCAGTTTCTCCCTGCCTAACTACAGGATGAATTCTGTCATATTATGGTGACTGCCCCCAAGGAATTCCTTCATTATAAGCTCCCCAATCAAGTCTGTTGTTACACATCACCAAATCCCTGAATTGCCTACTCCCAGGTTTCTATCATAAAAAATCTCGTAGACATTCTACAAATTCCTTTCTTAAATCAAAATGAATCTGATTTTTCCTAGTCCACCTGCATATTGAAGCCCCCCGCAATTATTAGAATAGTGCCTATTCTATCTGCATTTTTATCTCCTGCTTTATTTTCTTCCCCACATCTAGACTACTGATAGGAGGTCTGTACGTAGCTCCCATTAGAGTTTTTCTTTCCCTTTGCAGTTCCTCAACTCTATCCAAACAGATTCTACGTCTTCTGACTGTATTGATTTAATTGAATTGCTTAGTAACAAGTCAACTCTGCCCCCTCTGCCCATCTGCTTGTCCTTTCGATAGGACATGTATCCTTGGATATTTAGTTCCGAGCCCTGATCCCCTTGCAGCCACATCTCTGTGATACCCACAACTTCATACCTGGCCAGTTCAACCTGCTCCCAAAGCTCATTGACTTTGTTTGCTATACTGCTTGCATTTAAGTCCAATACCCTTCATCCTGCATTAACTACCTCCCTTCTCATAACTGTCCCCTTATATGCTGTTCCTGAAGTTAGATTCCTGACCGTTTCCAGGGTTTGTCTTATTACTTGCCCTAGAAACCTTAATAACCTCTTCTCAGCCTTCCCCCAACTCATTAACTTTTTCCATAATTTTCCATGCAACTGAACCCACCCATAATTATTTAGTTTAAAACCCTAGCTACACTACTATTGATGTGATTCGCCAGGTCTCTGCACTAAAGCACTGGGGCCAAGATAACTGAAGATAACCATCTGCCCATGTGTCAGGTAAGATAGGTTTGGGTGGCACGGTGGCACAGTGGTTAGCACTGCTGCCTCAAAGCGCCAGAGACCCGGGTTCAGTTCCCACCTCAGGCGACTGTCTGTGTGGAGTTTGCACATTCTCCCTGTGTCTGCGTGGGTTTCCTCCGGGTGCTCCGGTTTCCTCCCACATTCCAAAGATGTGCGGGTCAGGTGAATTGGCCATGCTAAATTGCCCGTAGTGTTAGGTTAAAGGGGTAAATGTAGGGGTCTGGGTGGGTTGCGCTTCGGCGGGTCGGTGTGGACTTGTTGGGCCAAAGGGCCTGTTTCCACACTGTAAGTAATCTAATCTAATCTAATCTAAACTAGGTGTGGATAGGTTTCATCAGGTGAAGAACCATGCAGCTCCCCCAGTACTGTGACACTTGGGAGCTTTAACTCCCAAATCTCAATAAAATATCTTAAATTAGATTTCTGCCTGAGGCTGATCAGGATAATAAGGAAACCAATGTGTAGGAATCAGTAGTCCCATGATTTATACAGTCTTCAAAGTTGGAGAAAGAAGCTAGGGTACAGGAGAATCATGGTCTCCTTGTTGAGGTCCTCTGGTTACATTGGAGTTGAATTTGCAAATGTCTCTCCTGGGGAAATCAATGGAGTTACATGATAGAGAATGCAGATGGGTCAGGAGCACTGAAAGCAGCTTCTGGCTGCTATTTTAACCATACATTAGTCTCATTATAATTGACAAAATAATTTGTTTGGTCCTTGCTGTTGGCAATCCAACAATTTTTGGCAATGTAGTATGTTTCAGCACCTTGGGTATGGAACAAAACAAATCAGCTACGGTTCCAACATCCGATCGCTATTGAGTAATTCCTTTGGAAAAGTGAGTATACAGGGGACGTTGGTTGATTGGATGACTGGTTTGCGATGTACAGTGGCGTGAAGAGTGTGGGTTCAAGTCCCTCACTGGTTGAGGTCACCATGACTGATTCTCCTTCTCAACAAGTTAATTAGAAAAGACAGACAGGAACAAGTCAGAGAACAAGGTAACTCTGAAGAATTAAACTGCATTTATTTCAAAGCAAGGGGTCTTAGAGGTAAAGCTGATGAACCCAGGGTATGTAGGGAACCTAGGGAACATAGTACTGGGACGTCATAGCTATAACAGAAACTTGGCTGAAGGAAGGACAGGACTGGCAGCTCAATGTTCCGGGTTTTAGATGCTATAGCAAGGGCAGAAAGGGAAGCAAGACAGGAGGGAGTGCAGCATTTTTGATAAAGGAAAGCATTATTAATGTAATTAGAAAGAATATTTCTGAGGGATCATCCAGTGAAAATGAATGGGTTGAAATTAGAAGTAAGAAAAGGATGATAACCCAATAGTCAGAGGGAAATTGAAGAGCAAATACTTAGATCTCAAACATATCTAAGAATAATAGGGTTGTAATAGTAGGGGATTTTCCAAACTAGGACTACCATAGTGTTAAAGGTTTGGATGGTGAGGACTTTTAAATGTATTCAAGACAATTTTCTTTATCGATAAGTACACGTCCCTACCAGAGAAGGAGCAAAACTTGACCTTCTCTTGGGAAATAAGGCAGGACAAGTGACTGAAGTATTATTAGGGGAACACTTTGGGACTAGTAATCATTATTCTATTAGTTTCAAAATACTTATGAAAAAGTTGCCTTCCATAAAAGTTAAAACTCCTAATTGAAGTAAGGCAAATTTTAATGGTTTGCAACAAGAACTTTCAAAAGTGATTGGAATAGACTCTTTACAGATAAATTGATGACTGACAAGCGGGAGGTTTTCAAAAGTGCGATAACGAGAGTTTAGAGTGTTCCTGTTAGAGTGAAAGGTAAGGATGGTTACATTGGGGAACAATAGATGAACAAAGATATTGAGGTTCGAGTCAAGAATATATATTAGGTATGGACAACTGGGATCAAATGAATCTTTTGAAGAGTATAAAGAGTAAGGGACATTCTTAAGAGGGAAATCAGAAAGGCAAAGGGGGGATATGAGATAGCCTTGGCAGATAAAGTTAAGGGTAATCTAAAGAGCTTCTACAAGTATATTAACAACAACTAAACAGAAAGTAGGGTCTCTTAAAGATCAATGAGGTTGTCTTTGTGTTGAACCTCAGGACATGGGACAGATATTAAATGAGGTTGACGGGTGACCTTGTAGAAGTTTATAAAATCATTAGGGCATAGATAAAGTGTATAGCAAAGGGCTTTTCCCTAAGTTGCAAGTGTTCAAAACTACAGGGCATATTTTTAAGATGAGAGGAGAATGATTTAAAAAGGACATGAGGGGCAACGTTTTTTTTAACACATAGCATGATTAGTATGTGGAATGAATTGCCAAAGCAAGTGTTGGATGCAGGTACAATTACAATGATAAAAAGGGCATTTGGTAAATACATAAATAGGAAAGGTTTGGACAAATATACGTCAAATGCAGGCAGGTGAGAATACATTAGATGGTAATATGGTTGGAGTGAAGAGTCTGTTTCCATGCTGGACAACTCTATGACTGTCTGACTCTTCCCTCATCTGAGGCATGGTGACCCTTGTTTTTCTCTCCCTAATGGGACAGCAGAGGTGAGTTAAACCTTTCTAAGTATGTGAAAGTCTAATGAAGACCAGATCACACCTTGCTATGGAGCTTTATCAACAAATATATTGCCAACTCTTTATTCTCATATCAAAATGGCCTTGAGGAAAGTACTAGAGTGTGGGCATTGAATTATCACTCCACGAGAATCAGCATCTCTAGCAGCAGCTGAGGGGAAAGTAATTAATAAAGGTTGCTGATGTTCCTTATTGAACTCAATTATTAGTTCCATACACACATATATTCAAAATAACATAACAGTATTCCATATTGTTTGTAATAACAATCAGCATTATTTTTCTGCCTGGACTGTATTGCTTCCTGTGATCACTAACTCCTGGATCTGTTAATACTCAACAGAATAAACACAATTCTGATAGCATTAGCTCTCATTAGGAAGAAATTAATAATTACTGGAAAAATAACATTAGAATGTTGTACAACCTAGATATCACAAGGTTTGCCTCGTTGCTCCACTGAACTGTGAATAAAGACTTGATATGATATGTAGTGAATATATACGAATCAGTGCACATTTTAGGATTTAAAGTAAGGGCCAGTGGATATGTTGTAGAGCTATGTCTACATGCTTCAGTTTAATACTATTGGTTCATGCCTTTATGGTTTGCTGCTCCCGTCAAAGTGCATATCATTAGCCTGACAGCTAAATGAAATGGAAATTCATGCTAAAAATGTTCATCAGTCAAGAAACTCAGTATGCACCACATTTTTTGAAAGGTTATTTTTTCCATTATTCTTCCTTTTGCAGCTTTTCTTTTTGTCTTCCTCTCATATTCCCCAAGGATTTTTTTTATTATAAGTAGATATATGATCACAGGCAGGACAGACAAAAATAAGAAGACTCGGTTGTGCCTAGTAATTATTTTAAAGCAAAGCCAATTGTAATGCCTGCGCTTAGTTACTTTACTTCAGTTTTTCAAGCTGAATCATTTCCACTGATCTGTCAGATATAACTACAGAAGATATCCACTCAGACAATGTACAGCACGCAGCAGTTATCTGGAGAAAACGAGAGCAGGTTCAGAAGTGCATAGTAATTGAAAAGGCAAATCTATCAATATATGTGCATTTCCATTAAACATCATCGTTGCTGTCTCGAGTTAAGATGTAGTGCGTACGGAAGTTTGCGATGCTAACTGATCAAGATGAAGACATTGAAATGTTCTCAGTGGTGATAAAAAAGAAATGCCACATAAGTTGGAAATCTAAAATAATCCATGCATTCAATTGCAATAAAAAAAACTTGCTTATACCTCAATTTTCAGTTAAGAGGCAGAAACAGCATCTAAGAGGTACGTTTGATTTTTCCTTTTTTAGGTCCTGATTGGTCTGCTTTGTTTTTTATTTTTATTTACAAAGATGGATGAAATAATTTATGGGGAATTTATTTTGGGAGCTGATTGCACAAAAAATGAATAAAGGTTAATTAATTAGGTTTGTGATATTTGTGCCATGCCAATAAGCTATACTTAGAAGAGACTTGACCTTGTGATAGAAATATTTTGCACTATATCATGCATTGGCCTCAATACCTTCCAAAGCACTTCACAACCAATTAAGTAATTTTGATGCATCATTACGATTATAACACAAGCAAAGATAGCAACCACTTTGCACTCAACGTAAGTCCACAAACTGCTTTGAAACAAATGAACTTATAAACTGTTTAATGAATATTGGCTGCGAGATAAGTAATGATTAAGGCAACAAGTAAATTTCCCTTCTCTTCTTCAGATAGGGCCCTCTATTGTGAGGATGGCAGAGTCTCAGTTGAACATCTCAAATTAAAGCTGTACGTCAGTTCTGATACAACACGATAGCTCCAATTTCGTGTGGTCTCGCGTTAAAAGAAAATCACGCAATAGCTGCACCATTTAAACTAATGGGGTCAGAATTGCGTGATGACCAATACAGGTATGGAAAACTCGGGGTCTAAATTCTTCAAACACGTTAAAGCCAATTCGCATTGAAGACAAACACGTTGTACCAGAACCGACTGTATCTCCAACAGTGCAGGAATTCTTCATTGGTTGCAATGGATTGTCAGCCTGGATTACATGAACAAGTTCCAGAATGGTGTTTGAAGTTAGTGGCAAGGATTGTACTCCTGAGCCGAGATTTTCTATTAATAAATATAAAGTGTATGTATGGGAATACTAACCGTCATGAGTACATTATGATATTTTATAATCAAAATGTTAAAGAAATTGCATTGTGTGTCAGCCATGAGAAAGGATATATCATGAAAACCAGTAAAAATAAGGGTTGCCAGCCATGGGGTTCCCTTTAACTTCTGCTAATGCCTGCAGAAGTGTTTGTTGCACTGCAAAGTCCCTTTCAGATTGCCCTGCGGACATCCATGTGTGCATTTCAATGTTTGTGCTTAGCTTATTCATTCCCAATGTGTTCACACTGTTGCATTAGCACTCATCTGTGCAGCTGAGAGGGCACATTGGTCTCCAACCCTATCCTGACCTAGTTTCATCTTCCACAAGTTACACATGTGTGGACTTCAAGCTATATCCTTGCTGTGAAACCCCTTGGATCAAATAGCCAGTTATGGGAAGAACGGCTGAATGAAAGATGGAGAGGAGATCAACAGAGCTTCAGTATGAGTCAGTGTCTCCATGAGAAAAGGGAAATAACTGAGGAACACTCATGAATATCAGTGCCACAAGGTCACATAATTTACTAATGGATAACAAAATATTCATCTGGGAATATTCCATCATTTTTAGTGCCACATGTACTCTTTGAATTACATTGCTAGCACCCTACACTGACAAAATCTGATTTTCATTTGTTTAAATGGAAACATAATCAATTATATTTTAAAATACAGCTTACTGTAAGGGTACAATTATTTCATGTTGTTCTCACCATACAGGCTGTCAGGAACCCAGACATTAAAAATAAATCTCCACCATCGAAGCTTAATATCACTCCTGAAGAACAAGTATTCTCACTGAAATATGATTAGTGACTGACAAATGCCAAAAGGAGATTAAATGGCTAATTTTAGATGAATTTTGGGTCACTATATCCTTGTTCATTCACATTACTCAGGATTGTGAATAGGATGAAATGTAAAACCTACCTCTGCGCAATGTGGGCTGATAACTTTGTTAATACAATCACTGCACTGATTCAAATGGACTACAGCCTAGAGTCATAAAGCACAGAAACAGATCCTTCAGTCAAACTCGCCCATGCTGACCAGATATCCTAAACTGATCTGCTCCCAATTGTCAGCATTTGGCCCATATCCCTGTAAACCCTTCCTATTTCATGAATCCATCCAGATGCCTGCTAACTAATCTTAGCATATCACTCATCACCACTGGGCTGGGGACTACAGAACAGTCAAAATTTCCCAGTCAGGTTGACTATTCTGGACCTTGTGTCCAAATAGCCTCTATGCAAAAATCTTAGTGCGCATGTTTGGATATCAGAGAACACTGGATCAGGTTCACCTGGGATTGTAATATTGTCTGCCACAAGCTGTATTTTTGATCAGGAGGAGCAACTAATTGTCAAGAAACTGGAGGTTGGGCATTGATGCACTTGTGTGTGTTAACTTAAATAGCTATTTTTATTTTAAATGGGGACATTTATGTTTAGAACTTAGTGGTCTGGACTTAAAATAAAGCTTTGTAATGGAGACCAGTGCCCAATTAATTGTGAAATGTAAATCAGCCTGGACTGATACTTGATTCTCATTTAAACAACCTGTTAGAGGACAATAGGTATTTACTAAATTCACCTTATACAATCAGTCAAAATAATAATTTTGTTTGGAAGTCTATAAATCTGCAGAAGAACTCATTAACTATTAAGGAATGTTTGTTACAGAAACAGTCTAAAATATACATTATCGGACATTTCAAAGGGTCCATGTTAAACAGCCAATATATGACTATTAGTTCAGCAGAATAAAACATAAACTGTTATCACTGTGCCTTGAATTTGATTGCCTCACAACTCACTAATCAGACGCTATTTTGTATGGAATATGTATGACCACCTTTTCACAATGCCAGAAATTGACAGTTAGGGCCTGTTTTCCCAATTTACAACTGCATAGACTAAGGTGGGTGAAAAAGAAGGCGGCTGAAACATGAATCTGGAGTCCTGAACCCATTTCTGTCTCTAACTGTTTTCAGCAGAAATAACAGGGAATGTGATGGGAACAGGACACACTGTATTTTAAAGGTCCTGGCACCATTGTAGAAATGGTCATTTAATAACTTTGACAATTTTCAGCAAGGTGATCGAGAAGCCTTTCTAAATTATATCTGATTGAGATATGGATCGGAACCAGAAACGGTCTAACGATGAGTAGAAATGCTATTACTCTTTTGAATTTCATTATTAAAAGAAATGAGGTTACAGAATTTTATGTTTACTGCAATGAGTTATGACAGTGCTATGTTTGGAAAATATGATTGCCCATTAAGTAATATGGCTGCCGTGTTGTTACTTCTGATAATTAAGAAGCTGTCAAATGAAAGAACAAATTGTCCAAGTGGAAAAGTCTTCACATAAATTAAGCTAAATTATCATCTGGACAACATACTACTCTGCATTGTACAATATGTAAAGCATAGTCCATTGTGAAGTCCAGAGCTGATTGTCTGTATTCTCCTCATGGCTTTTACGGAATCTTTAAAGAACATCTCAGCTATTTGTTTGGCTGTCTTGTATGGTTTCATGGATTCTGTTCTTCAGGATTTTGCATTATTTTGAGGGAGTATACCAGCTTGACGGTTGGATGCCTTCAAATCCATTAATATCCCTCTGCATAAGGGATTTTGTTTTAAATGGATGGCCAGTGGAATGTGAGCTTGAGTATTTTGACAGATATATGAACAGCTGAAGAAGATTTTTCTTTGGATGACTCTTCAAGTGATTTTTGATCATTTTGACAAATTTATGAGTTTAACAAAGACTTCAATATGGTTCTAAAGCATGTGTTCTGCTTTGAGATGGTGCTAGATGAATGGGTTGGAGAGTGGATTGCTGAGGGAGGTAGGGTGGTAAGGAGAAATGGGAGTGGAAACGGAGTGAGGAGGGGCGTGAGGGTGGGTAAGGGGTGAGATTGAGTGGTTTATGGATGAGGGACTTTATACTATTGTGTGACATCTCTGTGAAAGGAATAGGGTGTCGTGCTTTCTAAAAAAAATTCTGAGTACTTTCACATCAACCCTCCTCTGTCTCCACTTGAAGCCATCCCTACTGCTGGCAGATGAAATCCTACCAGCTAATATTGTCACATCAGAGGCATAGTCATAGATTTTAGAAAAGTTTTCAATCTCCACCTCAACGATGAGAAGCCAGTTCTTGAACTCTGCAGGTCAACAGTAGAACCAAAATGCCATGAGCAGCATTGTAATGTAACACGTAAGCTTCTTTCATCCAAATATCAAGTGGCAAAATAAACGTGTTTAGATATATTAGTTTAAAAAGAATACTTAACCCTTTGTGAAGTTATTTTACCTTAACTGCTCTCACGTTGCCAGCTATAACTCAATTGGTAGCACTTTTGTCTCCGAGTTGGAAGGTTCTCTGTTCAAGCCCCATTCTAAAGATGAAAGCAGCAAATTCAGTGGAGTACTGAGGAGCTGCTACATTTTGGATATCAGTAAACCAGGTACTGGTTAGTCTCTCAGATGGCCATAAAAGAAGAAGATTGTGGCAGTTCCTCAGTGTCCTGAGCAATATTCCCACCCAAAACAACATTGGACTCTTGGATTATTTTCATGCTGCCGTTTCTCAGACCTTGCTATATTCAAATTGACCGATGCACTTCTGCACTTGAAATGATCACACTTCAATAATAATTTCTTTGGCTGTAAATTATGTGGTGATGTTCTGAAGAATGAAGGATGCAATATAAATGCAAGGCATATTGCTGTTCTGAGCATAATCCTATTAGAAACAAATAAACATATTAGTTTGAATCGAAATGTAATTGTTTGCAGGTTAATGTTTATCCACCTTCAAAATGTACAGGAAAGCACAGTGGGTATCCCACATGGCTTCTAGACCTTTATATTATAACTTAAATGGAAGTGCCAATATACCCCATTCATGTAATCTATAAAGGCACAGATTACAGTTCATGGCAAAATTTCTTGTATTTGTGAATGCTGTTTTGCTACAAACAGTGGACAAAAATCCTGAACTGTGAAGGCAAAGTCCAGTCTGAGTCAGCCTGCTGGAAAGGAGGAGAGAAAATTGGAAGCTTTTGTTTATTAAGGACTAGAATATCCTATTCTTAGTAACCAACATTATTTTTAGTCTAAAACAAATGAGCTTGTGTTCATATCACCAATTTTAATATATTGCAAAGGGTAACCAATGGCTATAACTCACCTCTCCCAGGTGAGTGACCTTAACATTTTCCTTTGTTTTCTGTTTACCTTCTACTTTAACCTTTATGGTTGAGATGTTTATGTTGGAGAAGAGATTGTAAATAGAAATTTGAGCTGAAATTAAGCAGATGGTAAGGTGAAAATAAATTAATCTTAATATTATTGTGTTTCTGTGGATGAAAGATAAACTTATTCCTTGATGAGCTTTATGTGAAGGAGGATTGCTGGTCTGTTTTAACTCAGATTTTGGTAATCTGCAGTTAAATTTTGCATCTTCTGATGATCAAGGGGAACCTATCCCTGAACTGCACTGAGTTAAGCATTCTGAATGATTGGCTCTGATGTACTCACCAGCAGGCCACTGTTATATTTCAGTCGACTAACATAACCACTACAACTCAAATTTGTTTTGATGGATTTAAATATTTGCCAAATGCAGCAGAGCAGAGGAACAATGCTTTTCCCTTTCTCACCTTCTGAGCTGCGACTTGTATCCAGAATGGAGCCGTTGATTGCTGTCGGATTTTTTGTTAGCAGACCAAGCTGAATACTGTAAGCCAAGGTATATTCCCACAGGCAGAGATTTACATTTCTTCCGAGGAGTTTACGTCAGCTTGTCTGTCTTGAAGCCAGACACTCTACTAATTGACCAGATACTGTACTTTTACAGGGATTACACAGCTTATCATATGGGGACAGTGCAATATATCAAATGTCAATAAAAATACAGCCGCTTCACTCTGGTAAGCCAACAAAATTGGATGTCAAAAAACTGCTCCTGTTCTAGCCATGCAGTCTCATAGTAATTCCATTCTTGAATTAACTTGTGCTATTTTATGTGGTCTTCTGAATGGCATAGTGATTTTAACTCGATGAACTCAGTTAATAATAGGCCTTAAGGCTTAACTCTTAACTCCATGAAAACATACTACTATATTTTATGGAGTTCTTTTCCACATCTTTAATCATTTCAATGAGAATGCTTTTGAACATGGCTCCTGACATTTTCAACCTGCTTTTTACTGATGTTTAACACAATGACTCTGCGTACAGCACAAATCTACCTCTTCCCAACACTCCTGGCTCCTCTCCCCCACTACCCCCACCCTATCCTAAACATTGAACAATCATAAATAGTAATATATTAACTCATGCTGTCATTTTATTTTTTGATGTTTGATTTACCTACAAGTGCACAGCTTCAAAGTGGTCCCTTGCTCTGAATTTGAAGTCGGCAGCATGTTCATAACAAGTTGTGATTTTCATGGAAAAGGCTCCATTTAGATAAAAATTGCAGTTCATAAGAAGCAATTGATAAGTGAATTCCTTTCACAAAGAAAAATATCTTGAACAACTGCATTGCTCCTCTAAGTGCATTTGGAATAAAGAAACTCATTCTAACAAATATTAAAACCTCTGGCAAGCAGAGCTTGTTACATAATGATATGTGCTAATCAGTGCAAAAAAACTTGCAATTCTGTTCTAAACTTCCTCCTCAGCATCCTTTCCTCTATGGGAGATGACAGACATCCAGCAAACAGATTGGTGATGGGATAGTTTACAAGGTACATTCTTGTTGAAGAGACCAATGTGGGAGATGGACGTTTTGTCACAAGAGCTACCTATGAGGTGGTTATTAAGTGTTCTTGTAAGTTGCATTTTTCAGTGTTAGTCTGTTTTAAGTTGAGCATTCCAAGTCCCACAGTGGAAATTGAACTTAAGTCATTCCCATTATGAATCAGGAATCCTACAAATTCAGTTAAAAAAATAAAACTTCCTTTTCAAATATCTTTCCATACCATCAGGCCATTTTATATGCAACATTTGTAAATAATTACTTTTACAATATAAGTACTGTTGTGCAGACAAAAGTGGCAGCAAATTTCACATACCTGGATAATTCAAAAATAGCAATGAGAAACTGACTAGTTCATCTGTTGTTTTGGACACAATGGCTGCAGGATAAATATTACAGGATACTCTACATGTCTTGACAAAATGGTATGGCATCAATGACCGCAATGTGATCGACAGAAGGCTTGATGTCTTTCCTAAAAAGCAATATTGCATTGAAATCTCAAGCTGGTTAAGTCCAGGCCTTGCACTACTATCAAGTTGTGCTGAATCTTGCAATGTTTCTTGATTCAAGAGAAACCCCTCAAGTGGAGAATGCTAGTGATTAAATAACGTGTGTTAGTGAAGAAATATTTGTGGCAAGAAAGGATATTTCGGGTATATGTAGCTGTAGAAGGGGTGCAGTGAAGGGTGGGACATAATTCAGAACCTGAGTGCATTCTGTTTCAGTCTATGCTGCAGGTTTGGGTGTATATGGAGAATTAAAAAGGAAGAATTTCTAATTTGGAAGAATGCATACGTTGCATTTATATAGTACCTTTTGCAACCTCAGTAGCCTACAAAATGTTTCATAGCTAATGCATCATGTTTAATGTGTTAGAATTCAGGCAAAAAGAGGAGCCAATTTGAGGACAAGGTTTCACAAAATCAATGAACTAAATTATGAGCTTAATTCATTTTAGTTCTGTTAGTCAATGTTAGTTGACACACCAGGAATATTCCTCCTTATGTTTCAATAAAATAGAAAGCTTTTATCCCACATTAGAGAGTTTAAGAGCTGTGAGTTAAATAGATTTTTTGATTGACAAGGGAATCAAGGGTCACCATGGCTGTCAGATGGAAGAGTGGATTTGAGATTACGATCTGGACAGTCATGAACTTATTGACCAGGTTTAAGGAGCCAAATGGGCCACTCCAGTTCCTATTTCTTGTGTATCTCATAAAAAGTCAACATCTCTTCAGTGCAGAGTTTCCTCAATGCTTCACTGATGTGTTGGCTGAGATGATGTGCTCAAGCCTCCAGAATGGGATGTAACCTGTAATCTTCTGGTTCAGATGCAACAGTGAGCTCAGATTGGTGCTGAGGCTAGAACTTCTGTTCACCTTTCAGACAATCCATCTTTTGAGGATGGTCATGTGCTGGAAATGCTGAAATCCTCTTTGTATTAAGTTCCCTGTACACAGGAATGAATCTAGGAAACTCAGAATAGTGGATATTAGACCAATCTTCTTGAACACTCCCTTCAGCTATCTTGTGGAGATAGCTAACTGAGGCAGCAAAAATAATTAATTCTGCAATGGCATTGGTGGCTAATAACAAATGACAAATTATGTCTTTCTCATGGAGTCAAAGGTGTTCACAATGTGCAGTGCCCAAAATATATCTTCCGATGAGGTGGCCTTCCACACCTTGGATAGTTCAGTGAGTGGAAGCCACCAATGGACATACTTTGGCACATATGTTGGAGGAATTTCCCAGATATCAGCCAAATAGACCTTGAAAAATACCCAGCCAGACTAATGGACATACATTATCAGAAACTACGGTAGATCATTTTTGTGTTGTGAGCTTGCTCTGTCTGTAAAGGTGATTCTTAATCATTTAACATGGCTCATCTGAAGTCAGGATTTCTGTTCCAGCCTTAACCGGAGTTTTCAAGCTTGGGGTTATGGAAGGAGCTGGCATGAAACATCACTTCTCGTCTTGGTCACAAAGTATCGAAATTTCAAAATGCAATTTTAATTTGTTATTTTACTGAGTTTGCCAACTCACATAATCTCAGAAGAATAGACAGGAGGGAAGAACTTAAGATCATTTTCTTTTGTAATCTAGAAGCATAGAAGCAAATAAAAATTAATCACGTTAATCATTAAATAAAGTAACACTTGGTAACCTGCTGCCTCAAGCTATGATAACCATGAGTGTTACCTCTCATCACCTGCCTTTAATAAATTATCTTCCACTTCATAAACTGGCTGGAAGAAGCATAAAATAAAGATTCAGAATTTCCATTTTATTGAAAACAGGAGAAGATTTAATGAACTGCCAATGAAACTGAGGAAGCGTGCACTTTGTGAGAACATGAGTTCATTAGTGATAACAGGAAAACTTGCAGCCAATCACAATAATCCTGTGATAATGATCTGTTAATGCCCTTCAAGCACATGACAAACCACTTAATTGGTATAAAGAACTTGTTGATCCAAGAGGGAAATTTTGAACGTGGAAAATGACTAAGTTATCGGTGGTACAATTCTGTCTTACCAAATACTGTGTACACTGGTAATCTCAATAATGGAGAAATAAAAGTTGATATTTAGTGTGGGATAAAATCTCAAATTGAGGACAGTTAAACAGCTTTTCATAAAGTCAGGATTACTATCAACAAATTAAAATCAAATGAACCAGAAGACCACCCAATCAAGCTACTAAAAGCACCTGATTGCAATGGAGATACAGGAATGCAGCACTTGCTACTTTTCCTGTTTCAAGTACACTACATGCAAATGTGATCACACAACACCAGGTTATAGCCCAACAGGTTTATTTGGAAGTACTAGCTTTCGGAGCACTGCTCCTTCATCAGGTAGCTATGGAGCAGGATCCTACTCCACAGATACTGATGAAGGAGCAGCACTGCGGGACACCACTTGTCACTAGCTGACATTCCAAAATAAAAGTTGAAACTTTATTGCTGGAACAGCACAGCAGGTCAGGCAGCATCCAGGGAACAGGAGATTCGACGTTTCGGGCACAGACCACATCCACTGGGTTTCCCTGGTCTAACCTACTTGTTACCTCTTCAAAGAATTCTAACAGGCTTATCAGGCATGACCTCCCCTTACTAAGTCCATGCTGACTTGTTTTAATCCGACCCTGCACTTCCAAGAATTTAGAAATCTCATCCTTAACGATGGATTCTAGAATTTCACCTACAACCAAGGTTAGGCTAATCAGCCTGAAATTTTTCATCTTTTGTCGTGATTCTTTCTTGAACAAGGGGTTACAACAGTGATTTTCCAATCATCTGGGACTTTTCCTGACTCCAGTGATTTTTGAAAGATCACAACCAACACCTCCGCTATTTCCTCAGTCACCTCCCTCAGAACTCAAGGATATAGCCCATCGGGGCCAGGAGATTTATCAATTTTTAGAACTTTTAGCTTTTCTAGCACTTTCTCTTTTGTAATGGCTACCATACTCAACTCTGCCCCCTGGCAGGCAAGTGAATGTAATAGTGTGATGCTCTGTTTGTGTCAAATGTACAACTTATTGAAATAATATTACAATGTGGTTTACTTTGGCTCAGATTAGATTCCCTACAGTGTGGAAACAGGCTCTTCGGCCCAACAAGTCCACATCGATCCTCCGAAGAGTAACCCACCCGGTCTCATTTCCCTCTGACTAATATACCTAACACTGTGGGCAATTTAGCATGGCCAATTGACCTGACCTGTACATCTTTGAACTGTGGGAGGAAACCAGAGCACCTGGAGGAAACCCACGCAGACATGGGGAGAATGCGCAAACTCTACACAGACAGTGGCCCGAGGCTGGAATCGAACCTGGAACCGTGGTGCTGTGAGGCAGCAGTGGTAGCCACTGAGCCACCATGCCATGATTGTTGAGTAATTCATACTTAAGAGAACCATTTTCCAAACATTCATTTGGGTGTTGTGTACATTTGAGTTTTTACTTTGGATCATAAAATCGTCACATCAGAAAAAAAATGTATTTGAGAAGTAACAAATATAACCTCTTATACTAGAGAGGTGCAGAAGCGATTTACTAAAATGGCTCCAGGATTGAGAAACCTGAGCTATGACGATAGATTGAAGAAGCTAGGACTGTACTCATTGTGAAAAGAACATTGAGGGCAGTTTTGACAGAAGGTTTCCAAATCATGAGTGAGCTGAATAGAGTAGAAAGGGAGACTTTGGATCTGCTTGTGAAAGAGAAAAAGAACAAGACGGGAGGGATTTAAACTGATGTGCAAACAAAGCAAGGATGACGTGAGAAAAAGACATTTTCACTCAGTGAGTAATTAGGGTATGGAATGCCCTGCCTCAAACTATGGTGAAAGCAGGTTCAATTGGGGAAATCAAGAAGGCATTAGATGATTATATGGATAGGAAAGGTGTGCAAGGAAATGGGAAAGAGACTGGAGATTGGCACTAGGTAATAGAATCGGTGCAGGCACAATGGGCAGAATGGCCTCTTTCTGCACTGTAACAAATCTGTGATCACATTCAGAAGGAATGAAGGCAAAAAATCGAGTAAGCTATAGGCCAGTAAACTTGATGTCTGACAAGAGAACATAATAGATTTGATCATTTAAGTGGGTCATACTGGGCACTTGGGAAAATTCTCAAGGCAATCAGATGAGCAAGTGAAAGGGAAATTTTGTTTAACAAATTTGTTGGAATTCTTTGAAGTTTTAACACGTGAGGTGGATAAAGGGTAGCCCATTGGTGCCTGGCACTTGGATTTCTGGAAGGCTTTTGACAAGATTTCAGATGGAAGGTCATTGTGCAAAGTAGGGAATTCTGTAGGGAGTAACACATAGACATGGATAGAAAATTGACTGTGATGTAGAAAAGAGAGAGTATGCAACGATAGATATTTTGAAGATTGGCAGGATGGGATGAGTGGGGTCCTCAGGGGTCTGTGCCAGATCCTCAGCCTTTTTCAATTTATATCACACACTTAAATCAGGGAGAGTGAAGGCATTGTAGCTTAATTTGTATGTGACACAAAGGTAAATGGGAAAGTATATTGCGAAGATAACATAACAAGGATGCAGAGCAATGTTGATAGGTTAAGTGAGTAGATAAAAATCCAGAATGCTGTGCCTCAGAAGGTGGTTTCAATGGGGTTATTAAGTATTTTTGAGGTGGAGATAGATTGAGTCCCTTGCTTAACAGAAATCTAATGTTGCTGGAGAAGAGTCATGGAGTCATAGAGATTTACAGAATGGAAACAGGCCCTTCGATCCAACCTGTCCACACTGACCAGATATCCCAACCCAATCTAGTCCCACCTGCCAGCACCCGGCCCATATCCCTCCAAACCCTTCCTATTCATATACCCATCCAAATGCCTCTTAAATGTTGCAATTGTACAGCCTCCACCACATCCTCTGGCTGCTCATTCCATACACGTACCACCCTCTGCATGAAAAAATTGCCCCTTAGGTCCCTTTTATATCTTTCCCCTCTCACCCTAAACCTATGCCCTCTAGTTCTGGACTCCCTGACCCCAGGGAAAAGACTTTG
>NC_057710.1:49855764-49859451 GCF_004010195.1 Chiloscyllium plagiosum | reverse complement strand
CTGTCCACTACACCTCCAATTTTGGTGTAATCTGCAAACTTACTAACTGTACCTCTTATGCTCACATCCAAATCATTTATGTAAATGACAAAAAGTAGAGGGCCCTGCACCGATCCTTGTGGCACTCCACTGGTCACAGGCCTCCAGTCTGAAAAACAACCCTCCACCACCACCCTCAGTCTTCTACCTTTGAGCCCAGTTCTGTATCCAAATGGCTAGTTAGATTGAATGTGGAATTCAGAATGCAAACAAATCTTATTGAATTGTAGAGAAGGCTTGAATGGTCAAATGGCCTACCTTGGCTCCTAATTTGTACATTCGTATCATCTTTTGAAGGGAAGGATTCAAGTATTCCTCATCTGCCTCAGTGTGATTCAAACCCATGTCCCAGAACTGGTGTTTTGTTTTACTCATCCCATGATATTACCATAGTGTCACTGCCTCTCCAAAATAACTAGTAAAACATAATGGTAAGTTGAAAAGTAGAGATGTTGCCCTAGTTGAAGGATAATAGTTTCTTTGTAGTGTCAAATAAAGAACAAGGATACTGTTTAACCTCATTGGTGGGAGGTATTAATAAAGTACGACAAATTTACTTAAGCATTATGTATCATATATGTCGGGTAATTTATAATGAAGAAGTCTGACTCAAAGCGAGCAATGACAATTTTTAATGTTATTACAGATATTTGACATTTTTAGATCGACAGTGGCTTCACAAAAACATTGTTTGGCAAACCTTTTGTATTATTTATTTTTAACAAGCACACAGCAAGGTGATTTCAATTGTTTTGAGTTGGATCATTGCATCAGTTGTACTTGCGGTCTTTCTAAAAAAAGTAACACATGACTCTCTTGCCTCATCACCTCTCTGCATCCTCCCCAAACAAAGGTTTGACAAATATATTTTCAAGAATATTTTTTGACAATTAATAAAAGACAGCCCATCCCTCAATTTGCTAAAGGAGCATGATAATAGCTAACGCTATTAAGAGAATTGAAATACTGCAACACATGCTACTTTTCTTGTTTAGATTCTTGCAATATAAACTGTGGTCAATGTACTTCTTTTATACAATTACATTGCACAGTTTCTACACCTCATTCTCTTGACCACATGTGCTTACTTATGCTTGAAGTAACACAGCCCACAACACATGGCTCATAGAACACAATCAATATCATACATGAGTGAACATAATGATGCTTCACTGTAACCTCAACACAAGATCCATACTCTGTATTGCACAGATTGAATATCCAACTGCCCAAAGGGGAAATAAGGCCCACAGGTAAATGCCATCACATGTTTGATGCTGGATCCATATTAGCTATTTCAGTCAATGAACAGTGGCACATTATGATTAGCCTTAGTACCTGGTGGAGCTAGTCTGCTGTGCCTGACTGTTATCAAGCAATCCACAGTGGAGGAAGGACACAAGTGATTTCAGCCTGCCTACACCTACTGCCATGACCAATACTGGAGAAAATGCATGGAATAGCTAATGGCCCATGTTCTGTGCCAAATAATTGACTGGTGTCTTTAAAGCATTCTTTATAAGTAAGGAATGTTCTGCCCCCAGTTTATAATATTAAATGCATTGTAACATGATTGGGAAAAGGTGTTTTTCCTTAAGTTAAAAAGGCTGTTCCCATTCTTTTCCCTGTCATGTGATGCTAAGCATTTGACACTAACTCCAGGGATTCAGAACAAGTTTCAACATAAATTTAAGTTTAAAAATGCGAAATCTTGAATTTTCCAATGCAGGTTAGCAACCAGGAACTGTTACTGTCCAGAGGGATTAAGGCTATTGTATTATACTGACTGTCCACTAACTGAAATTAGCTAACATAGACCTAGTATGGAATGTGGGGTGTTCTTCATTTGTGAGGGTTTGTTCCTCATTGAGTGTTTGAATAATTGACTGTGCAGTAGGGAGAGCTCATCCTGTTTGAGATTGCTCTGCTGCATCAGTTCTAATCCTACATGTGACACAAGGTGAAAGGGTATCTTTGTGAATCAAATTCACTTTCCATTTATGGTTTATGTGATCATGAGAACTTCATGATTGTGTTACAAAAATAGAACATGTTGCAAAATAAATTTCAAACCAGCTATTATTTTGGATTTTATGCACTAGATCCTTCATGTTTAGAAATAAAGGAAACCAGTGTATGAATCATATAACCTCATTATCCATGCATCCCAGTCAAAAAAAGTCAGTGGGAGTCAAAGGAGAAATCTTTCTGTTGACTGGAGTCATTTCTGCAACAAAAAAATCACTGTGGTTGTTGGAGGGTGATTGTAATAGGTCCTTAAGATCCTAACTTTCATCAAACTATATTCAACTTAATAAAAGATTGAGATAGGTCTGATGAGAAGATTACAAGTGGGCAGTTTGTGACAATAAAATATTGTTCTGTGTCATTGACAATTTCTCAGATAATGAAATGGTCCATGCCTGTATGCGACAAGACCTGAACAACATCCAGAATTCAGTTATTAAGTAACAAGTAATATCTCCAACAAAGGCAGCCATACCATCCATTGAAATTACCATTGCTAAGTCTTCCACCATCTACGTTGTGGGAATCACCGCTTGTCAGAAACTCACCTGGAACAGCCAGATCAATGCTCCAGCCACAAACACAGGTTTGAGACTGGACAACTGTGGCGAATGGCTCACCTGCTGACTCCCCAGAATCTCTCCACCCAACTAAGATGAGACTTCTTTTTAACATGTGAGGAATGGTCCAGTTGAAACAAACCTCAAGACAATTGACACCACAGAGGACAGAGCAATCTGCTTAATCAACACCCTGTCCACCACATTAGAAATTCACTCTCTCCATCACTGCAGTGTGTAATATATATACATATTTTGTATTCACTCAAAGTATTTGGGCATTACTGGCTGGGGCCATTGCCCATCCATTATTGAGCTTGAGAATGTGGTGAGCTGCATTCTTGAGCTGCTCAAGAATGCTCATGTAGTCCATTTGATGTTTGTACACCCACAATGCCGTTAGGGAGGGTTCCCAGGATTTTGACCCAATGACACTAAAGGAATAAGTGATATATTTCCGAATCAGGATGGCAGTGGATCAATATGTAAACAAAATTTCGGAGACGTATAAGAATAATAAAGGCATTAATAGCACAGGATTGTAACCACGTACATATTAACTGGGAGAAAGCATCTTATCCAGTCTATTCTAACCAGACCTCTCAGTATTCTGTAAGTTTCATTATACCAAGAGGCCTGGATAGAGTGGATATGGAGAAGATGTTTCCACTAATAGGAGAGACTAGGACCCGCGGCACAGCGTCACAGTGAAGGGATATCCTTTTGGTAAAAACAATGACTGCAGATAGTCTATTCTACCAGACCTCTCAGTATTCTGTAAGTTTCATTATACCAAGAGGCCTGGATAGAGTGGATATGGAGAAGATGTTTCCACTAATAGGAGAGACTAGGACCCGCGGCACAGCGTCACAGTGAAGGGATATCCTTTTGGTAAAAACAATGACTGCAGATACTGGAAACGAGTTGCTGGAGAAGAGCAGTGCTGGAAAAGCACAGCAGTTCAGGCAGCATCCGAGGAGCAGGAAAATCGACGTTTCCGGCAAAAGCCCTTCATCAGGAATACAGGCAGAGTGCCTGAAGGGTGGAGAGATAAATGAGA
>NC_057710.1:49756700-49853656 GCF_004010195.1 Chiloscyllium plagiosum | reverse complement strand
TTGGAGCAGAGGGAGTGGAGGGCTGCGCGTTGTGAGGGTGAGAGGTTGGAGTGGGGGAGGGGGGTAGACAGGTTGAGGCGGTTAATGTCCTGGCGGCAGTTGGAAACGTAGAGGTCGAGGGTGGGTAATAGGCCAGCACGGGGTGTCCAGGTGGATGGAGTGTGGTGGAGGCGAGTGAAGGGGTCCTCGGAAGATGGGCGGGAGTCCTGATTGTGAAAGTAAGCTCAGAGGCGGAGGCGGCGGAAGATGTGTTCAATGTCACGGCGTGTATCAAATTCATTAATGCGGAGGGGGATGATGATGAGTCCTTTGCTGAGGACTGATCGTTTGTCCTCAATGAGGGGGAGGTCTGGAGGGATGGTGAAACTCGGCAGGGCTGGGAGCTAGTCCTGGTGTGGGTGTGGAGCTGGGAGTGGGGGCGGAGCATGTAACTGGAGTGGGTGTGGTGGTGGAGGGAATAGGGGTGGAGTCATGAGCAGGGGTGGTGTTCCCCTCAGGGTTCTGGGGGACAGGATATCCTATAGAACTGTGATGAGGAGGTATTTCCTCAGCCAGAGAGTGGTGAATCAATGGAACTCATTGCCACAGAAGGCAGTAGAGACCAAGTGAAGTGTATTTAAGACAGAGATAGGTAGGTTCTTGATTAGTAAAGAGATCAAGGGCTATTGGCAGAAGGCAGGAGAATAAGGTTGAGAAGCACATCATCCATGATCAAATGGTGGAGCAGACACAATAGACTAAACGGCCTAATTCTGCTTCTATATGTTATGATTTTCTGGAGTCATGACCCATCCATGTCAACCAATGCCAATCCATGTCCTATACCTATCTGCCCTAATATCCTCTGCACCAATCTGTGCCCATATATTCACTATATGCCCTTTTACACTCCATATTATGTCCCTGTCCCATCTCTTATAGCTCTTTATAGCTTTGATGTGGAGGTGCCAGTGTTGGACTGGGGTGGAGAAGGTCAGAAGGCACTCACCAGGTTATAGTCCAACAGGTTTATTTGAAATCACAAACTTTCGGAGCACTGCCCCTTCGTCAGTTTTATCCCATATGAGAACAAGCATTTCATTCAAGTGCATTATCCCTTATAAAAGCAAACATTGGAATTAAATGAATTTGCTTCTTAAATGCTGATAATTACTTAGAGGCGTCAAACTATAAAACTATAGGCATTTACCATGATAATGCATGATTGTGACAAGAATTCTGTAAAGTCACCTAGTAATGGAATACCTCAGGCTTACGTCAATAGACAGAAAAAAATAGCATACAGTTATTATTTTTACAACAATCTAGACATTTTTTCCCAAAGATTTAAATTGTAGGACTTTTAAATATCACGATAGCTTTAAAACTCCATTTGACTGGTCCTCTTGACACTTTTGACAGGTCCTTTTAAAAGCTGCTTTTGACAGTTCCAATGGGCTTACCACTTAATGGGTTTATGCAAATTGTATACATATCCATTTAACCATTTCAAAGGTCACCTAACTTCTCCAAATGTCATGTGACCTTCCCCAAAGATGTCTCAAGATGATATACAAAGTAAAAGCCTGGTTTTCCAAAGAATTACACAAGTTCAGACCTGCTCTTAACATCTTCCCTGAACACCTTAGATTTCACTCTGTTTTTACTTGTTCATAGGGTGATGGCATCGCTGGCTAAGAAAGCATTTATTGTCCATCATGAGTTGCCCAGAAGGCAGTTAAGATCAATCATATTGCTATTCTCCTGGAGTCATTTGGAGGACAGATCAGGTAAAGAAAGCAGATTCTATCTCTAAAAGACATTAGTGAATTAGAAACACCATCACAATCAGTTTAGTTTTAATTTTAGTTTCTTTTTATTGAATTGAAATTTCACTGTCAGAGTGAATTTCAAATCCATGTCCTCAGACTATGAGCCTGGGGTTCTGGATTACTAAACTAAAACCAAAAGACCTGTGAATGCTGGAAATCAGAAACAAAGATTTTGCTGGAAAAAGAAATTGCTGGAAAAGCTCAGCAGATCAGGCAGCATCTGTGGAGAGAAATCAGATTTAACATTTCAGGTCAGTTCTGATTTCTCACTCCACAGATGCTGCCAGATCTGCTGAGCTTTTCCAGCAATTTCTAGTTTTGGTTCTGGATTACTAGTCTGGAGAGTTTACCACCACCAATGTCCAAAATCATATGGGAGTGGAGGCAGCTCATGACTGAAATGGCCAGTTACCTCCATGAACTACCCATACATGAATGCTGACTTGACTGTCTTCCTATCCACTGCAAAAATGGGAAGTGCTGTGTTCAGTAGTAGGATTTGCAATATCTGGGTTTTTCCATGATTTTGACCTACTGTGTGTTGAAGGAACAGCACCTTATCTTCCACCTGGGCCTACAGTGCAGAGGACTCAACATTGAGTTCTCAAATTTCAAATGCAAATTGAAGGAACACATTATCTTCTGCCTGGGCAGTCTACAGTCCAGAGGACTCAACATTGAGTTTTCCAATTTCAAATAAGCTTCCCACCCATCTCCAACTCCCTTTCTAGCCCCACCTCCTTCCTTTCATTCCATCTACTGACCCTTCCTTCCAGCTACCAACTGGATTAATCCCTCCCATCAATCAACCAGGTCGTACCCACCACCACCCATGTTCACCTATTACTACCTTACCATTCCGTCCCTCTCCCCACCCAAACTGCTCCTCCTCTTTCTTTATCTGCAGCTCCTGCTGCCCCTACCTCTACCTTCAGTCCTGAAAAAGGGCTATACCTGAAACATTGACTTCTCCACTTCCTGATGTTGCCTAGCTTGTTGTGTCCTTCCAGCCTGGTCAACTTTGGATTCCAGCATCTGCAGTTTTTTTGTCTCCTTCTGTGTATTAGCAAAAATCCAGGTCCAGGACTCCATTCTGACCAACTTCACTGATAGTTTGGTGTTCCAACCGAGGTTACATGCTAAGTTTTCCTTCTTCAATGCATTATCCTTAGCCATCTCCAGGAGCTGTACAGACAGCTTCCTCCAATCTGTAAGGTTGTTCTTTACACTTTGAATTCTCTTGCTGCTGCACAATAATTTGTTTTCTCTCCAATCTCAATGACTTTATGTTTGAACTAGGCTGTGTATCTCCTACTCCTTCTTGATATAATATTGCCATATTAGAGGACAGATTAGTGAGAACATGGCACGCACCAGTGAGTTAGTAGTTTTGACAAGTGTTGCTATGTGCAGATAAGGAGCTGAACAGCCATCTTCAACAGTGTGATTCTATCCAGTAGGTTTATGCCAGGGAACGTTTGGCTTCAGCAAAAAACAAGTGGTGAGGATAAAGTTTGAATTTTTTGGTGAAGCATTGTGTGTTAACCTATTTATAAGATTTACTATACTCAAGCATACACAGTACCTCTTTTACAGTGTGTGCTATATCACAATATTATAGTTCAATTAGATTTAATGAATGTTTATTGTAACCCTTAGTTTAAAACTTTGGAACAAAATCACAAATTGTACAATTTTAGTGTTTAATTAATCTGGATGTTCAACCAATATTCACTGTCATTCGTAGTTTCAACTTGACAACTCTATATATTGCAATTTTTAACTCTTTGTGCACATAGTTGAGAAAAAAATGTCTATCATATCAATTTCTTTGTATCATTAGAAACATATATTATGTTTATATGTTTTATTTCACTTAAAAGTAAATGATACTTCCAAATAGTCCTTATCTAGTGAATATTTATCTATGACACAAGCAGAACATGCAGTAAGTTGCAAAACAGTTTCGTTGTAATCAAAACGATCATGAGATCATGAGAATTTACCATTCTCTGTTAATGCTAAATTCTGTACACTGTTCTGTTCTCCACACACACACACACACACGTATGTGTTTAATTAGCATATAGAGATATGGCTGCCATAAGATGTGACAGAGAGATTTATTCCCAACCTAATCCTCCCCTGAGTAAGGGCTCTTCCATTGTTGTCCGCTCGCCACCTAGCAACCTGTGCGAGGCCTGCCAAAATGCATCACCCTCATGAGCAGTGAATGAGACGATAAGGCAGTCCTGGGACCGACTCTCACAAGCATCTGGTCACAAAACAGGCAACTTAATCACGAAGCTCCTTCAGCCGTTCATTTAATTTATTATGGATTTCAATGGAGGGGTCTGAAAAGAGGATACAGCTTCTTCAGATACAACACTTTTCCTTTTAATACAGGAAGCAGAATAGCAGAATTAGAGGCCTTCTGACATAAGTAGCACAGTCAGTACTTTCAGCTCTTCAATACCATTAGTGACCCATATCTGAAGAGTATTGACATATCTGTTTTGACAGCAAAAACTACTAACCCTTCCCCCATGTGCTTGAACATGGGATCACGATAGAGAAAATAGCACAGCAGCATTTTTATCCTCTAGCAGAATAGATTCTCAATTTCCGAGCTGCGAAACTAGTGCAGTATTTGACAGAACAAATCCATTATTAAAAGTGTCTCCTTATCACACAGCTGGTCAAAGATACAATGTCTGCATTTTTTTCCCCTTTCTTTCTTTTCAGTCTAACATCATTTCTGCAGAACAGCTGTAAAATAAAGAATTAAGTTACTATGGCCTGAAGCGCACCACACTCCTAAGGGAAATTTGTGTTGGTACAGCATAACAATTTACTAAGAGAAATGCAATGCGCTGCTCTGTGATTTTAATACGGTTAGTTTTCTTAATTCAAAACTGCAACTGTTGTAGCAGGAAGTACACTCATTTAGTGTAGCTTGCTGACACAGAATTAGGGAAATTGAAATGTCTCAATTAAAGCTGCTACTTCATTTAATATAGATACAGCAGTTTGAGCAGCCCCCCCCCCCCCCCCCCCCGCCCCCGCCACCCGCCACATCCCAAAACACCCCAGATCTTTCTAAAACCTCCTTGTATTGAAGATTATGGTAAGAAGCCATAGGTACTGTCTGCTGCCTCATCCAAATCTGACCTTTGACAATAAGTGTCCGTGGGCAATTTGACAATGGAAAATTTGCAATCTCGTTTAATTCTATTATCAACAGCCACCCTTACGCAGCTTGCATATTTTTCTAGATAGCAATAAGATAAAAAGCCTGTTTTTCTTTTGCATTTCTAACTCAGAGATATTAATGCCAATTATAACATTCTTAATACTGCCAGTTTATGATCTGATAGCCTGTCCTTTCGTTTGTAACCTCAACTAGTTTTTTTTAAAGTTGCATATCCTCACTATTTTATCAATGTTGCATTGCTCAGCATAGGTCTTACCCCAGACCTCAAAACAACCTGCCATTTCTCCAATAATCTGCAATTGTTGAAGTTAACCTTGATCAACAGACTGATCAGATGGGCACAGTAGCGGCAAATAGAAGTCAACCCAAAAAGAAAGTGTGAACTATTCCACTTGGGAAGGCAAGAGATTGCACTATGAATGGTACAGAATCCCTAGGAAGTACTAATAAGATTGAAAAGACCTGAATCAGAGGCTGAGTCAGAAATGTCTTGTGACATTTAAGCATTACCTAGGTACTCATTTGTGTAGAGCTACAAGGGCTATAGGTCAACAGCTGGAAAACGGGATTAGAGTATTGAGATTTTTGTTAACCAGCACAGATAGGATGGGCTGAATGGCTTCCTTCCATGCTATAAATGTACTTAAGTCCAAAATCTCAATCAGTTGTTAGTTTGCAATTTATTTTGTTGACTACTTTTTCTACCTTGGGGGTGTTCTGCATTGTACTTGGGCTTTCTTTCATCAATCATTTTAATGATTGTAAAATCTTATTTTTGTTCCTTTTCTCCCTCTATGGTCATCATGGCTCTAATTTTAAGTTAGCATTTAAATTGTTTAATGTTACATTACTCTCTTTGAAATTTCAATCAAGGAAAAGCAAGTGGGCAAGCAGCCAATGTTTGTAAATATTGTAGCCATCAAGCTGAAAGATGTCAGCATTGAGAAATGGAGCAACTTTCCATTTTGCACCCAATGTCAGCACTGAGCTGTAACAAGTCAAAAAAAAGATTTAAAAAGCAATCCTTTCACTTCCACAAGAAAGGAGACATTCTTACTTATTATAATCTTGCTAATGACCTCCAAGTCAAGTTGCTATAGTCTTACCAGATCACAGGGCTGCTGTGTCATTACAGACAGGCGATTTAACCTGAGGGCCATCATACATCAAGTGAGGGGAAAGGTTGAGAAGGAGAGCCCATCATTGTAACCTCAGCTAACGTGGAGATTGAACCTACGCTGTTGGCATTACACTGCTTTACAAAGTGACCATCTAGCCAACTAGCCTAACCTGATCCCAGAAGGATGGCCAAGCACTTGCAGCTGTATTGTAACTTTATGGTGAACTCATTTCACTTAGAATCAATGGATATTGTCAATCTGATAAGCTCAAACGACATTTGAACCCAAGTTTCAGAGACCAAAACATTATTTCAATAATATCAAGCCAGCTTTCAGAACCACTGCATACTGCCACTATTAAAATGTATTCAAGGGAGTTATAGTGTGATTCAAGCAAATGTAGATAATGGCACTACTGTGCAAGATTGCCATTGGACAGACTGAACATATGTTCCCAGAGAGGCTGGAGAGTTGTGGTTGAAGTTAAAAATGACTAATGAACATGATAAGGCCAAGAATGTGGATGTCTAGCTATTCATTTATTTTATTTAAATTTACTTTTCACCCAACAGCTGACTAAAATAAGTAACCCACCAATGGGTAGGAAGGAACACCAGTGGGTCCAGGCTCCAGACAGGACCCTTGGGAAAAAGTCACGAAAACCAAGAACAGAGAGAGGCTATGATAAGGAGGGATCAGTGAAAATCATCAGTCCTCGGGCTGGGGGGTGGGGGTGGGAATGGAGGTGTGGGCACTGTTAATTGGTAATGGGTGAGGCCAAAGTCTCTCTCGAAGGTTCTGGGAAATGTTCCTGCTCATGCTGGCACTTTAAGACTATTGAAAGAAGCACGTATCTTCTGCATGTGGAAGCTTCTGCCTTGTTTTCTTGGTTGAGTGCTCCGATCCTTGCGAAACATGAAAAGCAGCAGTCAGTTTTAAACTAGCTTCTAATAGCATATTAAAGACCAAGTGTCCCATCATGATGTCCGGATATCTCCTAGAATGACACTCTTGCAGCATTTTGGGACCATGATTCCACATTTTATTTTCTCATCACTGCTCTGACTCTCCCTCTCATACTAAGGTATGGAACAAAGTGACAAGGCCGATAATTTTTTTTAAAACTCAGTGCCAAGATAGAATGCCGATATCTATTTTCATGTACTTGCACATAGTTAATGCCTTTTCAAAGTAAATCACCTACTGTATGGAAGATCAAGCTTCATTATATCTGTTTCCATTCTGAAAGAGATTTATTGTATTATTATTTTCTTTTGCAGTCTACAGCAACTTGGCTTGCAAACATACGACTGACTGTAATTAACCATGTAAGAGTACACCATTGTCACCAGTAAATTGGGTGAAATCAATACTCTATTTATACTAATCTATTTAAAATTAATTTATATTAATCAGCTTAGGTGGAGAAGATGTGGGCAGAAAAGCTGCACAATACACTTGAGCTCTTTTACTTTGAAGTAAATGTAACCATTTTCCGTTCTCTATCTGGTCCAGGGACCAAGATGTACATTGAATATTGACTATGATCCTTCTGGTTTGGCATTTTGCTCCCTAAAGTGTGTTCAAATGAGTTCTCCAGCAGATTTTGTTTTAAATTCTACAGTAAAAGGTCAGGGATTCCAAGGCCTCATGTCTGGCGTTTGAAGCATCAGTCTGGGAGAGTCACAGTCAATGTGTCATCCAAATAAACAAAGTCCAGTAGAGTTAACTTATCATCTATATAGACATGGATTTTATTTATTGTGGTCATAACATGAACAATGGTCGTAATGAAGATCCTAAATAATATAGCTTGTGATACTTCAATCATGAAAGTGTGTAAAATTAAAATTGGTGTCTAAGTCACAGCCTAGCCTCACACAATCAGAGTAATATGAAAGTTGATGTGTCTAATTCTCAGTAGAATGATTCTGTTCGATTAGCAAACATTCTGTTTCCCTGAGATTCATAGGTACATAGGAATAGATTAACTGGAACAGGAGTAGGCCATTTAGCTCCTCAAGCCTGCTCTGCCATTCAATAAGATTAGGCTGATCTGACTGTAACTTCAAATTCAGCATCCCACCTACTCCTGATAACAACTCACAACCTCGCTTAATAATAACCTACCTACCACTGCCTTAAAAACATTCAAGGTTGTAAGCTGAGCCTATCCAACCTTTCCATAAATGACCAGACCCCCATTACTGTTAGTCTAGTAAACCTATTCTGAACTGTCAACATCACATTTACAGCTTTCCTTAAAAGAAAGTGACCAATTCTGTGCACAATATTCCAGTTGAGGTCTTAACTGTGTCCTTTATAACTGAAGCATGACCTCCCTTTAATAAAAAGAAAATACTGCGGATGCTGGACATCTGAAACAAACACAGAAAAAGATGGAGAAACTCAGTAGTTTGGGGACCCTCTGGGGAAGAGAAAGAGAGTTGAGTTTTGAGTTCAATATGGCTCTTCTTATGAATAGAAAGATTGGAAAATGATTTGCCTTTAATGCTTTACTTTCTTTTCTATGCTTTTTTTTAATGCTTCCATTCGTTATGGTATCATATCTTGTTTTAACGACTTCAGTGGATGGTGTTTTCTCCTGGGCAAGTCCCAGGTACCAGGTGGCTTCCTTTAGCCCTTCCAACAAGGTCACATAGCAATTAAGTTAAATACTACTCACTGAATAAACTTTTTTTAAATACATTTTTGTTCCTTGTCCATTCATTATGGTAGTATAGGTTTGGTGCCTGGCAAGGCAGTCTCCTGGTGTTGTGCTCTTGTCCAGGAGGGGCAGGCTTGGCCTGGTGTGGCCTGGTCTTGACTTTGGTGGCTTCTAAGTATGCCAGCAACTGGCATGAAGGTCTAGTCCTGACACGGACGTTTCCTCTTGCTGTGGAGATCTCTTCCTGGCTTCGGAGGCAGCTTATGCATCTTCAAGCAGCCCAGAGTGGAGCTCTCAGCCCAGCTTGGCGGTCTCTGAGTTACAGTTTCAGCCCAGTTTTCCAGCTTACTGCGAATCCAGGAGCTGTGAATTGAACTGTGATGAATTTTTCCTTTGTCTCCTTCTTATTTATGACTTCTGCTATTAATTGAAGTGTCATGGTATGGTGACTTATAAAACTTTTCACTGCACGTGTTTGTAAAAATACTTCTGACAATAAATTGCTGTTCTGTCCTAATATGTTTTGACAGAGTTGGAGGCAGCACAAAGGGAACAGATTGTGCGGAGGCCAGTGCAAAAGACAAAGGGGCTCTTAATGATGGTGAATGAGAAAAAAGAAATGCAAAATTCGTGTCAATTAAAATGTGAAAGAGGGAATGGGTTCTCTCCATCAGAATTAAAAATAAACAAGACAATGCTGTGAGGTTGGGGGTGTAGGTGAGGATGGGGGAAGAGGGGAAGGTGTTGGGGAAGGGGAAAATGAAAGAAAAATGGGGACAGACATTATGTAATCAGGTTGTGAAATTATGAAGTTCAGTACGGATCCTAGGGATTGTGAAGTGCCTCAGTGGAAAATCAGGTGTTGTTCCTTGTGTTGCACTTTGCTTCATTGGAATGATGCAGCGAGTCCCGGATAAAAACGAGAGCAACGTAGTTTACTAATGTGGAAAGCAACTGGAAGGTTGAGGTAATTCCTACAAATATCTTAAGCTTATTCAAAATGTCCTGCTATAACCTCTCCACTAGTAGCTTCAAACATATTCCATATGACATACATGAAGCCAACTTGTCTATGATTTCCTGTTTTCCATCTCCATTCCTTTTTGAATAAAGTGGTAACATTTAATATTTTCCAATCTAAAACAATGATGAGTTGGAGCACTAAAATTTATAGATCAACTATCTCCCTAGCCATTTTTTTTTGGAGATCAGAGGATGAAATCCATTAGGACCTGGACATTTGTCAGCTCAAAGCTCCAACCATTTACTTAGTATCGCTTCTCTGCTGATTCTGATTTTCCAGGGTTCCTCCTTCCCATTTCCTGAATTATACTTTACAGGCTTATTGGTTGTTGAGCCTTTGTGCAAGGCATTGTAATAGTAAGGATTTAAATATTATAGGCAAACATTTATTACTAATTGAATAATCCATTTTACATTTTAGTTTCACATTTCTGTTTCTACAAAAGAATTTGACTGGAGAATTTATCATAGGTTTGGGTCCCAATTATGCTCAATATCATGCAATGCCTTAGTTACAACTTAACAGAAATTTTGCTGCACTCATTGTATGTTCATATTAAATACTTACTGCCTCTGGTGCAAATGCAGAGATATTAATCCAAGGTCACATAGCAATTAAATTAAACACTACTTGCTGAATAAACCTTTTTTAGTACATTTTTGTTCCTTGCCCATTCATTCCTAGTTAAATAGGGAGTGTATGAAGGCCAGTTTTCTGATGACTTTTGATTATGAAGTAATACAATCCATTGCTGACCAACACAAAATGTCAAGGTTTGGGAACATATTATGAATTCACTATTTATTAAATAGCTATGCAAAGCAGTAAGCTTTAATCTGATGAGAATTGCACATTTTAGGTTATCCTACTTGTTATTTGATGCATTTTTAACTAATTACTGAAGAACCTGAAGGATGAAGTGCTACATGCAGGACATATCAAGGTTTGATATCAATGTTATCCCCGCTACCCTTCTTAAACAAGGGGACAACATTGGCAATTCTCCAGTCCTCCGGAACCTCATCCATGTTCAAGGATGCTGCAGAGATATCTGTTAAGGCCCCAGCTATTCCCTTTCTGACTTCCCTCAGCAACTTGGGATAGATCCCATCCGGACCTAGGGACTTGTCCATCTTAGTGCCTTTTAGAATACCCAACACTTCTCCCTCCTTATGCGGAATCAAACATCTATTTCTAACCTCAACATCCATCATGTCCCTTTTCTCGGCGAATACTAATGCAAAGTACTCGTTAAGAATCTCAACCATTTTCTCTGACTCCACGCATAACTTTCCTCCTTCATCCTTGAGTCAAATCACACTACCTAGTAACAAACAGCTTCTTTCTTCCTGACTTTAGAAAAGGTATTAACTAAAATGCTTCCCACAGCTGGAACCAGGCAGTTTGAGGTTTTGAATCCCTTATCATCAAAATTTGTTTTCAGCTGTCAATTGTCAATCCTCCTTGGATGCATCTGCAGTCCTCACTTTCTCTCATCATAATTAAACCCAAACCTAAGTGATGAAATTGATACTGGGCAATGTTTGAAAAGTGCATGAAGATCAGACTTACAACGTAGATAACCCTAAACCCTTGCCTCCAAAGAGAGACAAGTATTTACATGAGAGCCAAACTTCTGGACAAGAAAAGGTTAACCCAATTGATACAGCAGACATACTGAGTCAGTAAAGCAGAGAATATGTACAGATTCTCTGCATCAGTTCAATGATGCCGATCAAACAAGAATACAAGTTGCTTTATTGTGTGTGAGAATTTGGCACCTGTTAAGGTGAAGGATGTTCATGCCAATCTTTAGAACAAACTTAATACTATTAAATGTCCTATATGTGCATCAAATAGTGGCCCTGAATACCATCATTGGATGCACAGTTAAGACTTCCCACACTGTACCCCAAAGGTATTTCTCAATTTCTCAGCCAAGACTTTTCTGACTGCATGAGTAATATATTTATATTTGCCACTCAAGTGTTAATGCCGCTTTAATGATTAGGGTTATTTAACACAGGTCAACTTGTGTTAGAATACAGAATCCTTCCAGTGCAGAATCAGGGCATTCGGCCCGTCGAATTCACAATGACCCTCTGAAGAACATCCCACCCAGATCCACCCCTGCTAGCCTATCCCTGGGAGAAACTGAGGACTGCAGTTGCTGGAGCTCAGAGTGCAGATGAAGGGCTTATGCCCAAAACATCGATTCTCCTGATACTCGGATGCTGTCTGACCTGCTGTGCTTTTCCAGCACCAAACTCTCGACTCACTAGCCTATCCCTGTAAACTTGCAATTCCCTTGGTCAATCCACCTAACTTGCAAATGCCTGGACACTATGGACAATGTACCATGGCCAATCCACCTACTCTGCACATCTTTTAGTAGATGTGGAGAAAACTGGGGCACCCAAAGGAAACACATGCAGAAAGCGTCGCCGAAGGGTGAAATCGAACTCAGGTCCCTGGTGCTGTGAGGCAGCAGTGCTAACCATTGAGCTACCATGCTGTGCCTGGTGTGGACTCTTAACCTGCAATGAATGGTTTGAGGCTGTCTAACTTGATTTCACATATTTCATTCAACAGATGGAAGAGTGCTTTATTCCATCAGTTTCAGACTGAATTTGAAAACAAAATGGACAGTGTTTAACTCACTGTATCCTCCAGGTCTCTTTTCTACAAAGCCAAAGTAAAAACAATACAATTTAACTGGTTGAAGATGCAAACCCTGAAGGCCAATGTCAGAGGTAAAGCTGAGAACATAAGGAGACCCTTCAATGTCCAAGCTTTTGTTTCTTTCATTATTTTTGAATTCATTTTACTATTTCAAAATAATAGTTTGAAATCCCACTCTGCTGTCTTGAACTCAATGGATGTTCATTACAAATAATATTCCTCTGATAATATTAAAATAAGTTGCAAATTAAAATATAACTTCTTGTTCTTCACTGTAATATAGCTGTGACCCCATTGAGAATTTTAGATATGAGAAGTTATAATTTTAACAGAAACTTTTCCTATAGCAAGAATTAACAGTCATAGAGTCACAGAGTTGTATTATACGAAAACAGTCCAACTTGACCATGCAGATCAGATGTCCCAAATTAATCTAGTCCCATTTGCCAGCATTTGGCCCACATCCATCCAAATCCTTTCTATTCATATACCCTTCCAGATGACTTTTAAATGTGTTAATTGTACCCATTTCCACCACCTCCTCTGGGAACCGGTTTCATATATGTTCCACCCTTTACATGAAAAGTTACTCCTTAGGTCCCTTCTATATCTTTCCTCTCACTTTGAACATATACCGTCTAGTTTTGGACTCCTCCATCATGGTAAAAAAGACATTGGCTACTCACCCTATCTATGCTGTCATCCGGGAGCAAGTTTTACTAGCCCTTGCATTGTGCAATGAGATAGCATTAAGTGCAGGTATCCCTCGGAAGCAGTGACCACAATACGCTTGAATTTAACCTTCAGTTCAAGTGAAAGAAGAGTATGTCCAAAACTCGTGTTTTAAACTTCAATAAAGGTAATTTGAAGACATGAAAGCTAGCAAATTAGATTAAGGAGTGAATTCAGAAAGGGCTGGAAAAGCTCAGCAGGTCTGGTAGAATCAGTGAAGATAAATCAGAGTTTATGTTTTGGGTCTCAGAGGAAGGGTCACCTTACCCAAAACATTAACTCTGATTTCTCTTCACAGATGCTGCCAGACCTGCTGAGCTTTTCCAGCACTTTCTGTATTTGTTTCTGATTTACAGTATCCTCAGTTCTTTTGGTTTAAATTAGGTTAAGATTTAGGTCAATAGATAAACAGTCATGGATGTTTAATGGGATATTTCAGAAAGTACAGAATAAATATATTCCTATGTGGAAAAAAAATCTAAGTGGGATATCCACCATTTGTGGTCAACTAAGAAAGCTAAAGATAGTGATGAGAGGTAAAGCTAAAGAATAAAAACATAAAGGTGGATAGCCAGTCAGAATGTTGGACAAAATGGAAAACCAACAAAGAATGACTGAAAAATAATAATGAGAGGAAAACACAATTTGACAGTAAGTTAGCTAGAAAATAAAGCAGATCATAAAAGGTTCTGTGGGTATTTTAATAATAAAGGAGTTAAGAATGTGAACTTTGGTCCTCTAGAAAATGACTTTTGGCAATTGATAATGTAATACAAGGAGATGAACTGAACAGAGGTTTGTGTCAGAATTCACTGTAAAGAATATAAATAATGTCATAGAAATTGCTATAAATCAGGAAATGGAGGAGAAGGGAGAACGCTAAACACTTGCACTCATTAGTGAGGTGGAACTGAGTATATTGCTGGAGTTGTGGGCTGACCCAGACACTGATAGACTTCATCTTTAGAAGTGACTAATGAGATGGCTAATACTTTGATTTAATCTGCTAAAATTTCCTAGAATCATGAAGGTGCCTTTAGATTGTAAAATAGTGAATGTAATTCTTTTATTCAAAAAGGGAAGAAACAGAAAATAAACTATGGCCATTTAACTTAACATCTGTCATAGGAAAGCTGTTAGATGACTCTATAGAAGCTATAGCAGGATACTTACCCTGGAGTAGTGAGAAGATTGGCTAGCTAAAGGAAAATATAAAAGGAGGTATACCACAGCTAGCAGTGTTGGAACCTCAACATTAGAGTGAATGACTTTATTGTCCTGTGTATTTTAGTGAAAAGTTTCCACTGTTGCCATGACTGGAGTGTCATTTTGAAGGGACCAAAGATATTGCTGCTAAATTTGCAAACAACATAAAGATAAGTGGAAATTAAATTGTGGAAGAAATAAAGAGGGGAAGAAATGCAAAGGGATTTAGGTGGTTTAAGTGAGTTGGCAAAGACGTATCAGTTCAGTATAATGTGGGAAAATGTAAAACTGTACATTTGACAAGAAAAATTAAAAAAAAGAAGCATCTTATATAAATACAGTGAGAAGTTTCAGCGTTCTGATCTGGGTGATCTTGTGCTTGACTTGCAAAACGTGAGTATACAAGTACAGCAAGTAACTGGGAAAGCTAATGCAATGTTATCATTTATTAAAAGGCAAATTAAAGAGAGTTATGCCTCAGTTATACAGGGTACTGGTGAGACTGTACCTGGAGAATTATGTACAGTATTGGTCTCCTCATATAGAAGAGAATGCAAATGTGAAGCAAGAAGTTCAGAAAGGTTTCTAGCCTTGTACATAGAATGGGTGGACTGTCTTATGAGACAAGGTTAGACAGTCTAGGCTTGTGCTTGCTGAGGTTTAGAAGAGTAGGAGGTAACATGATTAAAACATATAGAACCATGGAACTGTAGATGAGGGGAGGATTTTTCCACTTCTGTGATATTCTAGACCTAGTGGCCTCTGTTTCAAAATAAAGGGTTGACCATTTAAGAAAGAGGTGGAGAATTTGTTTTCTCTTTGAGGACTGTGTGTCTGGATCTCTCTTCCTCAATGACAATGGAAGCAAAATTCTTGAATGTTTTTAAGACAAAGGTAGACAGATTCTTGGTTAATGTACTGGTTATTGGGAATAGGTGAGGATATAGAGTAATCCAAATAGTCAAGGCCTCGTTGAATGGTGGAACAGGCGTTATGGACACTGCTGTTAGAGAAACTTCAACTAGACTAAAATTGGTTGGGATGGGATGGGGTTTAGTGCGGTTTGGGAGGATGGAGGGAGTTTTTTTTTGTAATGACATTTAAAAAGGGGACTGATATTATGATAAAAACTCTTTCATGGAGAACTTCTGACAGGTTTTCCTCACCTTTCCGCTATAACCTTGTTGGAGTGCCTGGGGAAACCTTGTAGAGATTTATTTTTAGACACTTCACATTAATTTCTTCAGGGTTCCTCTAATTTTCTACTAAAGTTATCGGGGAGATGGAGAGAACTGAAGCAAAAATTCTAGGCAAAAACCTTTTTGTGGATTTATTTTTCAACAGTGAAAGAAGCAAAGTGCATGAAAAGAGAAAAAGGCCCGTATAGGCGCTGTTTTTGGAACATCAATGACATTGCTAATGTTCTCAAGTGAGAAAAGGAATTTACGTAGGCAGGTGGGACTAGATTGGGTTGGGATATCTGGTCGGCATGGACGAGTTGGACTGAAGGCTCTGTTTCCATGCTGTACATCTCTAAGACTCTATGACTCTATTACCATCAGTGAAATTCTTTACTTGGACAGATAATTGAAGGGAGAGGAAGAGGGTACCATTCTTCAGCACCAGCATAAACAGCAACTATTTTTTTCTGGAGGATAGGGATAGGGACCAACACTGATTGATTTGGGAAAATTTTGGGTTCTATTTTCTATGCATTTCTATGTAAGCCTTTGTGTAGAGGAGAAAAATCAAGTCTATCGTCTTTTAAAGTTAATCAATTAATTTCACCTTAATATGAAAAGTATGTAAATCCTTCCTACACTGGTTTGCTGAATGTGCTTTTGCTTCATTAAGTGTGCAGATAACAATGCAGGTATGTTTCACTGTTCACCTGCCATCAGCTGCTCTAACTGGAGCAACACTGGTGAGAGGACCATCAACCAAAATTCCAATTCCTGTCTGTTTTCATAAGACCATAAGACACAGGAGCAGAGATTAGGCCATTCAGCCCATCGGGTCTATTCCGCCATTTAATCATGGCTGATACGTTTCTCAACCCCCATTCTCCTGCTTCTTTCCGTAACCTTTGATCTGCTGAACAATCAAGAACCTATCTACTTCTGTTTTAAATATACTCTATGACCTGGCCTCCACAGCTTTCAATAGCAATGAGTTCATTGACATTTCAGCAAACTTTGGTAACTGTACATGTGGTTATCAAGCGAGCCATTATATCCAAGCTGACACAATACATGGTCAATCATATCGCACACTTAAAAGCATGACCAGTTAAGTGAGATCCTGGAGGACAGCCATCTAAGGGCTAAGCCAGCAGCTCCAAGGAAGCAAAGGACAGAAAAGATTACAAGTCAAAGTATTAATTTATGTTGAATTCTTAATAGAGCTATCTATTATTTCTTAGCAATTATATAAGCTGATTATTGCATTCTGCACAAAGTTTAAGCAGAAATCTATTACCTCTACAGCAAAAATTTTAAAATGAAGTGGTCCATTATGTTTCCTTTCTTCTTAGAAATTATTTTGGCAGACTTTGATAAATATCTCCTTTGAATTCTGCATCCAGCTTGATAAAGGACTCCTCCATATTTTACCACTCTTGCTTTCACATGAAAAGGTCAAACCTTAATTAAACAGCATTAAGTTCCATTTGTGGTCTAATGGGAAGCCTGCAACTAAAGAGACTTACATTGGAAACAGACAAGAGATAGAGAGCAAAAAAAAACAAAATGTCAAAAGGACCTAGCAATTATTTTAAAAATGCGATCTCCAGCCATGGACAAATGATTAAGAATTATTGCAAATCCTCTATAAAAGTAAGGAGATGTGTACATGATTGAATATTCCCTTCAAAGATCCTGTCATCACATTTACATACTACATGCTGCTGACTAATTGAACCCTTTTGTAACTCTGTTCCTGGGATGCAGCTGCTCTTAAACCCACTTGAAGTCAGGGGCCTCTAGCTTTTCATTAACTGATGAAGAGAAAACAGCCAGCACATGGATGGCTGAGGCAAACATTGTGGGGACTGGGAAAGCATGAAGAAAATACACAAAAGTCTAATAGTTTTAGAACCTCAAAAATATGATCAAATAGTAGCACACCAGGTGTGGCCTTTAATGGACAAAGCCCCATTTCATTAGCAATGGGAATCACAGTTCGGCAGCTGCTGAAGCTAATTACCTGTCATGCACAAAATCACCTAAGTGATAAGCTGCCATAATTTCTGTAGATTCAGTGCTGGCTGACAAACCATTACTGTATGTACTGTTTGGTCAGATTTAGAAAGAAAAAGAAAGCCTTTGAAGCTTGGTTGAAGTCATCATTGTGGTATCTGCTGTCAATCAGATTAATTCATGTTCAAATTCACTAGGGAAAGAACTTAAAATAGAATGTGTGTAATTGGCTAAACTGAGCTGCATTACTAAGGAAGATACTCGTGATCAGCTTGTATGAATCATGCATTCTGTCCAATAAAGTTGCCCCTTTAAGTTTTAAAGTTATTTTCCAGTAAGTGTCATAAATTAACTTGTGCCACAGACAACAACTTCAAAGTTTCTGGTCTTAAACACTGTACGCAAAGCTTACACTACAAGGATTTATTCTTAGCATTGGACTAGGTCAAGCAAAATATTTTGCTGGAAAAGCGCAGCAGGTCAGGCAGCATCCAAGGAGCAGGAGAATCGACATTTCGGGCATGAACCCTTTAGAAGGGCTCATGCCCGAAACATCGATTCTTCTGCTCCTTGGATGCTGCCTGACCTGCTGCGCTTTTCCAGCAACACATTTTCAGCTCTGATCTCCAGAATCTGCAGTGCTCACTTTCTTCAAGCAAAATATTTGTCTAATTCTTCTCATAAATTCTTTTTCAAAAACAATTGTACTATTAATACATTTTTTCAATTTCTTGTAACTACTACCAGAACCATGCTATTAAAGCATAGACTTAAATCAAGTTTCTTCACACCATCATTACAAATATGTAACTTAAGGTAATTCTACACATTAAACATTAACACCATACACTGAAAAAATACTGACATGGGCAGTATAACTAGATTTTTGCTGAACTGCTTGATATCTGTGGAGCTTTAAAAATGGTGAGCAGAACACAGATTCAGAAGCTCCATCCCACTTTCACTGATAGGAGGAGCAGAAATGGACTCACATGAAGTAAACACAGACTCATTAAGGTCATTTGGACTCTGCTAAATTCGAACAAATATTTTTTTATTATAGAAAGGGCTGTAACCTATATGTCAAAAACATGGCTTAATAGATCATAGTTCAATTTACTTACGTTTTAACAAAGCATTCTCTCATTAAAACACAAGCAGGCAATCATGTAGATTTAGGTCTACCAACAAAACAGAAGCTTATTAACAAAAGAAATGAAGATAAAATATAATTAACCAAACTATCTACTTGCAATATTAATTCAGAGTTTTGAATACTTTTATGGTGTATAATCATAAAACATAATAGTCATTTATATGAATGATTTGGATGTGAACATAAGTGGAATGGTGAGGAAGTTTGCAGATTACACCAAAATTGGTGGTGTAGTGGGCAGCAAAAAAGATTAGCTCAGAGTACAATGGGATCTTGATCAGATAGGCAAGTGGGCTGAGGAATGGCAGATGGAGTTTAATTTAGATAAATGTGAGGTGCTGCATTTTGGAAAGGAAAATCAGGACAGGACTTATACGCTGAATGGTAAAGTCCTGGGGAGTATTGCTGAACAAAGTGACCCTGAAGTGCAGACTCATACGTTCTTGAAAGTGGAGTCACAGGTTGATAGGATTGTGAAGAAGGTGTTTGGTATGCTTGCCTTTATCGGTCATTGCATTGAGTATAGGAGTTAGGAGATCATGTTGTGGCTGCCCAGGACATTGGTTAGGCAACTTTTAGAATACTGTGTGCAATTCTGATCTATTTGCTATAAGAAGGATGTTGTGAAACTTGAAAAGACTCGGAAAAAAATTTACAAGGATGTTGCCAGAGTTGGAGGGTTTGAGTTACAGGGAGAGGCTAAATAGGCTGGGCTATTTTTCATGGAGTATCAGAACTGAGGGGAGACCTTAAAGAGGTTTATAAAATAATGATAGGATAAATGGATAGGATAAATAGACAATGTATTTTCCCTGGGGAGGCAGAGTCCTGGCATAGGCTCAGTGTGAGAGGGGAAAGATTTAAAAGGGACCTACGGGGCAACGTTTTCATGCAGAGGGTGGTACGTGTATGGAATGAGATGCCCGAGGGAGTGGTGAAGGCTGGTACAATTAAAACATTGGCTACATGAGCAGGAAGGGTTTAGATTGATATTAGCCAAATGCTGGCAAATGGGACTATATTAATTTAGGATATCTCATTAGCATGGATGAGTTAGACCAAAGGGTTTGTTCCCATGCTATACTCTGTAACATTTTATGACTCTATAATCCCATTAACACCAAATCACTCCTTGCAAATTGCAAAGACAAAGAAACAAAGCAGCTATATGGCACTTCCAAACAGACCCTGATACAAAATGCAAATTCTACACAAGAGTCCATATACCTAATGCTTCCTTAGGTTCAAGTCACTTGGGATTTCAATTTTTAGCTCCAGGAAGAAATATCTGCAGTTCAGGTTGATCATACATCAGTGTAATGTAATCAGCTTTAAGTAGCCCCTTCAAGGTCTAATCCCAACACTTATTATCTGGGTGTGACATTCTCAAAAAAGTAACTCAGTTCAGTTTGTATTCTTCCCTTCTCAGGAAGATCTCTTCTTTGCTCTTGAGGTCTGACCATGATGGATACGAGGTGAGTTGACATGGAAGATATAAGGGCAGACGGAGAGAAGCATGGACTGGCAAGACATGGCATTAAGTTGGGATAATGCTATGGAGGTCATGGGTTGGGTAAACAAGACTTGACACAGCTATTTTTAATGTCAGTGCACAAATACAATGGATTGCTGACACACCTTAAGCTGTCATTCAGGCTGCCATAGTCTGTACTATTGACTTCCATTGTCAAGATACATGTCTTGCAGTGGTCATGAAATCATGAACAATGTAGGAGATTGCACTACCCATAGGATGAACTGTGTTTTACTGATAGCTGTAGCCTGACCCACAGGCCACAATCGGTGATGACTAGGGACAATATTTCATTCTCACTAACACTCAACACTGGAGCCCCCCCAGGGGTGTGTACTCATCCCCCACTGTACGCGCTGTATACTCATGACTGTGTCGCCAAATGCCTTTTACAAGTTCGCTGATGACGCCACCATAGTTGGTCAAATCTCAGCTGGCAACGAAACAGACTACAGATGGGAGGTGAAAGACCTGGAAAAACGGTGCACTCAGAACAACCTAGCTCTTAATGCTGGCAAAACCAAGGAACTCATTATTGACTTTTGGCAGGATGTTAATCATGCCCCCTACACATTAACAGCACAGAGGTGAATGAGTGGAGAGTGACAAGCTTCTGGGAGTGGTCATTAACAACAAGCTTTCTGAACTCTTCATGTGGATGCACTAGTTACAAAGGGCCAACAACGTCTCTTCTTCCTTAGGCAGCTGAGAAAATGTGTCATGACAGCGAATACCCTTGCCAACTTTAATAGATGTGCCATCAGGAGCATTCTGTCTGGATGTATCACTACCTGGTATGGCAACCATACCATTCAAGATCGGAGATGGTTACAGAGAGCGGTGAACTCGGCCTGAACAATCTCAAAGGCCAACCTCCCATCTATAGAATCTATCTACCGGCCCTCTGTCAAGGAAAGGCTGCCAGCATTCTCAAAGATCCATCCCACCCTGGCAATGCTTTTCTACAACCTCGACCATCGGGGAGAAGGTACAGAAGCCTGAAAACACACACCGGCCAGTTTCAAAACAGTTTCTACTCTATTGTTGTTAGAATACTGAATGGACTCACAAACTCTTTAACATTTGCCTGTACCTGTATTTTTATTTTTGCCACTGTTTTGCCTAATATTTACTTAGCTATGCTACTTAACTCTGTGATCTGCCTGTATTGCTCGCAAGACAAAGCTTTTCACTGTGCCTTGGTACACGTGACAATAAATTCAATTCAATTCAATTCAACATATATTTCTTGCCATTGCAACCTTTTTGCTGAAATGCCTTCGCATTTCTGTCACCTTTCAATAATGTCTCAATATGATTCACTTTTTACTCTTGAACAAATCACTTGGCAGTGAAACAGTGATGAGGACGATATTTCCAAACTTAGTTCCAAAGAAATCATGACTTCTGCTCCTAACATAGCATCAGATAACAAACTGATTAATTGATTCCTTAGGTTGTTGGCTGAATGCCATTAACTCTAAATTGTGGATCCTGACATTCACCTTTACATGTAATTGATCTAGAAAGTTCCAGAGCTTCAGTGAGACTTTTTGCTGCTCATCAGTCAATGTGTTAATTTGATGGAGTCCTTAATTTCCAATGGCTATTTTAATCTTTATCGCCTGTCAGTTTCACTATGGAGGAATTGAAAAACTCAATGATTTGTGTTGCCATGAGGCTTGTGGCTTGGGATTTTATTCTGTACATTGGAGATAGCTATCTTTAGTCTCTTCTTGATTTGTGATAGTTTCCCGATATCTATGAGTGACTGCTGTCTCACTCTCAGAGTTTCTACAAACTCTATTATAGACACAACCGTAGAAGATCCTGCTTTGTACATCTCTCATTAGTAAATGCTCGCCATCCTTTTTTCATAATCTGTTGCATATAACTGCCGATGTCACTGTTAAATCATGATGTACCTCAACATTATCATTTCATTCTTATTATATTGTATCATTTCCTTCCCTAGCGAGAAAACTTGAACTTGATTAGGACATCAGTAGCCTTTCAATTCACAATGGAAAATATTGGCATAGTTTTCCTATTTACTGTGGGTTAGGTTTCCTTTACTGGAAACAGCAGACAATGCTGCAGAGTCTTCAGCTTATGAGTCTTTCCATGTCCCAGATACTGTATTAACATAGGTGTGTGAAACTGTAACATTTATCACATTCTTTTGCTTTGGCCCCACCCACAAAGCTGCTTTTCTTCTGGGAACTGCACCTGGTTACACAAATGGCTTTGCAGTGTGGCATCCCAATGCCAAACCTTTGGCAGTAGATCCTAAACCCACTTTATATTCTGACTGACCATTGATACATTATCAACTTTGATCCCCAAAAGTATCCCTGGAACCTCATGGTATTTCTTCTGCTTTTGTAGTAGATTGCTGTGATATCCTTATTTCTGCTTTCTGATTTCTCCCAATGTTCAGACTGCTCCTTCTAGTGACCTCTGCACTGAAGCAAATCAGCACAATTTCTATTTTCATTGTTACCTTTCAACTTTACTTCTGTAACACGGTCTTGAGAAGTGCATCGCTGTCACTAAGTTTTGTTACTGGGCCTTCACAACCAGTTTCCAATCAAACACAGATGATCAAGTAATTTAATTTGATGACTCACAACATGATACACAAGTTATAAAAGAGCTCCATATGTACATACAGCTCTGACTACAGTGTCACTTCCTGCAATGATGATGCCGACTCGCTGCTTACACTTATGAAAGCAATATCACAACATTCCAAATGGCAGATTCCTTGATTGAATACAGAGTGCCTGATAACGAGACACTCACAATGTAACAGGGTTTTTGCTGGGAGGCTTTGTGAGGTAGGGGAAGGCAGCCCAATACCTATTTAATTCCTGAGCCACTGCTGAATTGTGATGAGTGCAGGGATAATGGGTGTCACTTGACTGATTCATGAACCTAATTGATATCCCACTGGCTGTGGCTGGGAACCCTGCACCAATTCCTTGCACCCTCCAACTTGATGAGGGAAAAATTTGCCACCAGCCAGAGACAGAAGTGAGGCCTCTCTGGTGATTAACTGAACCCTCATCAAAATGCTAGGTTAAATTCCATACAATGTTTGGCTTTCACTCCCAGCCTTGATACAAAATGGTTTTATCAAGAAACAAAACCAACCAAACATACCATGTCAGAAATTTGATTAAAATGCCCAGAGAGTAATATATTCAGTCCAAATGCTATTCTTTTTTTTTACAAAGGACAATTGATCCTTTCTTGGATATTGATATTTGTATATGCTGTAATTTTAATATTTACTGATTTTACACAACATATCATTAATGCAAGTGAAGATATGAATGGTTCTAATCTGCATTTATTTTAGTCTGTATTATTAATATCCTCCAACTCAAAGAGAAGTCAGTGGCAAATATGATTCTCTTAAATCTGGTAAGCTGTTTAATGAAACTGGGATAATTACCAATGTCTGAGTGTCACGACCACAGACCATATGAGTCCTTAGAATGATCTGTGAACTCGGAATTTGTATGAGCTTGTTTGGAGCCTACTTTTAGTTTCCGAGAATTTCAATTTAAAAACAGCCAGAAGCACAAGTTTACAGATACAAGGTTAGCTTAGGGCATAGCTATTGCTGAAAGTTATTTACGTTAAAAGTGATAAAGTTGTTAACTAAAATACAGATACAAATATTTTAAGTAATAAGGATAAAATATTTAACATGAATAAGGATAAAAGTTGTACATGAAGGTGAAAGTGAGATTAGTCTCAGTTATCATTGCAGGCTGGTTTGCCTGAAGATTCCATTTCTGAAGTCAAATGGGTAAAGCTTGAAGTTAAATTCAGCAGCTACAATATTTTCTGTAGTCACATAATTGGAGTTGCCCTCAAAGATAGACTAAGCTGAATAGATCCTGGGAGTGAGTGAACACTCCTTTGTTTCACTTCCCCAGCTTTGCATGTTGTGGCTCTTGGTGGCCTGGTTCAATACAGCAATCCTGAATGCCTCTCCTTACCTCTGTTGGTCTTCAGATGATTCTCCACCAATCTCTAGGCAGGTGGTTAATCACATCCAGAATTGTGTACAGGGAAAACTTAAAAATGGCTGATACCAAAAACATGTCAAATCATGCTTCCGTATTAGATATTGTGTTAACTCAAGTCTGAAGCACAGACTCAAATGCTGTCTTTTGTTCAAAGTATTTTTTAACCTGTCTCAGGCCTTAGCTCGGATAGATCCTATTTCATCAGGATTTTTGTGAGGGAAGCCATTGTCAATGGCTTTCTGTTTATCTTTGAAAATCTTCAGTCAATTTCAAAGGATTTCAAAAAGCATCACAAGAGACAAAAACACCACACCAGCTAAATCCAGAAGAGTAGTCATGTGACTTCTGGAAGTCATTTTGTAAGACTTCTCATGCCAAATTTAAGGATGGTATAGCTTTCTTTACAGTAAATAGCTAATATTATTATATAAACTTTATGATATTATGATAATTGCTCCTGTATTCCGCTGTAATGTGAAATAATTCACTTGATCTTCAATACTACTTCCTTCTTTGTTGGGCTGGAAACAGATGGATGTAAAAACATTCACCTGAGTTGAAACTTTATTGCTGGAACAGCACAGCAGGTCAGGCAGCATCCAGGGAACAGGAGATTCGACGTTTCGGGCACAGGCCCTTCTTCAGGAATGCCCGAAACGTCGAATCTCCTGTTCCCTGGATGCTGCCTAACCTGCTGTGCTATTCCAGCAATAAAGTTTCAACTTTGATCTCCAGCATCTGCAGACCTCACTTTCTCCTAAAACATTCACCTGACCAAACCACAGAAACACTTTTCCCCTTGTTACACTTGCTGCTACTTCTGTCCTAGCCTATACTTAGAAAATTAAAGATACCTCTTATTTTTACTTTTCAGTTTTGCATACCTCTGAAATGACCCTGCATATTTGCTCCTTTATGTGTTATCCTATAAAATACATCCAGTCTTATAATGGTGTTCTATTGTTTCTTAACTCTAACCAAATATATTCTATCTTTGACCTTGAAAGGATATCTTCCCTTTCATTCAATATTACCACCCTCTTTGTTTCTTCCCCATCAATTCTTGAACACATTGTATCCAGGAATATTTAGTAGCCAATCCTGCTCCTTTTGAGCCAGATCTCTATTATCACTAAAGCATATTACATTCCCATATGGCTCTTTGTGCCTGCAGCTCACCAACTTTAATTATCATGAATTATACATTTACAACTGCAATTGTCTCAAGGGGAATACCTGAAACAGACATCTTCAAAGTCTGAACTGAATCAAGCAAGCCTGTGCTTTCAACCCCATACATTTACATTTGACTTAATAGTGGCTATTCACCCCATGGACTGCACTCTGGTGTCAGTATTAACACAGTCCAGATGGAAAACACTTTAACCTCAATTCCCTCTGTGTCAAAACTAAACTGATTATCTGTAAACTGAGTGATATCTATTTAGATGTGTTACATATACATACATGTAAAATATCTTTGCATGGCCTATATTTCATGGATGTCTGCAAATAAGGGAGCACAATGAGAGTACGAGAAGATGTTGGTAGTTAATATAAAAGTAATCCCAAAGTCTTCTACTGATGTCTAAATAGTAAAATGGCACTAACAGAAGGAGTGGAGCCCAATAGGGATTGAAAAGGGGATTTATGAATTGGGGGAGATGGTGGAGGCATATGTCTGTCAAACCAAATTCATACTGCCTTTAGCAAGCAAGAAAATGCTGTTTAAGTTATGATTAAAGATATATTTCAGATAGTTCATGGATTTAGAATTGATGAAGAGGAGATATTAGATAAATTATTTGAACTTAAATTTGAGAATGCACCAGGACAGATTGAAATATGTCCAAGGCCATCTATGTCTGGAACCACAGAAGATAGGTGAGATACTAAACAAGTATTTTCAGTTGGTATTTGTTGTGGAGAAGCTAAGGAATTTGTGCAAATAAATTGTGATGTCTTGAAAAGAGTTCATAATACAGAAGAGGTGCTGCTGCAGGCCTTCAAATGCATAAAGATGAATAAATTCCTGGAACCTAATCAGATGTTTCCTAGCCGGAATATATTTATATCATTGACATTTACAGGTAAGGTGCTGGAAGACTGGAGGTTGGTTAATGTGGTGTCATTATTTAAGAAAATTTGTAAGGAGAAGACAGGGAACTATAGACCAGTGAGCCTTACAGCAGTGGTGGGTAACTTGTTGAAGAGGGCCCTGAGGGACAGGAGTTACATGCATTTGAAAAGGCAAGGACTGATTAGGGATATTCAGCATGGTTTTGTGCATGAGAAATTGGGTCTCACTAATTTTATTGAGTTTTTTGAAGAGGTGACAAACATGATCGATGAGGGCAGTGTGATAGATGTCTATCTGGACTTCAGCAAGGTGTTTGACAAGGTTCCACATGGTGGTTAGTAAGGTTAGGTCACATGGGATTCAGGGAGAGCTAGTCAATTAGATACAAAATTGGCTTCAGGGACAAAGGGTGGTGGTGGCGGTTGCTCCTCAAAATGGAAGCCTGCGACCATTGGTGTGCCACAAGGGTCAGTGCTGGGTCCACTGTGTTTTATCATTTATATGAATGATTTGGATGTGAATACAAGAGTTATGGTTAGGAAGTTTGTACATGATGCTTAGAAAATAGTGTAGTGGACAGTGAGGAAGACTTTCTTAGACTATAATAGGACTTTGATCAGATGGGCCAATGGGCTAAGGAGTGGCAGATGGAGTTTTAGGTAAATGTGACCTGTTGCAGTTTGGAAAGGCAAACCATGACATGATAGACCCCTGGGGAGTGTTGCCGAACAAACAGACCTTGGGGTGCAGGTGTATAGTTCCTTGAAAGTGGTATTGCAGGTAGACAGGGTGGTGAAGAAGGTGTTTGGCACGGTTGACTCTTTTGCTCATAACATTAAATATTGGAGTTGGAATGTATTGTTGCAGCTATACAGGACATTGGTGAGGCCACTTTTGGAATACTGCATACAATTCTGGTTGCACTTCTATAGAAAGGATGCTGGTAAACTTGAGAGAGTGCAGAAAATATTTACAAGGATGTTGCCTGGATTGGAGAGTTTGAGTTATAGTGAGAGGATGCATAGACGAGGGCGTTTTTCCTTGAAGCACAGGAGGCTAAGGGGTTATGTTATAGAGGTTTATTATATCATGAGGGGCATGGATTGGGTGAATAGCCAAGGTCTTTTTCCTCGGGTAGGGGAATCCAAAATTAGAGGACATAGGTTTAAGATGAGAGGGAAAAGATTAAAAAGGACCTGAGAGGAAACTTTTTCATGTAGTGAGTGGTGCATGTGTGGAACAAGCTGCCAGAGGAAGTGGTGGAGATGGATACAAATACAACATTTAAAAGGCATATGAATAGGAGGGAAGGATTTAGAGGGATCTGGTCTAAATGCTGCCAAATGGGACTTGGTCAGATTAGGATGTCTGTTCAACATGGAAAAGTTGGTCCAAAGCTTCTGTTTCTGTATTGTATGACTCTATAACTTTGAAGTAAGTGAAATTGAATTTTACAGAGTTTCTGGTCAGAAGTACTTTCTCCTTTCAATCCTCTGTAGAGTCATGGAAGTGCCAGTGGATGAGAGAATTTAAAAATGTTACACCTATGTTCATAAAAATGGTGCAATAAGCTACTATAGTAGTGGCTATGTTACTGGGGTCACTACTTTTCTTAGTATACATTAATAACCTATATGTAGAGGACAAAAACTGGCAATTGGCAAATGATCAGAAACTTGAAAGTATTGTGTACTTTGTAAAGAATGGAGATAGAGACAGACTGGTGGTGTAACCAGTCATATGGCAGAAATTTAATGTAGAGGAGGGTCAAATTTAGTAGGAAGAACAAGGGGAGACAATATAAAAGTAAAAAAATGAAATTCTGAAGGGATTGCTTAGACCTGGGTTATATAGTTGAAGAATGTTGAGAACAGTAGGTTAAGCAGGTGGTTAGATTGAAAAGGCATTTAGATTCTTGGCTCATCTCATATGGGATATTGTGACTGGGAGCCTAGTTAGAGTAGATAGAGAGGACCTGTCACCAATGGTACAAGGATCAAGAATCAGAGGAGACCAAGATATTATGATTGGCAAAAGAACCAATGGCAACATGGGTAGAATCATCTACTGTGGTTAGCATCTGGAATGACCAGCCTGATGGTTGGTGGATACAAATTCAGTCTTGGCTTTCTCAAGAGAATTGGAAATGCAGCCAAGGAGAGAAATGTTGCAAGGTTACAGAGAAAAGCCTGGGTATGGAGAGCTGGCAATGGAGACGTTGAGCCAAATGGCACTTTTCTGTCATGTTATCATTCCATGATTTCATGATGGCTCATCCAAAAGACAGATTCTCTGCAGTACAGCTCTCCCTCAGTACAGTACTGCAATACCAGACTGGAATTTTGTGCTCAAATCTGCTCAAGTTCACATAGCTGGTACATTCTCAACTTTCCATCTAATGCCAATAACCTTTGATTTCCTTGCTTAAAAAGTATATACTTACCTCTGCCTTAAAATTACTTCAGTAATTTTCTGACTCAAGTGCAAGAGTACTATCAGCTGAGCCATGGCTGACACTTTATATGCATCAAACACTGCAGCAGCAATTCAAGTTTTAAAACATAAACTATGGGTACCCATTCTATTTTCTGTCTCTATCCGCTCCATGATCTAGCTTTGGATTTGGCATAAAATGTCAATCCTCTTTTAAAATAATTCTACCCATAGCATGAAGCAGCCCTTTCTCTACTAATCGGATAAGCAGTGACTACAGTTTCAGCTCAAGGCTCTCATCTGACATCCAGACCTCAGGTAATATTAGAGGCCTGGAGCTATCTGTGACCCAGAATGTACTGGCAAAGCAGCAGCAAAGAAAACAAAACAGATTAAGCAATTATTTACTGATGTCCAGCATAATCAGAACCAATCTCTGACATGGTTAGAAATAAAACACAAAGCATGGAGTGATTAAAAAAAACAAGAGTTTACTGAATAGAGATCAATAACAAAATTAGTAGCCCAGCTATGACATGGCAACCTGCCTCAATTGGCTTTTGTTGCATGTTAGGCATTACACAGTTCTATGCCAATTAAAAAGAGATCAGCCGTCTGCAGCTAATGCGAATGAAACTGCACAATGAAGAGCTTAGTATAGGCTTGTGACTTTTGATTTACCTTGTCTTTCTTACTCTTTTCAACCTTGGTGGCACTGTGTCTTGGTTCTTCACTTTAGTTTCACAATAATTAAAAAAAAAATCTATTCCTGTGCAGCTTCAGCTGGTCAACGTGTAAATCAGACAGAAAGGCTATGGCTGAAGCCAATTGTTAATACAAATTATTCTGTGAGTGAGTAATAATTTTACTGCTCAGTGGAGTGGTAATTCACACCAGTGAAAAATTAAAAACAATAATACGCATGTGAATTATCACCTGACATTTTGCAGAATACTGAAGAATTAATTTAAAGGCTGCCTAAGATTCCAAAAATGTTTTCTCTCTGATAGAACAGGGAGACTATTTCAGCAGCCTTATAATTAGATTACATTACAGCGTGGAAACAGGCCCTTCAGCCCAACAAGTCCACACCAACCCGCCGAAGCGCAACCCACCCATACCCCTACATTTACCCTTTACCTAACACTACGGGCAATTTAGCATGGCCAATTCACCTAACCTGCACATCTTCGGACTGTGGGAGGAAACCGGAGCACCCGGAGGAAACCCACGCAGACACAGGGAGAACGTGCAAACTCCACACAGTCAGTCGCCTGAGGTGGGAATTGAACCCGGGTCTCAGGCGCTGTGAGGCAGCAGTGCTAACCACTGTGCCACTGTGCCGCCCACAATGTTCCAGCAATACTTCTAGATAAACCTTATACTCATAATTCACTTATTAGTTAAGGACCTTTTTCGGATTTGAACAAACCCTTTTACAAAATGTGTTCTGCGAGATGTCCTTTATTTGCTCAGAGAATGAGGCTTTGCAAAACACAAGGCAATATGCCAAATTACCACATTCTGCCTATAAACTCTATGGAGTAGATTTGGTCTTTATAAATTATTAGTGCTATGCATCATTTGAATGAACTCCAGGGAGATAAGTCAGGCACAAGATTCACATGATAATTTGCATAACCCATTTGATTTTAGTTCAACTCTAATCAATGGAGGGAAGAAGAGCAGGGTCTCTGACACCTTTATCATTCAAACTGAAAATCCTTCATAACAAACTGTTGATGTTGGTAGTCATTGGGGTGGCTGCCTAAATCGATCGCTGCTAATTGCACCCATTGAAGACATTTTTAACAGGTAGTTTCAGAAATAGAAAAAATCTTAGTTGTGGATTGTTACCATGAGGATGTTGAAAACGAATGGATTTGTGTCCACTGCTTACAAAGGTGAGTTTTAACAGTGCAACATTTGTGATAGGTTAGAAAACAAAGGAAAGGTGACAAGTTTGAATCGGCCATATTCAAAGGAATGAGAAGTTGCTTCAGGAAAAAAACAACGATGGAAGGAAGATTAGAAGGATGTAGACCAAGAGGGATGATATTAGAAAACTTGAAATTGAAAATGGGAGGCTCCTGTGAGCAACAGAAAAGGAAAGTGCAAAATCTTGATATGTAGAGAAATGAGCAGAAGGGCTACCCTTAGGCAGTTCACTGTGACTATTACAAGGAAACAACATAGAATTTTATAAAATAACAGGAGTTCTTGTAACATATAGTTCAAGAATACAGCCCAGTGAAAAATGTTGTAAATCACATTTAGAATGTTTGAAATTGCAATCTTCTATCCTTCAATGTTATTGATTTCAAGGAAAATAGTTTTTGCATTTTTCTTTGTAGCTCAATATTGTTTTTTAAAAGCTTCAGGAATCTTTCTGCTCTTTCAAGTAAAATGTACAAACGAAAAGAATGCTGTAAATACTTTTCCCTATGTAGTGTTATCAATTGTTCTCTTGTCCATTAACAGTGTGTTCAATATGTATGCAACATTAATTCCACTGAGCTACTGTTATTTTAATGAACACAATTTGCTTTGTGATGTATTAGTAGTTCTGTTCATGGTGCTTAATACGAGTAATGAAAAAAAGTCATAAAAAAATCAATCAGCTGATAACTGTTTAGAAATGATGCAATTGACAGAAATGCCAGGTGTGTTGTACTATGGCAAATAATGTCAAAACATTAAAAAAAAAGCAAGTTGTCTGCTGTCTAAATAGAGTATATTTTCTGTGTAATTCTTGTATAAGTAAATAAAAGCCTTGAACATTAGCATAAGATCCTTGGCTCAAATACAGTGGCCCCTGTTGGATAAATAGAAAATGACATAGACAATCAGGAAGGTACACAACTGGGAAAAAAAATCTACCATCCATCTAGCTGATCCACAAAACTTTTTTTCTCTCAGCTGCTCACTTCCTTAAAGATCAATGTCATTTTTATATACACCTACACTGTCTGATAAGGTAGCCCATTCCAACTTCAGTGTAAAATATTTAAATTTGAATTCTGGATAGACCTTTCATATTCTGTGTTTAAGTGCACCTCAGCTTCTGACAGATTTTGTGTCAATCTGAAGCCTTTAATCAGGGTTCAAATAATCTATTCCATTAGGAAAACCGACGCTAGAATAATATCTCATCTGAGTCTTTCTTCTGAAAAATAGTCAAAAGCATTAAGTTTAGAATCAGCTTTTCTGCTCTTCTAAACTGTGTCCAATCACTGGCTGTTCTGACAGTGACACAAATTAAACAGTGTATTCCAGGCCTGGACTTCGGTGCTTTTTATTGGCTACTTATCACCTCTTTGAATGCTCTAATTTCCTGGCTGGTCAATTCAAATTCTGGTTATTTTCTTTTGTAGCTGTTTATTTCTCTTCTCTAATTTATTTACCTTCTATTTTTCCACCTCTATTGACCCCTCCTTTATCTATCTTTCCAATGTATCAGGTGCCATTTGCCTCTTCACTATTGTCTAAAGCAGTATCTAATCTGGCATTCTTTGTTGTAAATATTGGACCTTCTCTACTCTATCTCTTGATGGTAATTGTGATTTCTATGAGACCATAGTCTCTTCGGCAAGGTTTCCATTTTGGTCCTGAGACTTTGATCATTCAAAAAAAAGCAAACAAGATAAATTGATTGTTTCAGTTTGAAAGAGAGAAAGAGACCTGCTGAAAGTACCTAATGAAATACAAATAAATTCTGTTCAAATAATAATGCAGTAAGAAAAGGAAATGAAGCCTTCTATCAACAATAAACAAAAAGCCATGCATTCATTCGGCAGTTTATCAGATCACAGAGAAATATCTCAAGTGTTTCACATATGAAGAATTATTTTGAAGTGCAACAACAATTAAGCATGACAAACATAGCACGCAGTTGCACATAGCAGGATCCAACAAGCTGCAAGGACATGAATGACCAGTTAATAACCAATCTATTTTTGGCCAAGAAACGAACGTTAGCCAAGGCAGAGGTGGAATCCTTTCAATTCTACCATTGATGTTTGGGGGTCCACTTAAAATAATAGATCAGACTATTGTAGCTCAATTTAACATTTTGTCTGATGCATGAATTTCTGACAAAATAGCACGGCTTCTGCACTCGTTTGGAGTGTTGCTCCAGATTATGAACTCAAGTTTTGAACAATGTTTCTTCAAAACAGCTCAGTTTGCAGTAACCTGAAAATTCCCATGTAGACCACTCACAAACCAACCTCTTTACATTACTAGCTATGCATGATTCTGCAAAACAAAAATGGAGGGGCTATGTACTTAAATAAATCACCCCAAATTCAAACATAAAATTAAAAGGAACAGTTGATTAAAAAGTTGATTACAAAGTGAATTTGAGTCCATTACCTTCAAGGTTGAGAAATGCATATGCCACTAGTCAAGTCAAGTTGGTCTTTGAAAGTGTAAAAGATAGAATGACTACATGATCAATTTAGTATAGATTATCTTAATCAAAAACCTGGAAATACACAATTAAATGTAGAAGCCAAAGATGAACAAAGAGAGCCAATATGAATTATAACTTTAATGTTAAAGATAGAAAAATCATTGACTGTTCAGTGGATGACTATTATATATCTGCATTGCCTTTAGCACCCACCGCCCACATCGGGATATGGAATGATACAAGCAAAAAGAGATTAAAGATATATTGTCATGCACATATTTTACTGTAAGATTTTTCTAACTTTGTAATTCTGCTTTGAAGCCTTTCACTCCAAGAACATAGATCTAAGCCTGCACTGCCTATGGTTTTTCAATATGTTTCATAGTCAGAAATAACGTGCAGTATGCACTCAAATTCACAATACATATTTGCAGCTGGTGAAGCTTCCCATTGAGATTGTTAAATCTGAAAATGATCCTTTACATGCTCTCCTAATTTCATCAACACAGCTCCAACCATTTCTTCTTTTCTTGATTTTACTTCCCATAAGATTTCTATTGGCCCTTCAAATAAAACAACCCAATAATTCCACCTCTACTACCATCATCTCTGCTACTGCCACTACCATCGACACCCATTGATACAGATGGGAACTTAGCCCCACTGAGCAAGATGTCCGTCCAGATCTGAAGCAAAGCAACACCACACTTGAACATCAGGAGTACAGCTGAGGATCCACAGAAAGCCATTCAGGTCCAAGAAGCGGATACTAGCCTGGGTACATCCACAGAGGAGATGACACTACCTCAATGGGGAAGAACCACAGCACCATCTGCAAGACAAAGGAGGGCACCTCAGTCAATTGGTTTGGGGGTAGATCTTGTATTTTCCACAAATTTTTAGAGGTTGAAAGAGGAAGGATCATCCCCATTTCATTATCGACCTGGGTCAGATAAATACACTCATCTGAACAAAGGTGGAACAACTATACGTTACTTGAAGACATTGTGCAGGTAGTGGCTGGGGGTTGGGTGTGGCGTGGAAGGGAAGGTGGCTAACAGTTCAATACTCAACTTAACTAAATAGCTTCCACTTTACACACAATGGATCTACACTCCAACAGCCAGGGTTTGTAGAAGAGAAATTCAACATTCTTAATGTAAGACAGTGACTCTGGTGTACATGCTCATTCAGATATTTTACAACAAACCCCTTCTTTTTTGCCTAGCAACGTGGCTAATAGGTTTCTCAAGATCCCAGTGAATGGGAATGAGTATTCCAGATGTAAGTGCTAATATGGCTGAGGAATCTAGTATACATGTATTGTATTAAAAACAAAAATGTCTGTAAAAATGCAGAAGGCCAGGAAACAATTTTGGAGAGAAATGATCAATGTTCCAAGTTCATTTTTTTTCATTTTTTTTCATTTGATCAATGAAAAATCACTGACCTGAAACGTTAAGTCTTTCTCTCCACAGATGTTGTTAGACCTGATGGGTGTTTCCAGTTATGTTCTTTTATTCCTTATTTCTGCTTCTATAGTGTTTTGCTTTTGTATTAATACCATTTATTATGTGTGGGAAGGAACTAATCTTCCAGCCACAGGCTGAAATTTGGTTCCTGTGATAAACATAATAAAAAGTTGAGGGAAGAGTTGCCCAGCCATTAACAAGGAGAAGTATTAGGGACACTAGAGGTTACAAACATAACAGAAACTAGATTCTATCTTAGTTCATGATTGAATAATGATTGATAAAAATCTTGTTGCTGAAATCAACATGATCATCCAACCTTATTAAATTTATAAACAAAAAACATAAATTTATTCACTTCTTTCATGCCATGCTAAATTCGATGTTTGATCAACGAGGTAACAACATCCTATGTAATACATACTCGGCTGACCTGTCCCCTGTGGTATTATTTGCTAGACTACTAATCCAGAGATCCAGATAATGTTGTGGGAGCCCTGGTTTGAATATCACTAAAGCAAATGGTAAAGTCTGAATTCAATGAAATCTGGAATTAAGAGTCTAACAATCTCCATGAAACCATTGTCTACTATCGGGAAAAACCCATCCCGATTCACCCATGTCCTGTGGGAAGGAAACTGCCATCCTTACTTGGATTCCAGACCCACAGCAATGTAATTGATTCACTCGGCATCTGAGATGGGTAGTAGGCACTGGCCTAGCCACCAATGCCCACATCCCCAGAACAAGCATGGACATTTATCACCATATTTCTTGGAAGCTATGATAAGGCACCACTGTTCTTGAAATTATCTTTATAATAGTGAATGTTACATGATGTTTGGGACATGACAAAGGAATATAAACAGACCATTCAGCACCTTGAGCCTGTTCCACTGTAAATCATAAGTAATTTGTGATCTAAATCCACTTTTCCCTAATGTGTTTTAGGCTAGCCATCAAACATGTTCCAATTTATGGACATTTTCATTCATCAGTCATGTAACTTTGTCATGGAAAGATTCTCAAAGACGAAAATTGAACAGTTTGAAGAGGACTTAATAAACACAACCACGATTTCATTTCATTTTTCACTTTCATTTCAATTATATTTCATTAAGTTACATCTAGATCAACATATAATACATGCAAATTGATGCCCTCAGTTCTTCTTGAAATGTAATAGATAGAGTCATTGAGTTGTACAGCATGGAAACAAACCCTTCAGTACAATTCGTCCGTGCTGACCAGATATCCCAACCCAATCTAGACCCACCTGCCAGCACCTGGCCCATATTCCTCCAAACCCTTCCTATGCATATATGCAAAAACAATTGTCACTACTTTCAGTACTGATGAATCTTTTGTAACTATGTATGTTGTGGCACATTTTTGCCAAAACAGTCCTTATTTTTTTGATCAATGCACTTACAGCAGATTGACAGATATCAGCAAAATTATTATATACAGCAGGTAGAATTGTTAGCATAGAAGTCCATCTTACCATTTCTTTCACTGGCAAGGTTATGGTGGCACAACAATACACTTTAATAAAAAAATGTTCCAATGCTTTGTAGAATCATAGAATCGTAGATTCCCTACAGTGTGGAAACAGGCCCTTAGGCCCATCAAGGCCACACTGACACTCCGAAGAGTAACCCACCCAGACCCATTCCCCTCACCTATTACTCTACATTTATCCCTGAATAATACACCTAACCTACACATCCCTGAACACTATGGGCAATTTAGCATGGCCAATCCTCCTTAACTGCACATCTTTTGACGTGGGAGAAAACCGGAGCATCCGGAAGAAACCCACGCAGACAGGGAAGAATGCACAAACTCCACGCAGACAGTCACCCGAGGCTGGGATCAAACCTGGGTCCCTGGTGCTGTGAGGCAGCAGTGTTAATTCTTGTTGTGTAAATTTTTATTAGTTTATGGGATGTGGGCATCACTGGCTGGGCCAACATTTATTGCCCATTCCTTGTTGCTCTCTCTGTGACTGATTTGCTCATGTCAAGTATTGCTTTGTCCGTTGACGTAAAGTATCTGAATCGTTGTATCTTGCGATAAAGGTAGTTAATTTATGCATGAAACAACAGTCCTGATTTCCTAATTGGTTTGAATCTAACATTGGCATGAAGTTATTTAAGTTAAATGAGTTGGCATTAGATGAAATGAAATTAAAAAAACTAGAAAAGCTATGGCTCACTTCCTTTTAATTCAATTTCTGACTGTAAATATTTAGCTAAGGATCGCAACTGTCTCTATCAAGGGCTGAATAAGCCTGGATTTTCACTATGATGGAGGGCCTCCACAGTGTATGAAAAGTGATGAAGGAGCCTGGAAATCACAAGTCTTGCCCTGGAAAGAAGGAACTGCCCATTTAAATTATCAGCTGTCTCTAATGGTGGATTCTTCCAGCCCACAGTGAGTTGAACATATCTGCCACGAGTAGGTCTGAGCTTTGTACATTTCTTTGGAGGGCCAGGGGTACAGACTGCCCTTTTGGTTTTGATCAGGTAACATTTGTGAAGGGGATGGTGTGTTGAGTTAGGCACCTCTGTGAATGGTTAAATGTAGAGATAGGAGGAGTGTGGTGGAGGTTCACTAGACTGATACAGGGGATGGCAGAGCTTGACTGAGAAGGCTGACTTAGGCCTGGACTCACTCGAGCTTCGAAGGGTGAGGTGGCTATTGAACCCTTGCTTGCAGAAGTATAGCCTGGCCTCCAGATGACTAATTGCATGATATTTCTGCGATAACACTATTGGAAAAAATTGGAAATAGTTTCTTATGTGTGAGTGTTTTTTCAATATGTTGACGTTTGCAGTAGACACTTATGAATTTATTTTCTTTAATCTCTGCATGGTTCCTGTGATCTGTCCAAGGTGGTTGCAGGGTGAGTTGGCATAATCAGTGTCAGGGTAAAGAACTTTTTTTATTCATTCATGGGGTGAGGGCATCACTGTTTAGGCCAGCATTTATTGCCCAGGGAGCAATTAAGAGTCAACCTCTTCATTTATGGGTCTGGAGTCATATGTAGGCCAGACCTGGTAAGGATGGCAGTTTCCATCCCAAAAGGACACGACAAACAAGATGGTTTTTTCCAACAATCGACAATGGATTAATGGACATCATTAGACTCTAAATACCAGATTTTTACTGGATTCAGAAATCCACCATCTGCCATGGCAAGATTTACCTGGGTTTCTGGATTAACAGTCCAGTGACAACACCGCTGGGCCATCACCTCCTCATCAGTGGCAGGAAGAATAGTTTTTTTATGACTTGCTACTGTGTTGGCTAAAGGGCTAATGACCATATGGGTTGGTGCATGGTATTTCTTGGCATTGAAGGCATGGGGGCCATGGATATAGGTAAAGGAACTCAGGTGGGCATGAGTGGTTATGAAGTGGGTGCAGGGCATGAGGTAGAATGGATTAGCATAATAAGGCATGGGAACTGTGTGGAGGTGAGTGGGATGCTTTGTGTATTATTCCATTTTTACAAAAAAAAAGGCCACAATACTGGACCCTTGTGGCAGGCATTCCACCCAGCCTGCCTCCATACCAGGAAATTTTTTGGGATCAACTTCCATGACTTCTGATACAGCCTGCCCCTTGAACCAAAACAAACTAGTGCATCAGCACCCATTTTTTAAGGTCAAGCTCACAGAAACTTGGCATTCGCCAGATTCTGGCTAGATGTGCAGTTATAAATCTGTATTTGCTTCCAGACATTCTGTTGATCATAATCAGTCTTCATGTAATAATGGATTTGGTGAAGGAAGATGCAATTTATTTGGCTCCATCCTATAAAGGTGCACAAATGAACCACAACTTTAACAGCATGCTGTTACCCTTTTATCTGTACCAGAAATATGGCTTTCAACAAACTGTCAAGCCCTTCATTATTTTATTTTGATTACTTCTGGTTTGCAACTGAGAGCTGGAGTTGAGATTCAAACTTTGAGTAGCTGTTTTGGAAAGGGCAGAGTAAACAAACCGACATTTATTTATGAAAACTGGCCTGGAAAGATAATTGAATAATAATTATTGCCCTAAGGATACTGTGGATGCTTTTGTATGAGGATGTGTCATGCTCAAGAACTGGCAGCTGGTTGGCTGTTGGATTGGTCAAAGGTGGATTGGTACTGGACAGCCAATCACAGAGAACTTTGAGAAAAGAGAGGGAAAAGAGGGGTTTTGGATAGTTTGAAGAAGACATGATAAACACAAGAATAATTTAATTTCATTGTTAACATTCTTTACAAATATATTTCATGAAGTAAATGTAGATGCAAATTGGAGCCCTCAGTTTTTTTTTGAAATGCATTAGATGTATAAAACCATTGTGTTTAGTTTTAGGACTGATGAATCTTTAGTAACTATATATATCACAGTACTTCCTTGCCTAAACAGTACCTATTATTTTGACCAGTGTGAACCAGTTTTAACTGGGTTTCGAAGCTGTGAGTGTATTTTGAAAACTGTTGAACTTGCAAGTTACAATTTTTTTTAAAATCCCTTAATGGCAGACAGTGTCTGTTTGTCTGTTGGTATGTGACTGAGAGGGTTCTGGTTAAAGAAGACTGGTATTAGATCATAAATATTAAGTCAATTGCTTTTTGTTGTTTATTCATGTTCTGCTAAAGTTATGTTATTAATAATAAATTGTTAATTTCTGTTTAAATTATAAAATTGGTGTCTGATATTTGTTATTCTTAAAGTTTGGTTCGGAACAATTGAGTGCTTTTGAGGGTTATTGAATTTTTAAATTTTGCTGCATTGCAAATCCAAGGAGAGGGAGGTTGATTTAGTTTGCCTAGTTGTTCCTATATTAACAAAATATTGCTACTATTCGAACAGTAACAAAACTTATCCCATACAGCTAGAGTTGGTGCAATAACACCTTTCAAAACCCAAATTCAAATTTCAATCAAACTTTGAATTTTACATCTTGAAGTTTTTTAAGAAAAAACTCATTGATGGGATGTGGGTGTTGCTGGCCTGGCTATCATTTTTTGCCCATTCTTTACTGCCCTGCAGAAGGTGGTGGTGAGCGCCTTCTGCAGGGCAGTAAAGAGCTTTCTTAAGAGCTTTCTTAAAACAACTGCAATCCTTGGAGTATAGGGAAACCTACAGTGCTGAAGGGGAGGAAGTTCCAGGACTTTGGCCCAGCAACAATGAGGTAACGGTGACATAATGCCAAGTCAGGATCTGAGATTTAGAAGCAAACTTGCAAATGATGTTCCAATGCACCTACCTACCCTTGTTCTTCTAGTTTATGTGCCTAAAATGTGCTGTCAAAGGACATTTGGTGAGTTGCTGCAGTGGACCTTACAGATAATGTGCTGCCACAATGTATTGTAAAATGAGTGGGTATTGAAGGTTGTGGTAGGATTTAAAGTGATTATATTTTAGTTTGGTTTGAGGAAGCATGGAGTGGCTCCAAGACTATTATTTTCAACTTAAGCATGAGGACATCACTATTGGTGTAAATACACCACGGGGACTGCAGTGGTTTAAGGAAATATCTGACCACCACATTCTCCAGCAGTTAGGGAGAGCAAGAAAGTCTGGCCCAGTCAACAATTCTGACATTCTATGAGTGAATGAACAAAAATTACAAGGAGGGAGTAACTTCAAAACATTGCTATTACCAAGGAAAGAATACTGAGGAAATTTGACAAGCACCAGGAGCTGATGGACTTCAATCTTAGGGTCATATATAAAGTGGCTACTGAGAAAGTAGGTACATTGAGTTTAATTTTCCCAAATTCCCTAGATTCTGGGAAGGAGATTTTAAAATCGTGAATGTTATTCCTTTCATGAAGTTATAATGTATAGACAATTAATCTTTCATTCCGACTTTTGATTTAATATTATTTTTGTTTGAAAGAAAACACCTTTAAATGAACTAGGACACTTCATTTTAAAACGCCACATGTTCCCGTGTGCAAACTCACTACCCCTCTTCCCGTGTCCTCACTGTTCCCCTCAGCCCGACTTCAGAATCACATGTGCTTCTTCTCTGTGCAGTGTGGCCTTTGCAGCTGACATCACTTGTAAATTTTGTGTGAAAATGTATTGGGTCTAGAATCACACATGTATGCATTCCTGGATTAGCACGCATGCACAGTTCCCACAACTACAAGTTTCAACAAAGTGCCTTCACTGCTATCTAACAGTTTTTCCAACGAGAGACCAAAATTCTTTTCTTTGGATTGTCCCCATTATTTGTCAGTCATCAACTATCACATGATCAAAACTGTCCCTATGTGAAAAGCAATGATTGTAAAAGCTTGCCTGTTGGTTATAGAAGGAAGGAACATCAAGAATACGCAGCACAGAACAACACCAGCTCGCTCTCTCAACAGTTTTACTTTAACCTTGGAACTTCTGTTACAAGTTGGAATACATCACAAGAGATGGAGAAAATAAAAAAATAAAAAAAGTTCAAGTGTCATGACATCTACTTTGAGAAAAAGGACTGATTTCAGTTTTAAAAAGATTCTCCAGAAGAATAGCCAGCTTACATTGACGAAAACTGCTGCACTTGGAGATCAAAGAAACCTCAGAATGTGTGGTTCTTTTAATTTCACACTTTAATTTTTTCCAATTTCACCTTCTCCACCCTATAACTTGTTCTCGTTTGCATGTTAGTACGCGCGGGCATGTCACAGGTTTTAGGTTTACTTGGACAGGTTTTATCTTTCCAATAGATATTATCCCAATAAACATTTCAATGTGAGAGACAGTTGTTAAAACTCAACTGGAGTATTTTATACTGCTCTGGCCATATCATAGGAAATAGGGGAAAGCATCTGGGTGAATGTAAAAGCAGTTTATGAAAAAATAGTTCCAGGAATAAGAAATTTCAGTTATGAGGATAGATTGGAGAAGTTGGGACTGTTCTTCGAGAGATTGCAGCTAAGAGATTTGTTGGAGTTAAAAATCACACAACACCAGGTTATGGTCCAATAGATTTATTTGGAAGCACTAGCTTTCGGAGCACTGCTCCTTCATCAAGTGGTTGTGGAGTATAAGATCGTAGGACACAGAATTTATAGCAAAAGTTTATAGTGTGATGTAACTGAAATTATATTGAAAAAGACCTGGATTGTTTAAGTCTCTCATCTTTTAGAATGACCATATTGGTTTCAGTTCTTTCATATGTAAATCCCAGAGCTTTTTTAAAGTTACAGTCTCAAATGCACTTTAACAATAGGTGCGGGCACCTTCAAATCAGATTTGTCAGAACTTTTCAAAATTATGAGCGGGCTGGTTAAAGTAGATAGAGACAAAATGTTCCACTCATAAAAGGAACAAGAAGAAGTGATGTGCAAAAGAAGCAAGGATGAAGTGAGGAAAAACATTTTGATTCAATGAGTAGTTTGGGCATGGAATGCACTGCCTGCAAATATAGTGGAGACAGGTTCAACTGAGGCTTTCAAGAAGGTTTTGGATGATTATTTGGATAAAAATAATGTGCAAGGTTATGGGGGACAATGCACGAGCTTGCCATTAAGCAATGATACTGATTTAAAAAGTCAGTGCAGGAATGATTGGTCTTCGACTGTAATAATTCTGTGTATTGGTTTTATACCTTACTTGAGTGAGCTTACAATAAAACTAACTCTTTGTTTTCTGTTACTCAGTCTGGCTTATTTATTAATACAACCTTAGACAAGGGTAAGCATATATTGAATTGGAAAAAATCTTAACTCTCTGAAAATTCAAACTTTGGGAAGGACTTGGATGACGGAATTGGACATATGTTTGCTGATTTGCTGATGACACAAAGACAGGTAGCAAAGTAAACTTTGAAGAGTCTGCAAAGTGGTACAGGTAAGTAAAGTGAGTTTGCAAAAATTTGGCAAATGGTATGTAACGTAATTGTGACTCTTCATTAAGAAGAATAAAGAAAACTTAAATGGGAATTACGTCCACCCGATGAAGGAGAGGCGCTCTGAAAGCTCGTGCTTCCAAATAACCTGGTGTTGTGTGATTTTTAATTAAATGGGAAGAGATTGCAGAATGCTGAGGCACGGTGGGGGTGTGTGTGGCATCATGTGTCCTGAAACATGAATCACAAACATTAGTGCATAGATTTAGCAGACTATTTGAAAGGAATGTTGTTGGTTATTGTAAGGGGAATAGAATATAAAAGTTAGGATGAAGATAAAATACTGCGTATGCTAGAAATCAATCACAGAGAATGCTGAAGAAAACCAGCAGTTCTGGTAAACCTGTGTAGAGGGAAAGACAGTTAAGGTTTTGAGTCCAAAATGACTTTTTCAGAACGGGAATTATGTGGTATAAGTTGGGATGTTTTGCTGCAGTTGTGTGGGGTATTGCTGAGACTACCTCTAAAGTACTGGATGCAAGTTTGGTCTTCTTGTTTTAGAAAGAATATCATTGCATTAGAAGCAGTTCAGGGAATCCTCAGTTGACTGATTTCTGAAATGAGCTGGTTATCTTATAAAGTACAGTTTAACAGATTGAGCCTGTTGGGTGGGAGTTTTGAAGAAAGCAAGCTAACATTATAGAAACACAAGAATCCTCACAGCTCTTGAAAGGGTGGATGCTAAAAGGATGTTTCCCCTGCTGGGTGAGATGAGAACCAGGATACACAATTCTAAAAATTAGGGGTTTCCATTTAAGACAGTGATTGGATGATTTTTGTTTTCTCTCAGAGAGCTGAGAGTCTGTGCAACTTTCTTTACCACTAAATGGTGGAGATTGAATTATTTAACACTTTTCAGGTAGATCCTGACTAACAAAGGGATTTAAAGACTGTCAGGGTCAGGCAGGCAAGTGGAGTTGAGGCTACAATCAGAGTCATCACGATCTTATTGGAGGACAGAGAAGGCTTGGAGGGCTGAATGGCTGACATCTGTTCCTGATTTTGATATATGTTTGAATGTTTAATCCTTTCACTAATTACTATATTGAGAATAGTGCATAAAAAATTGACGTTCTCGTTAATTTGTTGACTCTATGTTGATATCATCTGAGAAGATAGCCAAAGTACACTCTGTGAGGGATCTGTGAGGTACAATTGATAGCGAGTTCTGGATTTCCACAATTAACTACATGTGTGCCTTTATCGAATAATGAAAATGAGCACTGACAGTTTTGCTACATTACTACCGCAAATTCTGGGCCAGTAATCTGGAGCTGTTCTCGAATTGTACAAAAGACATGCACCATTTTAATTGGAGCTGTACTACCTAAGAAAGACAAATGAATATGAGGTCATTCATCACCGACTCAGCTTTGTCTTGCTTTTAAATGTCAACTCTTCTGCTATCCTGGATATATATTTCATGCAAATTATGGTGCAGACATACTGGAATTGACAGTGAAACATGTGCAACCATTTAGTACAAGATATATGTGAATCTAGTGAATTTTATGGCACACAGCTACAAATAGAGAATTGATGTTCAATAGTTAAAGGGAAAATTTCACATTCTGCTGGTTCAGGATCAGAAAGACTATTTGATCCAGAAATAAATTTCCAGTGAAATATCTGCATAATCACCAAGATAGTCTGGTTTCATTTTTGTACTGTTGTCCGACTCCATCTCATCTGATGTTGAAATTCTGAGCCACACCTTTTCTTATCTGTAGATTTCGATATTCTGCCTCCTGATCATCCTCATACATCCTGTCAATCTGATGTCATTCAAAAATAATCTGCTGCCAGCATCATTACTCACACTAAGAAGTTGAGTTCACTTACCACCAGTTTGTGTACTGGGCTCGCATTTGTTAAGCAACATGTCATCTGCAAAATTCTCATTGCTGCTTTTAAATCCCTCCATGGGGACCAGTGGTGGAGTCTCATTGTCCATCGTAACCTTGCTCCTTTGTGGGACAAAGTTGAAGCAAGTAAGACTATCGGGGGCAGTACATTCAACTTCCAAGGACCTGGACACTGGAATTCTGTCATTAAACAACACTGGCTCGATGTCCCTTTTCTTCTGAAGGCGATTCTTGAAACATACCTCTTTTGCATAACTACCCTCATGTTTTCTTTAGTGACTTGGTGCCAAATTTGGCTTTATTATCTTCCTTTGTTTATCACTAATGAGGACAACATTTACAGTCCACCCATAGTTCCCTGTGAGAGGGTGATGGTGAGCTGCCTTCTTGAACTGCTGCAATCCATTTGGTGCAGGGATAGCCATAATACTAGATGGGATTGAGTTCCAGGATTTTGACAGTGACACAGAAAGAACTGCAATACATTTCCTAGTCAGGATGGTGAGCAGCTTGGAAGGGAACTTCAAGGTGGTAATATATGTGTATCTGCTACCCTCATCCTTCTAAATGTGAGTAGTCAAGGGTTCCAAAGATGCTGTCTATGGACCTTTGATGAATTTCTGCAGTACATCTTGTCAATAGTACACACAGTCATTCTTCTATAAAGTGTTGGTTGCACTTTGTGCATTCTGCATTATGGAAAAATTGCACTTTACAGACTGTTAAAGTATAATTGCATTACAGCCAACATACACATTAAAAGTTTGCACTTTAGAAACAGCATCCCCAATTTGTCAATTGCATTACCGCAAATTTGCGTTGATGAAACATGTATTATAACAGAACGACCTTTACAGCTGTTAAAGTGCAATGGGGGAGACAGTGACTGTTTGTGAGTACAGTCTGGATGATGTCAAGCTTCTTGACGACTGATGGAGATACACTCATTTAGGTAAGTGAGGAGCATACCATCATAATCCTGTCTTGTGATTTGTAGATGGTGGACAGGCTAAAGCCTGTCTGTAATTTTTATTTGAGTCTTTATTCCTAACCCCTGAACCACGCTTGTAAGCACAGTATGTATATGGCTAGTCCAAGTTAGTATCTGATCAGTGCCAACAACCATGATGTTGATCGGGACATATTCAGTAATGACGATGTTATTGAATACTAGTGAGTGATGCTTAGATTTTCCCTTGTTGGAGCTGGTCATTGCCTGGCTCTTGTGTGGTGTGAATGTTTCTTGCCATTTACCATTACCCAAGCCTGGATATTATTTAGGTTTTGCTGCATTTAGACATGAATGCAGATTGTCTGAAAAGTTCAGAATAATGCTGAATATTGTCAAACTAACTCTAACTTTATGATGGAGGGAAGGTCATTAATGAAGCAGCTTAAGATAGTTGGGCCAAGGATAATATCCTAAGGAATTCCTGCAGGTGACTGATCTCTAATGAACACAACCATCCTTTCTGCCTAATATGACTTCAACCTGTGGAGAGATTTCTCCTGATTCCTATTGACAGGATGTTTTATTACATTAAAGGTACTATCTTAACACAAGTTGTTAAAGTTATTTTAACTCCCTCCATGGCTGCAACTTTAGAAGTAACATTGTTCAATATCTTTACTGCTAATGGATATTACTGTTGACATAGTAGAAGATCTACATATTCTTATAGAGGTAAAGTTATAATATTATGATTATTTGCTGCCTCTGCAAAATCTCATTTACAGTACATTAATTTTCAAGGACAGAAAGTTAGAAGTATGTGCACCCAAATTTCTGATCTGTGTTGCCAGCAGGAAAGGACCCCACCACAGAATGGATTGTAAGATTATCCTTTTTTTTATTCATTTCTGGGACTTGGGCATCACTGATTGGCCAGCATTGATAGCCCATCCCTATTTGCCCTTAAGAAGGTGGTGGTGAGCTGCCTTCTTGAATCGCTGTGGTCCATCTGCTGTGAGTTGACCCACAATGCCGATAGGGAGGGAAATCCAGGATTTTGATCCAACAACTGTGAAGAAACGGTTGTATATTTCCAAGTCAGGGTGGTGAGCGGCTTGGTGGAGAACTTGCAGGTGGTGGCGTTACCAAGTACCTGCTGACCTTGTCCTTCTAGGTGGAAGTGCTATCTAAGAATCTTTGGTGAATTTCTGCAGTGCATCTTATAGGTAGTACACACTGCTGCTACTGAGCACCGATGGCAGAGGGATTGAATGTTTGTAGATGTGGTGCCACTCAAGTGGGTTGCTTTGTCCTGGATGGTGTCAGTTTCTTGAGTGTTGTTGGAGCTGCACCCATCTAGGCAAGTGGGGAGTATTCCATCACACTCTTGATTTGTGCCTTGTAGATGATGGATAGACTTTGGGGTGTCAGGGGTGAGTTACTCGCCGCAGTATCCCTAGTTTCTGACCTGCTTGTGTAGCCACTGTGTTTATGTGGTGAGTCCAGTTGAGTTTCTGGTCAATCGTAACCCCAAGGATGTTGATAGTGGGGGATTCAGTGATGGTAATACCGTTGAATGTCAAGAGACCGTGGTTACAGTGTCTCTTATTGGCGATAGTCATTGTCTGGCATTTGCATGGGGCAAATGGTACTTGCCACCTGTCAGCCCAAGCCTGGATATTGTCCAGATCTTGTTGCATTTGAGCATGGACTGCTTCAGTATCTAAGGAGTCAGGAATGGTGAACACTGTGCAATCATCGGCGAACATCCCCACTTCTGACCTTACGATAGAGGGAAGGTCATTGTTGAAGCAGCTGAAGATTGTTGGGCCTAGGACACTACCCTGAAGGACTCCTATAGAGATGTCCTGGAGCTGAGATGACTGACCCTCCACAACCACAACCATATTCTTTTGTGCTAGGTATGACTCTAACCAGTGGGGTGTTTGTCCCCTGATACCCATTGATTCCAGTTTTGCCAGGGATCCTGGATGCCATATTCAGTCAAATGTGGCCTTGATGTCAAAGGCTGTCACTCTCACCTCATCTCTGGAATTCAGCTCTTTTGTCCATGTTTGAACCAAGATAATCAGGAGCTGAGTGACCCTGGCGAAACCCAAGCTGGGTATCACTGAGCAGGTTGTTGCTGAGCAGGTGCTGCTTGATATCACTGTTGATGACCCCTTCCATCACTTTATTAATGATAGAAAGGACACTGATTGGGTGATAGTTGGCCAGGTTGGATTTGTCCTGCTTTTTGTGTACAGGATATATCTGGGCAATTTTCCACATTGTCAGGTAAATGCCAGTAACTGTACTGGAAGAGCTTTGCTAGGGGAGCGGCAAGTTCTGGATAACATGTCTTCAGTACTTTTGTCGTAATGTCATCAGGGCCCATTGCCTTTGCAGTATCCAGTGCCTCCAGCCATTTCTTGATATCACGTGGAGTGAATCAACTTAGCTGGAGACTGGTATCTGTGATGGTGGGGACCACTGGAGGAGCCCGAATTGGATCATCCACTCAGCATTTCTGACTGAAGATTGTTGTGAATGCATCAGCCTTATCTTTTGCACTGATGTGCTGGGCTCCTCCATCATTGAGGATGGGGAGATTTGTGGAGTGTCCTCCTCCAATGAGTTATTTAATTGTCCAGCACCATTCACAACTGAATGTGGAAGGACTGCAGAGCTTAGATCTGATTCATTGGTTGTGAGATCGCTTTGCTTCATCTATCATTTGCTGTTTATGCCATTTGGTACTACAAACACTCTGTATTTTTTATTTGTTCTCAACTTTTCATTTTAAAGTGAAAACATTGGAGCTTTCCAGATAGATATCATGATGATCTTTTACTTCTGAAAGAAAAGACTCAAAAAACTATGACAAAAACAGAAATGGCTGGAGAAGCTTAGCAAGTCTTTCAGCATCTGTGGAGTGAAAGCAGAGTCAACATTTCAGGTCTAGTGACCCTTCATCAAAACTATTAGTTAGGAAAAGGTGGTATAAATGCTGAAGACAGGGGTTGGGTGAGGTTTATGGTGGTAAAGGAGAGACAGAATTGGTGGAGAGGGTGGAGATAGAGCTTAGAGAGAAAGAATGACAGTTAGGTGAACCAAGGGATGGATAATGGTAAAGCAGGGATGGAGAAAAGCAGCTAATGGGGCTCATAATGAGTTGGCTGTACTGAAAGCAGGCAATGGAGTGACAAGGCCTGGATATGATGGAGGGGTGTGGGGGCAGTAAAGAACATGCAAAAAGGTACTCAGGCCCTAAAATTGCTGAACTCGATTTGAATCCTGAGGACTGCAGGGTTGCCAAGCAGAAAATAAGATGCTGTTCTTCCCGCTTGACTGAGCCTCATGGAGCTGTACAGCAAGCCCAAGACAGAAATGTCGGCTAGGAAACACATTGGGATGTTGAAGCAGCAGGTAACTGGAAGGTCACTTTGAAGATAGAACATAGGCTGAGCGATCACTTTGCGGAACACCTGCGTTTTGTTGCCCCAATGTCGAGGTGAACACATTGTGAATATAGAAGGCTAGATGGAGTGAAGTGCAGGTAAATCACAGTGTTTCTCGTTCCCTGGCATAACATTATCTACCTAACTGTCATTCTCTCTCTCTCTCTGTCACTGAGCTCCATTGCCACCTGTTCTTTCACTCCTTTAGCCACACCCCACCCCCTGTCTTCAGTATATAATATCATCTATTCCTAGCCACTGCCAATTAGAGTCATAAAGTCACACAGATGTACAGCACGGAAACAAACCCTTCGGGCCAACTTATCAATGCCAACCAGAAATCCTAAACTAATTTATTCCCATTTGGCCTCTATTGCTCTAAACCCTTCCTATTCATATATCCATCTCGATGCCTCTTAAGTTTTGTAATTGTACCAGCCTCCATCATTTCCTCTGGCATTCCATACACGCATCACCATCTGTGTGAAAAAGTTATCCCTGAGGTCCCTTTTAAATCTTTCCCTTCTCGCCCTAAACCTATGCCCTCTGCTTCTGGACTCCTCCACTCCAGGGAAAAGACCTTGTCTATTTACCCCATCCATGCCCATTATGATTTTATAAACCTCTGTAAGGTCACCCGTCAGCCTCTGACACTCCAGGAAATATAGCCATAGCCTATGCTGACTCTGCTTTTTGTCCACAGATGCTGCCAGACCTTCTGAGTTTCTCAAGCAATTTCTGCTTTTGTTTTAGATTTCTAACATCTGTATGAACATCAAACATAGAACAGTACAACACAGGAACAGACCCTTCGGCCCATGATGTTGTGCCGAACATGACTAATTGAACTAGTCCCTTCTGTCTGCCCTTGGTCCATATCCCTCCATTCCTTGCATATTTGTGTGCTTATCTAAAAGTCCCTTAAACACACTTATATATCTGCCTTCACCACCAACTCTGGCAGTGCATTCCAGACTCAGACCGCTCTCTGTGTAAAAAAACTTGCCCCTTACATCTCCTTTGAATTTTCCACCTGTCACCTGAAATGTATGTCCCCTGGTATTAGACATTTCAAATCTGGGGAAAAGATTCTGACTGTCAACCATATCCACGCATCTCATAATTTTATAGGTTTCTATCAAGTCTCCCCACAGCCTCTGCCGCTCCAGAGGAAACAACCCAAGTTTTTCTACCTTGCCTTATATAGCTCGTACCCTCTAATCGAAGCAGCATTCTATTAAACCTCTTCTGCATCCTCTCCCATGCTTCCACATCTTTCCGGTAATGTGGTGAGCACAAATTGAACACAATACTCTAAGTGTGGCCTAATCAAAGTCTTATAAAGCTACAATATGACATCCTGACTCTTGTACTTTAATTCCCCAACCAAAAAAGGCAAATATGTCATAGCCTTCTTCACCACCCGATCAACTGTGTGCCCACTTTCAGGGAGCTATGGACTTGAACCCCAAGATCCCTCTGTACATCAATGCTGTTCAGGATCCTGCAATTTACTGTAGACTTTTCCTTAACATTTGATCTCCCAAAGTGCAGCACCTCCGCTAACCCATATTAAACTCCATCTGCCATTTTGCCACCCATACTTGCAACTGATGTATATCCCACTGTATTCTTTGACAATCTTTTATGCTATCCACAACTTTTTGGTTCTTGGTTTTATTTTAGTATTTAACTCAAAAACTATTGGCTGCCTTTGGAAAAAACTTTGCAAACTCCATCTAGTTATTAGAAAACTTGCTGTGATTGGGAATGAGGTTAGCTCAAACTTTTATTTTACATCACATGATGAAATGAATGTAAGAAGAGGAGATAATTGACCCTCTTCTCCCTGCCCTGCCATTCAATTAGACATTAGCTCAACTCATTTGCCTGTTTTCATTTCATATCCCTTGATACCTTTGTCAAAATGAATTGACCTCAAGTCTTTAAAGTTTATTAACTCAATATTTACAGACATTTGGAAGGGAGCATCTTAAGTTTTCAGCATCCTTTTAAAAAACGTTTCCTGTTTCAATCACCAAATGGCTGAACTTGAACTTTAAGATTATTGTCTTTTTGCCAGTATTCACATTGGAAAAGGGCAATGTTAATGAGAACATGGAGATACAAGCTACTAGATTAGATGGGATTGCAATTGACAAAGAGGAGGCTTTAGCAATTTTGGAAGATCTGAAAATAGATAAGATCCCTGGGCCAGATGGGCTTTATCCTTGGATTCTCTGGGAAGCCAGGGAGGAGATTGCAGAGCCTTTGGCTTTGATCTTTATGTCATCATTGTTGACAGGGGTAGTGCCAGAGACTGGAGGATAGCAAATACTGTTCCCTTGTTTAAGAAGGGGAGTCAGTCCAACCCTGGTAATTCTTGGCCAGTGAGCCTTACTTCAGTTGTGGGTAAGTGTTGGAAAAGGTTATAAGAGGTAGGATTTCTAATCATCTGGAAATGAATAATTTGATTAGGGATAGTCAATACGGTTTTGTGAAGGATAGGTTGTGCCTAATTAACCTAATTGAGTTTTTCGCGAAGGTGATAACACAGGTGGATGAAGGTAAAGTGGTTGATATGGTGTGCATGGACTTCAGTAAGGCATTTGATAAGGTTCCACACAGTAGGCTATTGCACAAAATACAGAGTTTGGTATTGAAGGCAATTTAGCGAATTGGACCAGAAATTGGCTAGCTGAAAGAAGACGGAGGTTGGTGGTTGATAGGAAATGTTCATCCCGGAGCTCAGTTACCAGGTGTGCTGCAAGGAATTGTTTTGGGCCACTGCTGTTTGCCATTTTTATAAATGATATGGATGTGAGCGTAAAAGGATGGGTTAGTAAATCTGCAGATGACACTAAGGTAGGCAGAGCTCTGGATAGTGCCAAAGGATGTTGTGTGTTACAGAGGGACATAGATAAGATGCAGAGCTGGGCGGAGAAGTGACAAATGGAATTTAATGCAGAAAAGTGTGAGGTAGTTCACTTTTGGAAGAAATAACAGGAATGCAGAGTTTTGGGCTATTGGTAAAACTCTTGTCAGTGTAGATGAACAGAGAGATCTTGGTGTCCAGGTGCATAAGTCCCTGAAAGTTGCCACCCAGGTTGACAGGGTTGTTAAGAAGGCATATGGTGTGTTGGCATTTATTGGGAGAAGGATTGAGTTTCAGAGTCACGAGGTCATGCTTCAGCTGTACAAGACACTGGTAAAACCGTACCTGGAATATTGCGTGCAGTTTTGGTCACCTCATTGTAGGAAGGATATGGAGGCTTTGGAAAGGGTTCAGAGGAGATTTACTAGGAAGTTGCCTGGTATAGAAGGAAGGTCTTATGATGAAAGACTGAGGGAACTGAGGCTGTTTTCATTGGAGAGAAGAAGGTTGAGAGGTGACTTAATCGAGACATATAAGATAATCAGAGGATTAGATTGGGTGGACAGTGAGAGCCTTTTTCCTTGGATGGTGAAGGCTAACATGAGGGGACATAGCTTTAAATTGAGGGGTCATAGATTTAGACAGATATCAGGGATAGTTTCTTTAGCCAGAGAGTAGTAGGGGTGTGAAATGGCCTGCCTGCAACAGTAGTAGACTCGCCAACGTTAAGGGCACGTAAATGGGCATTGGACATGCATATGGATAATAATGGAACTGTGTGGGTTAGATGGGTACCATATTAATTTCACAGGTCAGGGCAACATCGAGGGCCAAAGGACCTGTACTGCGCTGTAATGTTCTATGTTCTATGTCTCCCATTGTGAACTGTTCTATCAAGGAAATAGTTTCTGTATGTCTACCCTTTTGAATCTCTTTATCATTTTAATCAGCTTGATTATATTAGCACTCCATCTCCTATCTACAAAGGAATATAAGTAACCCAAGATATCCTCATAATCTAACCTGTAAAGTACCTGTATCTTCCTGATGAATCAGTACAAAAACCCTTCCAAAACCAATATATCTCTCTTCAGCATCAATGCCCAAAATTGAATGCAATCCTCCAAATGGTGTCTGACCAAAGCTCTGCACAATTGAAGCATCAATTTCCTACTGTTGAATTCAACCCCCTTGAGACAAAGGCCAACATTCTATTAGCTTTTTTGATTGCTTTTTGTACCTGTGCACTAAAGTGATTTGTGTGCATGGACATTTAAATCCCTTTGCTCTGCCACAACTCCTAGTCTCTCTTTGAAGCAGATTATTATTTTACTTTTGTCTGACAAAATCATCAAACACAGAAAGAGATGCATCAGGGCTTACCACATACACGCTGAAGGTGCACTGAACAGACTGACACACCAGATGTGAACATTATAAGCGGGGTTAATAACTGAGGAGGTATCTGTTCACCTCCCTACACAACTAGTACAGTACAACTCCCTTAATTAAGAAAGCAAAGGGCAGGGAAACCTTTAATCATACTGAATTCAACATGGATTTTACAAACTCCTACAGTATATATCTCAAAATCTCAGGCCATTATGAAGAAGATTTTCTGCCATTTTACAAATTTCTTTCATCCCAAATTATCCAGAACTCACTGAATTTCCCAATTGTGGCTAATTGTAACCAAACAGCATTATAAAGCTTCCAATCTGACAAAGACTCTTGCACTGATGTTCACACAGTTGAATTCCACTAAGTTCTACTCCCCAATTGCTTCGGTTTAGTGCTGGTCAGAGTCGGATGGTTTTAGGTTCAAGTCCCACTGAGAGACTTGAGTACATAATCTAGACTGGCACTTCCATTCAGAGCTTGGATGCTGCATCATAGGTGGATGAGTTGTTAAAGCAAGGTCTGCCTCTGATGTAAACAATACCTCCATACTTCATTGGCGAAAGGGAGCTTTGGCACAAAAGTCATGTAAGACGCTTTGTTATTTACTCCTGTATTCGGACCTTGTTTAAAAATTGGCTGCTTTGATTTCATACATAACAACATTGATTACAATTCAGTGGGATGTGAAAAGCTGTCTTCTAATTCAAGTTCTTTCTTTGCATCTTTGTCCCCATCACTTTGCCTTGGCAGCAAGCATCACAGTAACTGTTGACATTCATGACAATGAGTCTGCAGCAGCTGAGCACAACCTATCAGAGTGTCCCAGCACCTCAATTTGCTTCCTAAAAAATCCAACTATCTGTAAAGATGGGCACTCTGGCCAGATTACTGTCGGGTCCTTTGGGATGGTCTGGCAGGAATACCAGATGTGTATGGGTTGATAAGTGCTGCACAGCCGTTTTGTCATAGCTCCAGTTACTTTAGTCTTCATTTCAAGAGTGTGGGTTGGCCCTCATTTAAAGGAAATATAGTAAAGATGCTGTCAAATTCGAAAGGGTTCAGAAAAGACTCGCAAGGAATTTGCTGGGATTGGAGGATTTCAGCTATTTGGAGAGGCAGAATAGGCTGGGTCTTTTTGCTCCCTGGAGTTTGAGGGATGACCTTATAAAGGTTTATAAAATTATGAGGAGTGTGGATAGGATGAATAGCCAAGGAGTTTTTTCTCAGGAAGGGCAAGTCCAAAACTAGGTTTAGGATGAGAGGGGAAAAGATGTAAAAGGGACTTGAAGGGCAACCTATTCATGCATGTACAGAATTAGCTGCGAGAGAGGTAGTGGAGATGGGTGCAATTATAACATTTAAAGGGCATCAGAATGGGTACATGAATAGGAAGGGTTCAGAAGGACTTGGGCCAAATGCTGGCAAATGGGACTAGAGTAATTTAGATCAGCATAGATGAGTTAGACAAAAGGTCTGTTTCTGTACTGTATGATTCCATGACGACATGAGATTGGAGTTTAGAGTCATACAGAACAGAACAGACTCTTCAATCCAACTCGTCCATGCCAGTCAGGTATCCTAAACTGAACAGGTCACATTTGCCTGTATTTGGCCCATATCCCTCTAAACATTTCCTATTCATGTACCTGACCAAAGGTCCTGCATGGTAGAATCATTAAGGAGAAAGTGAGGACTGCAGATGCTGGAGATCAGAGTTGAGAATGTGTTGCTGGAAAAGCGCAGCAGGTCAGGCAGCAACAAAGGAGCAGGAGAATCGACGTATCAGGCATAAGCCCGAAGAAGGGCTTATGCCCAAAACGTCGATTCTCCTGCTCCTTGGATGCTGCCTGACCTGCTGCGCTTTTCCAGCAACACATTCTCAGCGGTAGAATCATTAGTAAGGTTAGATCACATGGGATGCAGGGAGAGATAGCCAATTGGATACAAAATTGACTTCATAATAGAAGATAGTGGGTGGTGGCAGAGGATTGTTATTTGCACTGGAAGCCTGTGTGACCAGTGGTGTACCACAAGGGCTAGTACAAGGTCCTCTGTTATTCATCCTTTATATCTATGATTTGGATGAGAACATAGGAAGTATGGTTTGTAAGTTTGCAGATGACACCAAAATTGGTGCTGTAGTAGACTGTGAAAATGTTATAAGAGGAGGGAGGTTTTATTGCAACTGCAAAAGATGCTGTTGAGACCACATTACAGACTCCCTACAGAGTGGAAACAGGCTATTCAGCCCATCAAGTCCAAGCTGACCCTCCAAAGAGGGCATAGTCTCAGAAGAAAGGAGCACCAATTTAAGACTGAGATGAGAAGGAATTTCTTCTCTGAGAGTTGACTGTCTTTGATACTCCTTGCCAGAAAGAGCAGTGGGGGTAGAGTCCTTATGTATATGTAAGGCTGAGATACATAGTTTCTTGATCAGTAGGGGAAGGAATCAAGAGTTCAGTGGAAAATGTAGGAAAGAGGACAAGTGATGTCAGAGCAACCGTGATCCTCTTGAATGGTGGTGCAGGCTGGGGGGGCTGAATGGTCAACTCCTGTTCCTATTTCTTATGGTATTATGGTAAGGTAACATCCTCTGGTTGAGTTCCAGCATCACGCATTTTCCTTAAAATCTGACAATATCAGACCATCCCTCTCATTACTACATAGGAGTTTCATTACTCTGTGTACAATTAATCTGTGCTCAACAAAAACAACCTTTTATTGGAATTTTCTTTTGCTATCTTGGCAAGTCAGAACTGTATGCTTTCTCATAGATCATCCAATGAACATGAAAAAAAAAACACAGTAAGGACAAACAAGTAATCAAGTTTCAGAAGAAAAGTTAGCTGCTAACTATTTATTGTTAATTCTTTCTCTGGTAATGTGTGTGCAAATCCTGAACTTTTTTAAATATTCTAAATCAGCTCTGAGTAGGCAAGGACGTTTTCCACTTGCTCATCCATCTGCTTTTTATTCCAAGAGAGACTTCTGCATGAGTAAATACTTGTGAGAATCCTCCTTACTCTTCCTCTAGCGGTCGTGTTGCTATGGTCTGGCGATGGAGGACCTGCATTTCCTTGGTGGAGTGGGAGGGGGAGTTGAAGTGTTGAGCCACGGGGTGGTTGGGTTGGTTGGTCCGGGTGTCACAGAGGTGTTCTCTGAAACGTTCTGACACTTCAACTCCCCCTCCCATTCCACCAAGGACATGCAGGTCCTTGGACTCCTCCATCACCAGACCATAGCAACACGATGGCTGGAGGAAGAGCGCCTCAACTTCCGCCTAGGAACTCTCCAACCACAAGGGATGAACTCAGATTTCTCCAGTTTCCTCATTTCCCCTCCCCCCACCTTGTCTCAGTCCCAACCCTCGAACTCAGCACCACCTTCCTAATCTGCAATCTTCTTCCTGACCTCTCCGCCCCCATCCCCACTTCGGCCTATCACCTTCACCTTATCCTCTTTCCACCTATCGCATTTCCAATACCCCTCCCCTAAGTCCCTCCTCCCTACCTTTTATCTTAGCCTGCTTGGCACACTCTCCTCATTCCTGAAGAAGGGCTCATGTCCGAAACGTCGATTCTCCTGCTCCTTGGATGCTGCCTGACCTGCTGCGCTTTTCCAGCAACACATTTGCAACTCTGACCTCCAGCATCTGCAGTCCTCACTTTCTCCTATTCTCTTCATCACTCTTACCATCAACTGCAAGTCCATATGAACGATTCATGGAACAAGACTGTGAGGATGTAGAAGAACTGAAAATGCTGGAAATGCACAGCTTGTCAATCAGCAGGTGAAATGTTCAATCTCCTTACGAGAACCAAAGGGGAAACCTCTGTCTTCTCTTACTTCATGTGTAATGAAATCTGTTGCCAAGAATCCTACACTAAACTTTCATAATGTGGGGATATGAGCATTTCCAGCATTAGGAGTCCTCATCCTTTACAAAAAAACACAGAAATCTCAATGTTGGATCAGGCATAATGTATCCGGAATGTGGCTTAGTATCCACCCTTTCTAGAAATCTCCACTGGCAGCATATGGGAAAATATATGAATTAACAGTTTTTATCTCTCAAAAGTTCCTGACAACTGAAAGAATAATTAATGTGGTGTGAATATAGTTATCACCAGAAGTAATTCCACAGTATAGGGAAATATTGGCACTGTTCCATTAGCAATAAAATACAACACCATTTTACTGTATGTAATTAACATAAGTGTTAATGGACAGAGAAAGTTAACAATTATCCACCACTGTTTAAATGAGAAATTGTTTTAAAAAAACATTTTCCTTCACCAGTTTATATTTTTAACCTTATTACATGTTCTGTCAAATACATGATGGCAAACAACCATGGGAATGAAAATGGAAATTACCTCTAATTTTCCAACTGGTAAAGTTTGACTTGTGATTCCAAAATCAAGGAATTCACTTCTGACTGAATTTTTAAAAAAATCATTTAACTTTCCCAAACATGTACATCAAGGATGGAGTAATTTGGTCCATCTTAATTTATCCAATCACAGTGAAGTTAGAAACTTAGTTGGTTCTCAGGTAAAGCCAGGTTCTCTACCTGGAAAAAAGTGAGGAATGCAGATGCTGGAGAGTCAGAGCTGAAAAGTGTGGTGCTGGAAAATCACAGTAGGTCAGACAGCTTCCAAGGAGCAGGAGAGTCGACGTTTTGGGCATAAGCTCTTCATTTACCTGTAAATCCCCTCTGATTACAGGCCACATTCTGTGAATATGAACTTTATGAGTATTTGTAACTTGGAAATTTACTGAATATCCTCTACAAAAGTAATCACTCCCTGAAGTGGCCGAGAATTTTATACACACCAACTACATTGATGTAGGAATGCAATCACGTACAGGCTAAAACTGGTAAGATTCTCCTCAAAAGTAAAACCTCCCAAGCCCAGCTGCATCCTGATGCTTTCCATCAGCCATGGTGCAGAAATCGGCAGCAAATGTTTCAGGCGAAAGTGCAGTCAAAACTCATGACTTAATGAGTCGGCATGTAGCTGACCTAGATTCGGGACTTCAGGACTCAGCTGAATAATGTGTGAAGCCACTAGAACCTGTTACATCTCCAGTGGTGTCCAGAACAGAACATAATCCTCCAGTTAAGGCTAACCAGTGTTTTATAGTAATTCATGTATGTAACAGAACCTCCTTGCTTTTGTACTTTATACTCCTATTGATACAGCTTATTTTGCTGTGTGTTTTATTGACCATCTACTCAAGTGTCCAATGTCTTCAATAATTTTTAAATCTTGAGGATGATTTTCCAGGATTTTTTTTCTCTAACTGAAGCATTACAAAATTTTACTCCCACCAATGACATAACACATCTTTTGCTCACCAATCTCCCCAAGAACCAGCCAGCAAGGGTGGGCACCTCACCCTATGACTAGCCAATCAGGAATCTGCAACATCTGGGTCCTAAAGTCTTCCAGTTGTGCCTAATCCTCAAGCGATCTAGCAGCTTATGTTTTTGTGTGCATGTATGTGTGTGTATATGTATATGTGTGTGTGTGGGAGGGGGGTGGAAGTCACAGAGGTTGACAATAAAGCATTGGGTATGGCTTTCACAGGCCAATTTCTTGCCCCCTCTCCTGGCAAGCTTTGCCTCTAACAGAATGGGATAATTGGAGTCCCTCCCCTTAAGCTACCCCAAAACAACCAAAAAAAAACTACCAGTTGTGAAACAAACCAGTTTTCTCATCAGTTGATGAGGCCAGCATCTTGGCAAGAGGTGACTTGAGGCCCTTAAGTCACCACTAATTTAAAACTTAAGAGTATTGTTTCTGACAATGCGATAAAGTCACCCACCCTTTCTTTTGCCCAGCACTTGAACTGCCACGGTGACGATAAGGGGTAAAGTTTCTCTCCAGGACTGATTCACCTGATTATTTCCCTTTTTCATCACCTCTCCCACCAACTCCAGGAAGGTGAAAATTGCACCCATACACCCTGATCCCAATGCTTCTGTTACTCTATTGGAATAATTCTCTTTCATCTATAGTGTCTGCATTATTTCCACCAAAACAAATCACTTCCAAGTTTCTGCATTAAATTTCATCTGCCACTTGTCTGCCCATTCCACCAACTTGTCTCCATCCTTTTGAAGTTTTACATTATCTTCCTCTTAATTTCTAAATAGGACCTAAACTACACTTTGGGGCCCATTGGTGCATATGCAAATCAAGGTTTAAAATATTCTCAGTCCCAATTTTGAACCTTTTGTTCAGGTCTCTTAAAGATACAGGGCATTGGTCATCAAATGCACACTTATGGTGCATGTTTTGTGTCTGTAAAATGAAATGCAACAAGGTCCATTTTATATTTTGCTTTTCTAATTTACATCAGAGAAATCACACTGGACAGATTTTTATATAAGTACATGCAACTCCCTAGCCAGAATATACATACATCGCTTTGTAAAGCATAAATCCTAAATGATTATGACAAAGATTGAACCTGTAATTCTGTTTGTTCTGCTCTTTTCACTTGTGCAATTAATTATGCTTCACACGTGTTTGGCATTCTGAGCGCATTTTAAACAGGAGCGATTTGTAAAGAATTAAAAATAAAAATAAACGTTATTAATCAAAATTGTCATCTCTGCTGTGTTGTGACTAAAAACATCCCCTGGAACCTACAGATTTGTAGCTGAATCATACGAAACCTTATTCTCATCATTCTTAATTGGGGGTTCAAATAATTACAGGCCCAAAGGTGGCTATAGCAGCTCAGTTAATTAATCAACCTACCACTAACTAGGTCAATAATGCACTTTAACCTTTCACCTGCAAAAACCCATAATCACATTTGCACAATGGTGTTGTTTCAGGCTTTTTCCTTTCACTGACAGCCTTTTCAACACAACACCCGACCCTCCAGTTTTGGGAGAAGACAGATTTTTGAAGGTGTACCAACTTGCCTCCAAGCAGCATCTCGTTTTGCTGCAAAATTTCAACTGCATCTGCATTGTTTTATCTCCCATTGCCATCAGGTCTGCTGACAGCTTTAATTAGTTATCAGGACTACTACCATCTACAGCCTTCAGTTGAGAAGGTTAACTATGCCTTTTGTGTTAACCTAAATAATTCAAATACTGGCATCATTTATGTCTGATAGTAAGTCTGGACTTCAACTGCTCAAAACATTTAGGTCATAGGCAAATATCTCATCTGCCAGTCATTCCTCCATTTTTGAATTAGCTTTTAGATAATTTTACCTGGTGTAATGCAGAAAGTCTATTAGCTCAATCTGTACACTACAATGTCTAGCATAAAAATAATATTGACTAAAATTTCTCTGCATAAATAATTTTTTAATCATGATTGTAACATGTGATTTCCATTGAAACACAGAGAGGGTTTTCACTCTGAATTTATGATATGGAATCTTCAACATCACTACATTGTTCATCTTTACACAGTAACAAGATGCTGTAGACAGATGATTTATTAACTCTCCTCAAACATGTGAAGAGTCTCAATCTGTTATTTTGGATAACTTACAAAACCATGAAATACAAAGGCAAGAGTTCTATTCAATTGAAAATGAGGTGAGGACAAAATTCCTGAAAGTCGAACAAACAGTCAGCATTTGTTTTTTTTTTGAAATAAAAAAACTCTTCTGGTTTGGGTGGGAGCTGTCTGCTTTATCAGACATGTCAGCTTACCTTCTCTCCCCACCCCCCACTTACACACACAAACGTTTTAATGTGACTATCTCTTTCTGCCATGCATCAAAGGATAAGGAAAGCTGAATTCAAACAGAGAATCAAGGGCCTGAAGACCGACACATGAATCCATATTAACCATAAATAAAATCAAGTTCAGTATAATCTCCCTGATATTTTGATTCATCTTTATGGAAAACGTTATTGGCTCTGTATTTTTACATTTTCAAAGTTTGGAGAGTTTGGTATATTGCCTGGAGCTATGGTTGTCAACTTCAAAGTAGATTTGAACTCTGGAGACAGAATCGAGTACAGACAGTGTATGGCCCTACAGGATGGCAATTGCTATGATAAAAAGCAATAAGGAGTCAGTCTGGAAAGAAAAATCAAATATTACCAATGACGTAATATGCCAAAAATATAGCTAGAAATTTCATATAAGCTCTATAAACTATTTATCACTAATCAGTGAATAGCACAGAAACACAAATGAAAAATGGAATTGCATTTCTCATTTCAGATCTGCAAACAAATGCATTTAAAGAATTTCAGGATAAGCTGTCAAAAATTGAGCTTTTGAAGAGAACTGAATATAATGCACGCTGGGACATTGAAGAACTGCACGCTGTGCTGTAAATAACAGTCTGTTACCCAATGTCTAAAATGTTAGGAAAATTGAGGGGATATGTTTGGAAGTTTGACAGTCAGAAACACAAAGAGGTCAGGACTTTGCAGTCAAAAGTGGAAAAGCACGTGTGAACACCTCGAACCATGAAGGAGATCTTGTGATCAATTGGAAAGAATGTCATCTGCAGTGGCACCTGCAGCATTCTTTGCTGGGCCTTCAAAGCATAGATCTGGTGTGATTTTGTCAGACTCTACAAGCAACCAATCACATTAACAATTTTCACAGGCTGCCTTTCAAGAACGAAAATAATTAAAATAAATGTATTTGTGCTTTTTTTGACACAGAGCAAATTAAAGATTAGACCATACACTTGGGGTGAATGTGGACATTAAAGATATTCTAAATGAAACCTTCTTAAAAATGAGCTTCAAAAAAATCTAATGCTTAATCATTTGATAGCCCATAATGATTATAAAATTAATTTTTCAGGGTCAGTTCATCAACATTTATTAATCACATCTGTTTTAGAAACCTATTTAGATCTGATTGAACAAGAAATAACTTTTTAAGGCATTCCATATGTCGATGTGGGCAACAGGAACATTCACATTACCAACAAATGTAGAATGCTGGAGAAACTCCCAAATAAATAGGGAAAAGTCGAGAGAGACTCGGCAGGTCTGACAGCATCTACAGACAGAAAAACAGAATTAATGTTTAAAGTCCAATGTGACTCTTCTTCAGAACTGAAAATGTTTGATAATTGCAGAGGCCCAGTTCAACAGCAAAGGGGGTTTCTAAATGTTGCAGAAAGAGAAAAATATAAAATATTTTTGAAACCAAACAAAAACAGAAATTGCTGGAAAAACTCAGCAGTCTGGCATCATCTGTGGAGAGTAAAAAAGAGTTAACATTTCTTCAGAACCTAAACCCCAAATGTTAACTCAGCTTTCTCTCCAAGGATGCTGCCAGACATGCTGAGCTTTTCCAGCAATTTTTGTTTTTCATTCTGATATTCAGCAGCTGCAGCTTTGGTTTCTTTGCTTTTAAATTGAAGTTGAAATTGAAGTTGACATTCCCGCTGCTTGTTGTGATTACTGGCTCTGGTGGGACCACAATCCAGGCTGCGTTCAAACTCTGAGTCACAGCCTGCAACTGCAAGTTTTCAGTACTGACCTGCACAAGCCTGACGTCCTGAAATTACAGTCAATTTTGGGAAGTAATGACATTTGGCATTACTGACTATCACAAAAACCAGCCCACCAAGATTTACCACAGAATGACCTGTTCTATTAATGGTCTAAACCACTAGAGGTATTATTTCAAATAATTTTAAGATACAATCCAATAAATTTCCTTTCTTAACTCATACAAATTGCTAATTGGAAGTTAAGATTCTGAGAATGGGTGGGGATGATTTTGTGTCAGGTAGTCTAATAATGATTGGAAGTTTTCAAGGGTTATTTTGAAATAGTCCTAGTCAGAAATAGTGTGATTTTGAAGCTAATGGATGAAATTATAAAGATCGCTTTTCAACAGGCTCCAGGGGCTTGAGGATATAAAGTTCTGTGATTGAGCTGCTCTCTAACCACACCAACCCTACCTCTCCATATTGGCCTCTTTAGAAGATTGGCACCTGCTTCCCACTCTGGGTGCTGCCTCCAACCTGCCCTTGAAATCACAATCTCATAGAAACATAGAAAACATAGAAACATAGAAAAATACAGCGCAGTACAGACCCTTTGGCCCTCGATGTTGCACCGATCCAAGACCACCTAACCTACACTAGCCCACTATCCTCCATATGCCTATCCAATGCCCGTTTAAATGCCCATAAAGAGGGAGAGTCCACCACTGCTACTGGCAATAGAGAACATCCCGTGTCTGCGTGGGTTTCCTCCGGGTGCTCCGGTTTCCTCCCACAGTCCAAAGATGTGCAGGTCAGGTGAATTGGCCATGCTAAATTGCCCGTAGTGTTAGGTAATGGGTAAGTGTAGGGGTATGGGTGGGTTGCGCTTCGGCGGGTCAGTGTGGATTTGTTGCGCCAAAGGGCCTGTTTCCACACTGTACTGTAATGTAATGTAATGTAATCTCCATCTCCTCTTTTTGACCCCTTGACTTACCTTGCCCACTGCAAGACCATAAAACATAAGAGCAAAAATAGGCCATTGGGCCAAGTAAGTTTACTCCACTATTTAATGAGATCATAGCTGATGTAATAATCTTCAATGCCACATTCCAGACTTCTCCCCATAAACCCTTGATTCACTTACTAATTATAAATTTATCCATCTCAACTTTGAAAATACAGAATGAGCCAGCCTGAACAGTCCTCTGTCATAAAGAATTCCACAGATTCACAAACTTCTGAGAAAATAAATTCCTCTTCACCTCTTTCTTAAATGGGCAATCCCTTATGCTGAGATTATGGCCTCTGGTGCTAGACTCTTCCACAACGTAAAACAACCTTTCTATGTCTACCATGTCAAGTCCCCGATATGATTCAATAAGGTCACCCCTTATTCTCCAAAACTCCAATGAGCACAGACTCACCCTACTTATCTTCTCCTTTTAAGAAAATCTCTTCATACTGTTTTTAACCTAAATGAACCTTCACTGGATTGCTGTAAATGACTGTACAGTAGAACCTCAATTATCTGAACAATTCAGGTGGGGAGTATTTTGTTTGGATAATTGATCATTTGAATAATTGATCTGATCATAAACAAGCAGTAATTTTTGACTGCCGGTTATCCGAACGTTTCTCAGTTATCTGGCAATGCAGGCCATAATGCCGTTTAACTGATAACTGAATGCTAAGCTGCTTAATGCAATTTGTACGGGACCTTGAGGTAATTGATGTTCGGATGATCAAGGTTATACTGGATAGTTTTCCTTGGGGAGCTAAACTGAGTTTACCTTGCCCTCTGGGCTCTTGCACGTTGGCTCTGGGGATTACTTGTAATACCTGCAGTGGCCAGCACTCCTGGTGGTTCCGAAAGTACTACAGAGGTACCAGTCGATTAGATTACTAGCAGTTGACTGAGCTGGGACCCCTGCTGAATGAAGATCTCCAGCCACTTTCAAACCACAGTGGGTTAGCCTGGATGATCAGAAATGCATTACCTGCTGACTTCACTGGTAACAAGGCAAGAAACTCCACTGTCAGAGAAATTTCTACCTCATGTATTGATGATACTTCCTCTGCATTTTATTTTGTTGGTCCACAATAAAGAATATTTCTACTCATTTTACAGTAAGATCTATTAATGATTCAGCTGAAATATATATATATATATATATATATGAAAACAAACTACAAGTAGAAAGCTCAAGTGCATTGAGACATGTGAAGCTTGAATATTTTGAGTTCTTTCATGGTTCTTTGAGGATATTGCTTTTTCTTGCACTTTATGCCAATGCTGCTACCTTTACATTGAGATCACAATCTGGATTATTTCTGGGTTGTGGGTCTCTGCACATGCTGTCCATAAGGTTGCTTAATTCCTAGCTCAAGGTAATGTTCTTCCAACTCCTTATGTAGAGTACCACTTCCTTATTTAAGTCTGTATATAGTTGGTCATCAAATATAGCTTTCTGGTATAGTGTCTCAGACATTGCTCTTTAAATGGTCATTCTAGACTTGTGTTTTCTCTCTTACTAATGTCCTGGTGTTTGATCTCTTATATTGTCATGATTGACATGAATCTCATTAGATCACAGGTACAACATGCTGTGCATTGATGGCAGTCCTGAAACATTTATGACAATTTTTAAAGCATGCCCTGTATTGTTCAGCCTATTACATTATATTTTTTTGTACATCAGAATATCAGAATTATGTAGCCTGAAACCACTGCGTCTACTTCACCCACTACTTACTGAAAGTCAATGTCAAACTAAAAAAGAATCTTATGGTCAACATATTCATTAAAGATACAAAGTTTGTTTAATATGATTGCAAGAGTCACTGAAACTGGTGAAAAAATGAAAGTTTCTTAATGTAATACATTATTTCAGATAAAATTAGGAAACATTTAGAAACACATGGATTAATCATATTGAGGCAGCACAGATTTGTGCTACGTTTGTCAAATTTAGGGTGAGAGTCTAAATTTCCTGAACAATGCCATGTTGGTTGGCTGGATCCTGGACTATGTTCAAAGGATTATTCAATACAAACCTGCACTTATTTTGAATACTGTGCCCAGTCCAGGCCCCTGTATGTATTGGGTAATATTGAGGTTTTAACAAAGATTCTGAGGATGGCCACAAGATTGATTCCTGATTTAAAATACTTTAGCTACTCAAATAGGCTTAAACGCTGGTCTATTTACTTTAGAACAGTGCACACTCAAGGGAAATTTGATTGATGCCTTTAAAATAATGAAACGACCAGACTATGTCCACATTGACAAATTATTTCAATTAGGTAAGTTGGGAAGGACCAGGGATCATGTTTATAAGTTATGCAAGTGTAGAAATACATTGGATGGTTCACAATTCTTCCTTTTCCAGAGAATAATGTTTTTTTTAGATTAGGTTCCCTACAGTGTGGAAAATGGCCATTTTGCCCAACCAGTCCACACCAAACCACCGAAGAGTAACCCACCCAGACCCATTCCCCTCTGACTAATGCACCTGACACAATGGGCAATTTAGTATGGCCAATGCACCTGCCCTGCACATCTTTGGACTGCGAGGTGGTTCGGGAACAAATGAATGCTGGTTTGTAGTGAATATTCAAAGAAGAGCTGGACCAAGTGCAATTTTCAAGATTATGTTTCTGACTAATGAGGTTGGGTTTGCTAACTTTCTCCCTTGGAGATGACATGGCACCTGATGGGTTGGGGAATGTCTATTTCTAATGCATATGATGTACTATTAATGATTCAGTGCTCTTTTCCTGTCTGACATTTTCTTATATTTGAGAAAGGCAATAAGTTTTTTTTATGTGGTTTAGTTGTCGGTATTCCAAATATTTAGAGTAGGAAGTGGTTGTGGCTGAGACCACTAGTTCTTTTAAGGTAAAACTGGATGAATATTTGATATAAAGGGAGGAACTATGGGGATTCAGTGTGGCAGTTGGATTAATTTTTGATTCCTCCAGCAAAAGCCACAGACATTATGAATTCAATAGCCTCCTTGTGCATGGCATCATGTCTCCTGTAGTGTCATGAGATTTCTATACTATGTACCAACACTTTTAACTTTATAAATATGCACCAGAAAGATCAAATTCATTATTTATCTTTATACCCAATATCACCAGAATGCGTCTCCCCATACATTGAATGCATTCTCAGAGAAATAGAAGGGATAATTGATTTGTAAAGGACAGTCATCAGCGAAATCCACCATAACAAATGATATCTTAATTACAGCAAATGAAGAAGTCTTGCAAACAAAAAAAAACCCCATACAGTCATAAAGGAAAGTGGAAAGTATGGGTTTACATCCAATTGCAAGAAAACATGGACTATGGTAATAATAAACAAAAGGGACATTCAAATAAACAGCAAAGTAAATGGAAACATGTTGGAACAGGTCAATCAATTCAACTAGCTAGGAAGCACAATAATATCCCATGTTAAAAGCAGTAAGGATTGGACAATGCAAAAGTAATTTTACAAAATGAAACAACCTTTTAAGAAATGACAGCTTGGGTCTTGAAACATGAATCTAGTAACTAAAATGTTATGTCTGGTCAGTAACGAATTGTGGATGTGAAGCTTAGAGCATTAGGAAAGATTATAAGAAAATCAACAGTTTCAAAATGTGATGCTTAAGAATGACCCAAAGGGTATGTTGAGGGAAGAGTAGAAAAAGTACTGGGTAAGACAGGAAGAACAAGAAAAGTTTGAAATCATATCAAAAGCAGAAAAAATGAGTTTTTAGATTAGATTCCCTACAATGTGGAAACAGGCCCTTCAGCCCAACAAGTCCACACCGACCCTCCAAAGAGCAACCCACCCTCCTCTGAAAAATGCACCTAACACTATGGGCAATTTAACATGGCCAAATCACCTGACCTGCACATCTTTGGACTGTGGGAGGAAACCGGAGTACCTGGAGGAAACCCACACAGACAGTCACCCAAGGCTGGAATTGAACCTGGGACCCTGGTGCTGTGAGGCAGCAATGCTAACCACTGAGCCACCATGCTGCCCCTTAAAGTAGCAGTTTTGAGTTTATAAAACTCACCCGAGCTAGGTAGGAGTCAAACCTACAATCTTCTGATCTGTAGTCAGGCGCGTTATCCATTGCACAACCAGCCCACACATGTTATTTGCACATACAATCTGTGAAGGAGGATTGGAGCCTAATCACCATGGAAGGGATTAACAAAAGAAGAGTAAGAGGCCTGTAGTGAAGGAAGCAGCTAGAATACATTAGAGAATGGGTTAACCAGATCTCCAACAAGAAGTTATCCATTGTTGCTATTACTGGAAAGTTTGGAAGACCATGGTTACCCATACCATTTGGCATGACACTGGACAAATATGCCAACATACATCTATCACATCCTCATATGTCATGTTTCATCATCTTTATTCACCAGAAATAGTACATAAATCACTGATGCTGACTCTTAAATCCTGATTAACAATAGGTTACTCTGAAATTCACAATGAAGAGTTTTGGAAGGAGGCATTCTATAGCTTGTGACTGAGACATTGCTTCCTATAGTTTCTTGTAAGTTTATATGTTTTCATTTCTGTATTTTGTATGAAAATAATTTCTAGTTTTTGTTTATCAAACTTTCTCCTACATTATTTAAAAGAAAGGTAGTTTGGAGGAAAAATAATGAGGGCACACTCTAAGTACACCCTCAGAAAAGGAAGGTGTCCATAAATTGAAGCTTTTTTTTTAAGCCAGACAGAAAAAGTGTTCGCAGCTGTTCACTGTAGAAGCAGGTCTTAATTATGCTTCTGTTACCATAGCAATATTTGATAATAAGCAGTACTCTTAAGACAGAATCTCATACTGTGCTCTAATCTCCAAAGAATAGAAAATGAACATATTATTTTTAAAAAGTACCTTTTGTGTTTTTCATATGTTGTCATGTTTTATGATCCAGTCTCCGCATTTATACTGACTTTTCCTTTATTTCACAAATAAAAATACTGTTATTCAAAGCACAAGAGCAGCACACCACACAAACTAGTAAGATTTTGTGTTCTCTTGGGGATCACACTTTCAATAGGAAATGGAAGTCAGGAACGTATTTTAAAAAGGAATCTACATCGATTTATGCTAATCTCAACCAAGAGTCTTGTCGGGTATCACAAACTAGTTTTAAGTGTAATCAAATAAGGTTATTTAAAAATAAAGATAAACATAAGTAATCATAATAAAACACATTCACAGTAGAAGTTACAATATTTATCTCCTTGAAAACAAATTATTTGAAGTTGCAATCCTATATCAAATTATTTTTATTTGAATTTGGATTTTATCAAAGTAGTGATTTTTTTTCTGATCTTTCATTAATGAGTTTATGCCTGAAAGTTCCAAATCTAACTCAGCCTAACACAGCTGAACTTGGACACAACATTCTTCCAGCACCTGAGGATATTAATAAGTGACAGCCGGATTCCAAGGCAACTGTTTCACAAACACATTTGAAAAACCACACAGTCCATATTTTTTGAATGCAGTTGGACTCCTTCCTCAATCCTTGAGTTTAAAAACCCATTTGAACTATCTTACAACAATTTGTTTTGATCAACAGACCTTGAGAAATTTGTTCATGCTTTTAAGGTGGCCTGTCTTCAATCACATGCTAACATGTTGCTTTTCCACATCCTGCTGTTGGAACATAGCCAACTGTCTAGACAGCAAATTCTTTGTACCTCACAGTATCTCTGCTTTCTTCCACCTGATGTAATCTCTCTTCCTAGATTTTTTTAACACTAAAAAGAAATGGAAGTGACAAGACATTCAGCATTCCCCCTCTGTTTTCAAATGTGGTCTTATGTTCTCACTCATGCAGGATACATCCCCTTCACCCACTCCACTCACCAGCCCAAATGGAACACGCAGAAAGCAAAACATGACGATGGGGTTCAATGTTAGCAGTGCTATCTCAAGCTCATAGTATTTAGGGATGTTTCAGTTAGGTGCATTAGTCATGTGAAATGTAGGGTTGTAGGGTAGGGGAATGGGTCTGGGTGGGCCTCTTCGGAGGGTTGGTGCAGGCCCGTTGGGCCTAACGGCCTGTTTCCGCTTTGTAGGGATTCCGTGGTTCTATGGTATTGTAAATGAGGTCATTGTGCAGGGTGAGACATCAAACATGAGGAATAGGGAGTGGAGTAGATCACCAAGTGTCCTCAGCAAAGAGCCATGAGACAAATTTCCTTGCATCAAGAGCTTAGAGAGTCCAATCTTTAATGTCCTGCTTTAATAGGAGGCATTCAACGGGCTGTTCTCTTTCCATGTGCAGGACATGGCAAGGATAGTGCTGGATATATTACCATCCTAATCAACACTACCTCAATGAGGTTAATCAATACTGCAGACTACTCTGGAGAATGTGACAGCTGCAGCACCAATTACTAGATACCAGCCTATCAAATAACAAAAACTAGTCAGTTGATCCTTTTAGATGATCAGACATTTTGCTATTGAGATCTGGGATGTTAGGTTGAAAAATAAGGTATCTTCTGGCCTCCAAGTTACATTTGATAGTGAAATCTTACTTCAATTAATATCATTCCTGTTCATTTATTGGCAGCCAAACTAAGGTCCAATACCTATCATGCGGTTGCATTCTGAGGATAGCCTCTGAGGATAACAGCTCACAGCAGAAGGAAGAATGGTAGCTGGGAGCAACCATGGTACAAATTCTATCCTGTATTTTCTCCATAGCTAGAAATATCCATGTAGTGAAGTGCATCACCTGCATGCAATTTTTAAACTTTGGTCCACCTAATGTTTTCCATGATTTCATCATTGCTTGTTTATTCTGTTAACACATCGTGTTGCTTGATACTCTTGTTTGTCAAAGCGTTAAATTTGGTTGGTCTTTTAAAAAGGCTGTATTTAAAAGGCTTTTACACTGTTAGAGAATTACATATCTGATTGCCTTAGTCTGTTTGATTATCCTCCAATGTGTCTTCAGATACATTCATTTATTTTCCTTCCTAAAATGTTTGACCTCATTCTTCTCCACAATAAATTTGGCTGTCAACTATGTCTACTGACATTCTACTAATTCAGTCATGTCTTTCTGAAATCTTTTACCAACCTCAATAGTTACCTATCCTGTTTTTCTGCCTGTAACAAATTTTGAGGTTCTGTTTCCTATTAGTAAGGCATCTATTTGCACCAAGAACGAAGTGGATCCATCAGTAGCTGCTACGATACACAAATTCAAAATTATTTTTAATCTGCAACATCCTTTTTTGCTAACCTTTTGTTTTCTGTCTGTCAATCAACATTTCTTCTCCATGCTGTCACATTTCATTAGATGCAATACATCTGATTTTATTTCTAAAAACCTGTTTGTGAGTTACCTGATAAAATGCCATCTGAAAGTTCATTTACTACACATTAATTACATTCCCTTCAAGAGTCCTCAGATCATGTTTTCAAAAATCAGTATTAAACTTGTCAAGTGAGACTTACCTTTGACAAAGCTGAGCTGACTATCACTGCTTAGCCAATACATTTCTAAACATTTGGTAATCTTATCTCAAATTATGGATTTGAAATGTTTGGCCGCAATATAGCAAGCAGTGTGTTATCACTTTGTTTTCAAGTATGCCACCGAGTCTTGTCAAATTTATTTTTAAAATGCTAATATATCTGAATGATGCCACAGCTGTGTACGCCCAAGCACACTCATCATTCACAAAGCAATAAAATAAGCATCTTCAGAGAGCTTGGTGAACATTCTACTATTCAGATTAGCATAAATATTGACAGCAGAAAAGGAAAGGACACAATAATGGCAGAAGCCAAAGTAATGACTTTCAGAAAATACTCAAAAATCACATCAACAAGCTCAGTATTTTTTTTTACCATAGTGTTTGGCTCTGCAATTCTCCTCCAATATTCTTCCGGCTACACCTGCATTCAACTTTGTGTGCCTTATACCACTACATCTGGAATACTCTGTGTGGCTCTACATGAAATTTTAATTTTTCAAACATCGACAGTTACAGAACAAACCCAGCCAAAAAAAATCAATGCCTTCATCAGCATTGATAATTAACTTTTTCCCTTAAGAAATCTTGGGCTTGTGAGAATAATACAAAAAAAATTAGCTGATATTACCAACTAAAGTCATCTTATAAAACAATTTTTCAAAATAAAATTAAAATTGTCACCTGATCAAATTTTGAGGTAAGGGGTGAATGACACTGATGCTATGAAACAAACCTGCTCAGAAATAATTTCATCATAGACACTGAGTTTAGGTGCTGACAAGACAATCGGACTCCTGACTCCATTACAATCTTGATCCAGACATGGACAGAAATAGACTGATCCCAGTGGTGGGTGATGCCCTTGGCATGAAGGCAGCATTTGGCACTTAACGTCCATGGTTAAAATTTGAAATCAATGGGAATCAAAGGGAAAGTTCACTGGTTGTCGGAGTCATACCTAGTACAAAGAACGGTCATGTTGATTGTTGGAGATCAGTCATCTCATCCACACGACATCACTGTTGATGTTCCTCATGGTCATTTTCTAAACCCAAACATCTTCAGCTGTTTTGATAATAACCATTCTTCTATCATAAGGTCAGAAGTGGGGATTTTTGCTGTCGATTACGCAATGTTCAGCACCATTTTCAACTTGAGGGGCTCTTGTGCTGCACTGGTAGTGCCCCTACCTCTGAGCCAGTAGAACTGGGTTCGTGTCCCATTTACCAAACCTTGAACCAATAAGTGGTAAACAAGTTTGGTATTATGTGAGTGCCAGTCAACCACCATCTCCAGCAAACTCTATTTCCATTTCCAACTATCTCCTCTTCACATTACCTTTGCTGAAATTCCAACATTGACCAGAATGGGCCAATAAAATAAATACATAGCTACAACAGCAGATCAAAAGTTGGGAATTCATAGTTGAATAACTCATCACCTGACTCACAAAATCCCTCCACCATTTATATGACACAAATCAGGAGTATGATGCAATACTGTCCACTTGCTCAAGAAGCTTGTCGCCATCCGAGACAATGCAACTAAGTTCATCAGCACTGCATCCAGCAGCTAACCATTATTGATGCACAGTGGGCAGCAGTGTATACCATTAACAAGATGCACTGCAGCAATTCATCAAGGCTCCTTCAGAAACACCTTCCAAAGTACACACTCTATCATCCCCAAAGACAAGGAAAGCAGATGCATGGGAACACTACAACCTGCATGACCCCCTCCAAGTTAAGCACAATCCTGACTTGGAATGATATTGTTATTCTTTCTAATAGCTCAATGGAAGTGTCTATGCCACCTGGACTGAAGCAGTTCATGAAGGTAGTTCACTATCATCTTCTCAAGTAGACTTAACAAGGGGTAACAATGTTGTCCTAGCCACTAGCAACCACATCCTAAGAAAGAATAAAAAAGATAGATCTAATTAGAGGAGATGATAGGTGAACAAATGTTGGAAGGTGTAGAAAACATGCAGACTGAGTTAGACAAAATCTAAGCATGAGTTATGTGAAGCATAAACACGGAAATAAACCCATTGGGTAGAATAATCTTTTCCAGTGCTGTAAATTCTATGTAACTGCTGCCGCCAAAGGGAATAATTCCAGGAAAGTGATAATTAGTTGTTTCTCTTAAACTTCATTTTCAAAATAATCTTTTGATGTGTATACAAAACTGTGTAGTAAATTTGCACTCACCATTGCTTATTGATCTGGATAAAATATGGCTCTTGTGTGCTTTACAGTTTTTAGACAACTATAATGTAGCTATGCCCCTGTTCAAATGGGCATGTCTGAAAGGCACAAGATAATATGGTTCCATGAGGGGAAAATGACTCAACTCTGAAAGATCTCTCTTTGAGGAAGAACCTTTTGTATTCTCTTGACCCATCAAATTCAAACGGGCTGTCATCAAATAGTTCTGATCCCAAACAGTGTGTTGCTCCCAGCATGAGCACAGTCATGTTGCAAGCCAAAGTACTCTGCATTGTCCTGTAACTACCCTGTAATAGCATTGTAAAGCATATAATTTTATTTAAAAAAAAACACTTCTATGACTTTCAATATTGTTTTACACACACTATCTTTTAAAGGTGATATTTTTAACATCGATACAGATGTATAATTTGTAATTTCTCATTGTTATAATTTATCTTCTGTTTCAGTCAGCGTGGGGTGCAGAACAGCCAATGGATCTGCTATCACTTGTTTTACAGCAATTAGACTGAAAATTCTGGGATGAATGGTTGCCATTAGACTTTTGAATTAACATTCATTCACATGTGCTCTGCCTAAATTTAAGTCCTTTTCTCACAGTTTGTTAGCATTTCTGAGCTTTTTATCTTGTCATTTTTTTGTCAGTTGTGGTTTGCTATTGCTTTTCACTCTTAGGAGCCGAAGAGGAGATACAGCCCAAGTCTCTGTCAGAATGGGAATTGAAACCACATGGTTTGGTGTTATTCTGAATCACACGCTAATCATTTAATCAATAGTGCTATCTGGTCTCACAATGAATTAGTGCATAATACAAGATATTAATACACATTGCAATGCTTATTAAATTGTATACACATCATCTTCACAATGTTAAAGAGGATCTTATGTGTTTTATTCCCCAAAGTATTGAAATATCACTGTGAAATATTGGTGTACACAAAATAATAGTTTCATAATGAAATTTTTCACTCTGTTTAATAGAACTGCTAACATGTTTAAAACAAATGGGTTACCAGTTCAATCAAAACAGCAAAGCAAAGAACTTCTTGCAAACAAATGAAATTCATCCGGAGTGATGGATGAGAAAAGTAATTGGTGGAATCTAAAGGTTCTGTTTATACTAGTCAGTTTGAGAATCAGGCTCCAGCAATGATTGAGTGACAGGGTCAACAAAAACACTCTTAGTTAATATTCATGTAATATGTGAAGAAATAAAGGCAATGCATGAATATATTTATTGTTGAGATGAATGTACAAATGCTAATTTTTCTGCCCTAACTCGTCTAATGCAAATGGTATTATTAGTGCCTGAAGGAATCTGTCAAGAATCTAACTAAGATGTTGTCATCATACACATGAAACACATGCTGTAGTATGGTCATTTAAAATTATAATATGGGTTCAATTGATAATACCACTACTGAAAGGCACAGCACAATAAGCTGTAATATTGCTGTGCTCCAGAAGGAAAGATCAGCCTGAATTATCCATCTCATGATGGTGATACAGTACTTCCTCCTGTAAAAAGTGCATGCCTGGCTATCAAGAGAAGGCATTATATGATTTGACTGTGATGTCCATTGGGGTGAGGCAATCTGCCAACATTCAGCCTCGGAAAGTCTAAGGTCACAGCTATACTGTCAGAAGAGCTTCTGCCCACTTCTCATTATTGCTTTCACCTATGATTTCAAAGGAATAAGAGGTGGACACCATTTCTGTAGTAGCACAACAGAGGGTATATGGAGAAATATATTTTGAGTGTTGTCCAAGCATAACCATTTCATGTGAAGGAAACAAATTCAACAATTTGTGTACTTCCAACAATGAATATTTGTGAAATGTATTTTAGGAAAATAAAGCCCACTATGTCATGGAATGAAAGAAGAAAAGTTTACTTTCTCATTTTGGACTGTGGTAACCTTCAAATCTTGAAATTTAGGCAGCATGGTGACTCAGTAGTTAGCACTGCCGCTCGCAGTGCCAGGGACATGGATTCGATTACAGCCTCAAGCGACAGTGTGTGTGGAGTTTGCACATTCTCCCCGTGTCTGCGTGGGTTTTCTCCCACAATGCAAAAATGTACAGGTTAGGTGAATTGGCCATGCTAAATGGCCCATAATGTTCAGGGATTGTAGGTTAGGTGCATTAGTCTGCGGTAAACATAGGGTAGGGGAATGGTTCTCGTGGGTTACTGTTCGGAGCAGTGGTGTGGACTTGTTGAGCTGAAGGGCCTGTTTCCACACTCTAGGGATTCTAATTCTAATTCTAAGCACTGTAAACCCTAGGAACAAGGAATATGATTTCTGTTAGATATCGCAGTATATAAATGGTTTAGAGTTCACTACTTCATGCAGAGAGTGGTGAACATGGAAGGGGTTATGAGGTGAGATGGTGCAGAATTAAAAGCAAAACAAGATTGATGCTTGAGATAGTGGCCAATTGGGAGGTACTTCATTTACACGGAGTGATAAAAACTCACATTCATGCTTCATTTTATATGTAAGGAAATTGCTATTTTTAAAATGGAAGCCAATTAAAATATGACATTATAGTTTAATGAAACATTGGGTATTATTTTGAATGAAAAAAGAATTAGCTTTGCCTTTCACTTATGTTCATATCTCAGAATTTTATTTGTTGAACCCTTTAGTAATATTATAATTTATTACAGAAATGTGAAATGAAGTACTACCAAATTAAGCTCTTGTTAAATGTGCTTGGTAAATTGGTACTCACTTCAATTGATTAAAGAAAGCTGTTTGATGCAACTTTTCTAGCCCACTACTGTTGATCCAAAAAATATGTATATTTTGGTCTTTTTGAGTAGTGATGCAGTAGATGGCTACTGTTCTTACCAGAGCTGCCCCAACTTAAAGGTGAGCATGGCCTCCTGCACAGAATCAGAGATGTTTTATGGCACAGAGGGAGGCCTTCCAGCTCATCTGCATCTGCAATGGCTCCCCAAATGAGTATTACAAAAATGCGATTAACTCATGAGACTTACACATTATTTCCAAGTCAGTAATTATCTAATGTCCTCTTGAATGCTTCAGTTGAACTTGCCTCCATCATGTCTGCAGGCAGAACACTTGTGTGAAAGTGTTTTTTTTCTCACCTCACATTTGCTTCTTCCGCAAATTGCTTTAAAACTGTGCTATCTCATGCTTGATCCTTTTAAAAACAAGAACAGTTTCTCTTTCAGTTTCTAATGAACTTCATAAACCTTCCATCTGATCTTTTCTCAGCCTTCTTCTATCCAAGGACAACAGTTACAACTTCTCTTCTCGAGCAGGATTTATGCATGTCATCCCTGGAACCATTCTTTTAAATCGCTTCTGTACTCATATCCTCCCTGTAGCACAGTGCTCAGCTAAGGTACAGAATACCTTAGCTGAGGTCTAACAAGTGTCTTATGCAAGTTCAACATCATCTCCTTGCCCTTGTACTCCATGCCCCCTCTGTTAAGTCAAGGATACTGCATGCTTTAACTGCTCTCTCCACCAGTCCTGTCACCTTCAATGATTTGTGAATATATACATCCAGGTCCCGCTGCTCTGCATCCCCTTAAAATTGTACCCTGTAGTTTACATTGTCTGTCCATTTTCTTCCTACTAAAATGCCGAATCGCATTCTTCTTGGTAATCAACTTCATCTTTCATCTACCTACCACTCCACCAACTTCTCAAAATCCCCTTGAAGTTCTGCATTACTCTCCTCATTGTTCACCATAGATCATATAGAAACTTTGAAGTTGTCCCTTGCACTGGAAGGTCTAGATCATTAATATATGATCAGGAAAAGCAACAATCCCAATAGGAATCTTGCAAAACTGCACTACAAGTCTCCCCTCTTCAACATTAAAAATATCCACCTACCATTACTGGGGCCTCAATGCTTTACAATTTGTGTAAAAGTTTGGATGAAGGGATTGAAGGGAAGGTAGCTAAATTTGCTAACGGCACAAAGACAGGTAGGGAAGAGAATTGTGAATCAGACTTAGGAGTCTACAAAACAGATATAGATAGGTTAAGTAAGCAAGCAAAGATCTGGCAAATTGGAATACAACGTGGAAAAGTATAAAATCGTCTATTTGGTAGAAAGAATAAAAAAGCAAACTATCTAAATAGTAACAAGTTGCAGGGATTTGAGATATTGTCATAATTCATTCACAGGATGTGGCCTGTGCTGGGTAGGCCAGTATTTATTGCCCATCCCTAATTGCCCAGAGTGCAGTTAAGAGTCAACCACAATTCTATAGGTCTGGAGTCACATGGAGGCCAGACCACATAAGGATAGCCATTTCCTTCCCTAAAGAATATTAGTGAATCCGAAGATTTTTTTCTGACAATCAGCAATGGATTCATCGTCACCATTAAACTCTAAATTCCAATATTTTATTGAACTCAAATTCCACCATCAGCTGTGGCAGAATGTGAACCCAGATCCCCAAAATATTATGCCGTTCCTGGAATAATAGCTCATTGATAATACCACTAGGCTACCACTTCCCCCTTAAATGCGCAGAGATCTGGGTGTCCAACTGAATGAATCACAAAAGGTCATTACGCACATACAGCAAATAATCAGAAAAGCTAATAGAATGTTATGGCTTATTGCAAGGAGAATTGAATGTAAAAGTGGGGACATTATGCTTCAGTTATGCAGGGCTTTGGCAAGACTACATTTGGATTATGGTGTCTAGTTTTGGTCACTGTAGTCAAAGGAATGTTAATGTGGTGGAAGTAGTTCACAGAAGCTTCATTCTACTATTACCTGGAATGAGTGGATTTCTTCGTGGAGGAAAAGGTGGACAGATTAGGCCTGTATTCTCTAGAGATTAGAATAATCATAAATGGATTAATTGAAACAACATCCTGAGGGTACTTGACCAGGTGGATGTTGAAAGCATGTTTCCTCCTGCAGGAATATTGAGAACTAGGGGTCATAGTTTAAAAATAAAGATGAGCCCATTCAAAACAAAAGATGGGGAAACTTCTTTTTCTCTCTCAGAACATTGAGTGTCTATGGAAATCTCTTCCTATCCTCTATTTCCAATCACTCAGCCAATTTTGTATCCATATTACTCTCATTAATGTTTTTCTTAACTTTTCAAAAAAACTCCAGCAAGTTCATTCAATATGATTTCCCCTTTAGAAATCTATGCTGGTACTTCCTAGTCACCCCACCTTTTCTCTATGCGACTACTAATTCTATCCCAAATAACTGTTTCTACAAGCTTCCCCACCACTGAAGTTAAACTGACTGGTTTGTAATTGCTGGGCATCTCCTTACAATTGTTTTTGAACAGGGCAAGTCCCCATTGCAATTTTCTAGTCTTCTTGCTCCTTCCCACAGTTTAGAAAAGTCTGGAATATCATAGTCAGTGTGCTGTAATTTCCACTCATTTCTTTCAATATCCTTGGGGCATCTTATGCAGTCCTGTGCCTTGTCAACTTTTGTACCTACATTCTGTCAAACATTTCCTTCTTATCCATTTCTAATGACAAAGTTTCCTTCTCTGTCATCATGGCCTGAACAGTGTCTGTCTTTGATAGCGATAGATATAAAATATTTATTTAATACCTCAGCTATACTGCTGCTTCCATGTGTAAATTCTTTTTATTGTTCGTAATTGATCCTACCAACCTCTTATTCCAATCTATCCTGCCAAGCTCTTCTTGCTGCATTGAGGTTGGCTCTTGCCAATTGATTTTTCTTACACTGATTGACCATCATCCTAAACTATATGATAAAATGACCACTGTTTCTAAATGCTTCCCTGCTAACATTTGATCCATTTCATCATTTCCAAGGAATAAGTCCAACAGTGCAACTATTCTTGTTGGACTTGACGCATACTACTCTGGAGAATTCTCCTGAATATAATCTAGGAACACTTGATCCTTACTATCCCTTACGATACCTGCATCCAAGTTTTTATTTGGGTAATTAAAGTCCCCCATTATAACTACTGTTGCATCTTTCTGTAATTTCCCTGCAGATTTCCTTCTCTAAATCCTCCAGATGGTGATCTATAAACTTGGCCTAGTAATGTAATTGTACCCTTTTTGTTCATTAGCTCTAGCCAAATTGATTCTCTCCTTTGAAACATCTTCTTTCTTCAAAGCACTCCTTACTCAATATTGCCATCACTCCTCTTTTCCTATCTTTTCTGAAAACTTTACATCCAGGAATATTTAACACCCAGTCTTGCCCATCCTTGAATCACGTCCCTTTTATTGCCACAACAACATATTTACACATGGTAATCTGCAGTTGTAACTCTCCAGTCTTATTTATTCCCCTCATATACCTGCATAGTAATCCTGATTTAGATTTCAGTACTTTCACCTTTTAATCCGATTTCACCCTTTAACTTACAATTCTCTATGTTAGTACTACCTATTGCTTCAATATTTTTTGAACCCTGATATTTTTCTCTAATATTCTTAGTTCCCACATGCCTACCACATAAGGTTAAAGCCCTCCCGACAACATGAGTAAAACATTCTACGAGAAACTCAGCCCCAGCTATGCAATCTTCCCCAGAGCCAGTCCCAGTATCCCAAGAATCTAAAACTCTCTCTCCTGCACTTTCATTCGAATCACATATTCATTTGCCACCTGCAGGTCCGAGCGTGATCCATGTGACATTTAAATGTCACAATGCATTCAAATAAAGTGATGGCGAATATTCCATCCACTCAGAATGTATCCTTCATTCAGCAGGAATGAGCCATAAAGTTCTATGAAGTTATTAAAGGGTTACAGCACGTATTAGCTCTATGATACCAGCTTTACAATACATTATTCATTTTTATTTTGTCATTTGAACAAACATTGAGATTCTTGATGCTAATGCACCTGATTCAGAGCTGCAAGTATTATTGGTACCAAGTAAAATTCAGGTATAGAATCCAGTACATCTTCTATAATCATTTGTTTATTCATCAAAAGCTTCTAAGTATAGCGATCTGGAATTAGGATTAATGTTAGAACTTGTATGATCACCATTTCATTTATCAAATAGCACAAGTTGAAATAAGGCATGTTAAAAAGCTTAGCGTTCACCAGAATAGCAAGACCTAGACAACGCGATGCCACATATCTTATCTACAGGCCACACTAACACATAATGACTGTGGTAACTAGTTTGGCAGAACTGTTCCCTCAGCTGCTTTGCACTTATAGGGGTTAAATACACATGTATCAAATAAATACTTGATGCAAGTCGCAACTGCCAGTACCTTTATCTAGTTACCCATTGAATAGCAAAGCAACAATGACAAAGCAGTTTACTGTATTGTTAAAAGCAGCACAATAGTTCATAGCAACCACGCAGTCCATTCTATGCATCAGTGAGTGATCATGTATTATGCAGATTGTTTGTTACAATGATTTAATTTGGGAACCTCTTTGCTCATCTAAGTGTACAAAGACTTGCAGTTGCAGCTTATATATGATTATGCATGAGTGGTAATGAAAAATGCTGCCAAGTGTAATGCACATCAAACTGGCAGGCAACACCTTGTGGTATGCAAGCTTGGAGCATCTACTTAGTAGATGGTACTGTTCAGTGATTAGGCACTGAAAGGTTTCTGAAGGTATCTATCGTTTTTCATTCAAGTTGCTACATTGGCTGTGTGTACTGTCCATTACATTGACCATAATTTCTGATCAGATATGCTGCATCGCTTTAAATTTGAGAGGGTTTGCAGGATGATAAACAGAAAACTGTCTTGGCTGAATTGTATGCTGCAACACATCTACCTTACCAGTCATCAAATGGTGTTGACAGTGTGTGGGGTAAGATATATTTTAGGTAAAGCACTGCTTCATTATTCAGCCACAGATTTCAAATTTTGCCTTCATATTCATTCCCTTTCATGACTTTGTTTTTAAACTGAAATCAGTGAAAATGCAAATTGGACACATGCAGGGTTACACCCTCTATGAAACTGAAAATTGCTCCTCCCCCAGAATGAAGCTCAAAATGATACCAATGAGTGTCCATTTCACTGGTCTGTGGTCTTTCAATATTAGCGTTCATTCCTCACCTTCTCAACATTATTCTTAATCAATTAATTGTTCAGGTAACTTGGCACTCTCCAATAGTCTAAAATGGGTAACAAGCCAGTTGTTCCCTCCTGAGTTTTATTTTATGATAGTGTTTTCTGTGATCTGTAGAATAGATTTTATTAATTCACATTTCTGATGCAGATTTATTTCCACTGAGAACTTAGGTGCAAAAAGCACTGACCCCATGGGTGAAGCGACACTGCTGAGTGCATGAAATGGTTTGAGGAGCTAACACACATTTCATATTCCTTGTGTGAAGTAGGTCTGCAGAATTTGCTGTTTACTCATCAATCTCTCACATTATCTGTTACTTTTGTCAGTGTGAACAACTAGTTTGGATCAACTTTATCAATCTATCTTCATCGCCATGACAGCTGCCACCTGCATAGAGCAAACATCTCATTGAAAATGCAACAAATGTTATTCCACCTGAATAGTTAGTGTGTTTGAAAGACATATAATATATCTTGGAGCTTAGATGATGGTTTCTGGCATCATTGGTGTTCTATTCCAGAAACTTCAGAGAGATAGAACTGGACTCCAATTTCTAACAAAGAACAAAGAAAATTTTTAGCCCAGGAACAGGCCCTTCAGCCCTCCAAGCCTGAGCCGATTCAAATATACTATCTAAACCTGTTGGTCAATTCCTAAGCATCTGTATCCCTCTGCTCCCCATCTGTCCAGACGCATCTTAAATGAACCTACCATGCCTGCCTCTACCACCTCTGCTGGCAACTCGTTCCAAATGCCCATGACCCTCTGTGTGAAGTACTTACTGTGTGTGTCCCCGTTAAACTTTCCACGTCTCACTTTGAAAGCATGACATTTCGTTATTGATACAGATAGTTTATATCTTTTAGCTACAGAGATATGTGTTACAAACATGCACCATCTAATCCAGAAGCAACAACTTCAGTCTTTTCCTATAAGCAGGAGCACAAGTGAATTCCCAGTAAATGTCCACTATGAGAATACAATTGAACACCCAATCAATATTAAATCGAATCCTTCATTGAGCTGTACTGTAGTAGTACACTCCAACCTTTGTGGTGAGCTGTCAGCATAGAACAAATTCCAGATTTTGAAAATTAAGGTACACATTAAAACCAAAATCATAATTGCACCTGTATTTTTACTAACTGTCTCATTTTCCCCTTATCAATTTCTTTCTTTGCAGCTGTTTGGCTATTGGATTGAAAGCTACATTTGCCAAATGAGGATTGTTCAGCAACCATTATGGTTACAAAAGCCTTCTATTAAATGTATGGTGACTATAAATTCTGTTCTATCCATTCACCACCCAATAATAGCATCTTGTTTTCTCTTAATCCCCAGAAAGAAGAATGTGAGTCATTACTGACACAGGCTGCAAACATCAGAGATCACAACTCTTAGATCAAAGGATGGGAGCATAATCTCCCATATGAAATTGCTGCCAAATGCAAGAAAACTGGCAATCAGCTTTATTCTTTACGCAAGGATCTGTCCTCTGTTTGTTTTGCTGTATCTGTTCTTGTTAATGCCAAGAAATTTCATAATTGACCAGTAAATGCTATTGATAAAGTATGTGATTAACTAGCAGTGCAGTAAAAGTAAGTGAAGTTCAGGAGGGTAGGTGTTACTTTAATCAAACAAGTTAATGGCCAAGCAGTTCCCAGAAGAGGCTTGTGCTGTGCGCAAATGTCCTTCAAAGGCATCACTTTAGGCAGAAATAAAACAAAAAAGAAACAGTGAAGTAATCTGTTGGATGGCTTCCTGCTGTGAAAAATCACCTGATGTGACATTTCCTTCAATCTACGTGATAACTCCATGGATCAGTTCTCCACTACACCACATTTCCTTTACTTCCTTCTGTTTTGGGCAGTAAATGAAAATCAATCCATTTGAAATGTTAGCATGCTTTATTTTAAAGAAAAAGCTGCAGGTGGATCGAATGGTGCAGAATCCCAAAAGGATTCAGGTAAGAGATATTCTTTAGGCAGGCTTAAGTTGTGTGTTATAGCTGCATTTTTAAAGCTACTTGAAATTCGTGGTGAGGCCAGGATCAATATTCTAATCCTAGTTACCATGATCAATTGATATAATAGACTTGACAAAGTGGAGGTCCTGTCTTTAGACACTCTTGAAAGTCTACAACCAATGGTGCTACCTCCAGGCAGGGTGGGGGCAGGACGACTTTGCCAGGTGTTTGCTCAGAACATAATCAGTATTGTGAAAAGTAGCTGGGTAAAAGAAACCTGTTCTCAATGAGCATGAGCTGAAAATGTGTTGCTGGAAAAGCGCAGCAGGTCAGGCAGCATCCAAGGAACAGGAGAATCGACGTTTCAGGCATAAGCCCTTCTTCAGGAGGGCTTATGCCCGAAACGTCGATTCTCCTGTTCCTTGGATTCTGCCTGACCTGCTGCGCTTTTCCAGCAACACATTTTCAGCTCTGATCTCCAGCATCTGCAGCCCTCACTTTCTCCTCAATAAACATGACCAAGTCTCATTCTCTATTATAAGAGATTTGAATAGGCATAAATAACCAAGACTACAAGCTGGTAAAAACCATTGGTTTTAACCACTGCTTGCAATGTTGCAACCGTTTGTGCATTTGAACGGTGGTTCAGTGGCTAGCTCTGCTGCCTCACAGCTCCATGGATCTAGGTTCAATTCCAGCCTTGGGTGACTGTCTGTGTGGAGATTGCATGTTCTCCCATTGTCTGTGGGTTTGCTCTGGTTTTCTCCCACTGTCCAAGGAAGTGCAGGTCAGGTGGAATAGCAATGGAAAATGCAGGGTTAAACGTGATAGGGTCTGGGTGGAATGCCCTTTAGAGGGTCAGTGCAGACCTGATGGGTTGAATGACCTCCTTCTGCTTACAGGGATTCTATTTTTCTAAGAAAGTATGAAGAAAAAATGTTAGATGATGACCAATACCACTAATACCAACCCCAACCCCAACACCCTCCGACAGGCTTGCAACTTCTGGGTCCTAAGGAATGTGGGTGAATTTCTAAACTTCAAAGGATGCAATGGAGAGCTGGGAAGTAGTTGTACACAGTTCCTGTGAGGGTGTGAGGAGCAACTCCCTTGCATAGTTGTGCTGCCCCTGGGTGGATCCACTCATGCCAGTCGATGTGCCAACCATTGGCTTCCACATACAGAAGCTGCTGCCATGCACTGACCTCTGAATTCTGCACAGCAGAAAAAGTAATGAGAGGGAACATTGATAGGGTCTGCAGGGAGAGGGGAGGGGTATCTCAGGGGACTGATGGCATGGTCAGGCTTTTTACTCCCCCTGACAGTGGCTACCTCCATGCTTTCCATCTGTTGCTTTAATTACTACCAAATTGAATATTTAAATTAGTAAGGCATAGAATATGGCCTAGCTTGTGAGATGAGCTTGATGAGATAGGAAGTCGAGCATTAATAAGGTGAGATGCGTTATTAATAAGGCATTTAGCAAGCTGTAGTCCTCTGTGAAAGATAATCCTCTGCTATGTAGCAAGAAACTCACCATGCCACTCGGCAAAACCATAAAAGATAGAATGAGATATTCCCGAAATTGAATTGGCCTTGCCAAACTTCTCATTTGATTCTGCCAAACATATCTCACCACATCATTCACACCCCTGTAGGATTTCACCCAAAAATGTCTGATGCATTTTGAAAACTTGGCACAATGCAAATGATCAAATTTCAGAATTCAAATTCAGCTCATGTGAACTTCTAACAATAAAAAAGGGATAAGTTTTAAAAATAATTACAATGGAGCAAAAGAGACCAAGGAGCTATATAATACCAGGGAGCAGAAAGATGCAGACAACATTTAACTCCACACTGTCTTGTGTTAGAGGCAAGAGAGTCACAGCTCACTCATGAAAAACAAGTTCAGGAGAGCTACCAAATTTTGGAACATATAAAATCACTGTTAAAGTTTAAATAAACAATAAAAAGGAATTTTATTTCAAAAGGCCTTGACCTGTTTATTTCAAAACATATCTTTTCTATTACATTGGCCAACCGTATGACACAAGGTGATTCTGTGATAGATATAATGAACAGACACACCGAATATTGAAAACTCCAGACACTTACTTTGAATGAGAGAATTCCAATATCCTACAGTGTGAAAGTCAAAAAAAATGTTTCCTGATTTCATTCCTAATTGGCCAAATTCTACTTTTAATTTTGATAACAGTACATACTGTTCACCATCCAAGGAATTGGTTTCTCTTAATCTACCTTTCCCAATTGTATTATTACTTTAAATACCTCAATCAGATCATTCCACATGCTCTAATCATTAGAAAATAAAAAAAACTAAGTTTACGCAACATGAGAAATGTAAGTAATTTAGAAGCTTGAATTCATTTATTGTTGAGAAAGAAATTAGTGCAATATTCATAACAGAATCCTGGCTCAGTGATCACCTGAGACTCCTCTTTGTTTCAGGTCACACGTTATGATTGTTAGAAGAACGAGTGAGGAATGCCACAGAAAACTATAAAATTCCAATAGTATGCGACACAGTAAGTGCAGGAAAGATGTTCTCAATGACAAAGGAGTCAAGAATCAAGGGTTACAATCTAAGGATACATGATAATACATTTAGGACTACGGTGAAGAGAAATTTCTTCATCGAAGGATGATAGGCCTGTGGAATCCTTGACCACTGGAAGTTGTTAAGGCCAAAACCTTGAGTGTTTCAAGGAGAAGTTAGAAATAGTTCTTAGGGCCAAAGGGATTAAAGAATAGAAAACAGGAACAGGGTGCTGAATGGCCTTCGCCTGCTTCCATTTTCTACATTTCTACAACAAAGTCAAACCGTTAGTAACCAGCTACATTGATAGTAACTCAGTGGCAGGCTTGCCATCCATGGACATGACAAGGAAACCTGTGTAGGGTTTCTGGCAGGCTCCTGGAAATGTCCCTTCTTTACTGATACTCAATGCTCACTGAGAGACAGTTTGCCTGCCCATAATTCCCATCCACCTCCCATCCTCACATTGTTGTACAAGATAATGATTTTGAAAGGGAAAATGTGGGAGATTGTATTAGCCTCTACACAATCTGAAGATCTCACAAGTTTAATTGAAGAAACTGATGGGATCCGACGTGTCATCTCTGGCTCCAAATGTCTTTTGGCATTATCCTAAAAAAATCAATAACACTTGTGCCTGTTGCTGTCATGCTATAAACTCCACCTCACTGTTAAGATTCATTTGTGGTATGTCCTCTGCCATTGTTAATCAAATAGACCCTTAAACATGTATAAAAAGGAGGTTTGGTGGCAGCAATCAAATTGTCAATATAATAGGTACCGTCACATATAACAGTACGTGTCATAATAACAGAAGCAGGAGTAAGTCATTTGGCCCATCGAGCCTGCTCCGCCATTCACTAAGATCTTGGCTGATCTATCCATTGTTTCAGTTCCTCCCACCTCCATAACTCTTAGTTCCTCCCTACCATGCAAAAACCCATTCAACTGTGTCTTGAATATATTTAATGAAACTGCCTCCCACTGCTTCTTTGGGCAGAGAATTTGATAGATGTACTACTCTCTGGGAAAAGCCATTCCTCCTCATCTCTGCCCTAAATTTACTCCCCTAATTTGAGGCCATGTCCCCTTATCCTAGTCTCACCCACCTGCGTTATGCATCTGTAGCCTGGGATTCAGCAATAGTACCAGGCCCTGGATGATTGTTATAAAAAACTTTACCACTTCCTTAGTTGTACTGCTGTTCAATAGAGCTGTCAGCCTCTAGTGGTTGGCAGTTCTCAACAGGTGAGATTTCCATCCTGGATCCTTCATTGCAGGAAGACCCACAGATGCCCAAGTTAAATGCCTAAATAGCACTTAACGTAGTCAGCAGGTGAGGTTCCTACTGCTGCCTTGAAATGCTGCCCCTTAAGAGGGTGTGGAGTAAATTTAGTGAAATGATTCAGGGATGAGGATTACAAGACCAGGTTGGAGGTGTTGAGATTACTCTCCTTGGAGTAAAAGATTTTGAGGAGAGATTTGATAGAGACTTACACCATTATGAGCTTTTTTTAAGTAAAAAGAAAAAAGCTATTCACATCAACTGATGGTGCAAGGATTAGGCATCACAGGTGTGTAGAATTGGGAAGAGAAATGCAGGAGGGAGGGGAGATTTGACAAGAATGTTTTTACACAGCAAGTGGTCATGACCTGGAATTCACTGCCTGAAAAGGTTGGAGTAAGCAGCGATGCTGGTTTCAAACAGAAACAAGTGAAATAGACATAACAGCTGTACAGGAATACATCAGCAGAATGGGTCTCAATGAGTTACTCTACTGACAGCCCACCTGGATTTGAAGGGCTAAATGGCCTCAAGCTGTGCTGTTAAAACTCACAGATCTGATCAGTCCATTTCTAGACAGCTGTCTCAATGTGTGAGTGAGAACTGGCACATCTTCCCATTCCAGACATTACTCCCACTGTGCAAATTTTATTAGAAAGTTCCTATTACACAGGATTGGGTATTTCTAAATCGCGCCTACCTTGAAAATGAATGGTCCGGCAACTGAAAGCATTCACTGCCAGAGCTATGAAAGTTGAGCTGCAGGATTGCCCATCTTTCTAACTTACTTCCATTAGCATCACAAGATCATTTTTGTTTTTATTCTTTATATAAGGCTTAATTAAAAGCATCTAAATTATGAGAGTATGTACTTTGGAAACAGTTGTATTTCTATTATTATTACATAGAAAACAACTACATATTAGAATACAGCAAGGAATAAAAAAAATGCTTTATGCTGGAAATTACCAGACCTGTTAGATACTTACAAGAGTTTGTGTTTATATTTCAGATTTCCAGAATACATAGTATTTTGATAGAGTATAGAATGAGAAACAATATTTGATTACTCATGTCTCCTACTATACAAAAAATATTTCTCGGGAAAAATATTGATATGCTATTAGGTGTCACTAAACTTGGGTTTGTTTCAACATCCGCACCTTTTAAGAGGATTGAAGGACGGTGTGAAGTAAGGAAATATTTTTCACTGTTGGAAAAGAGTGGCCAAATTGATTCTTTTTTATTCAATTTACACTATGTTTTATAGTTCATCTCAGGTTTTAATTGTCACAGAAATATTATGGCTTGCATTCCCTCACTGGGGTAATTTAACTTTTATCTTTGAGGGAGAAACAGTGACCATGAAGTGTCTACCTCTTTTTTTTCTAACAGTTTGTGCAACAGAGTGGATTGGCATTATTGAAATCAGTTGCTCATTTGTTATCACCTAACATTTGTCCAACCATAAAAGCTAGAATTATTCCCAATTTCTGCTGCTCAACTGTTTTCTTAATACCTCCAAACTATTAGATTCCTTGCTTCACTCAGTCTTTCCTTCCTAGAGTCACAGAGTCACACAGCATGAAAACAGGCTCTTCAGCCCAATTTGTTCATGCTGACCAGGTTTCCAAAACTGAACTAGTCCCATTTGCCTGCAGTTGGCCCATATCCCTCGAAACCCTTCCTATCCATGAATTTGTCCAGATATCTTTTAAATGACTCTACCATTTTCTCTGGCAATTCATTCCATAAATGCACCACCCTCTGTGTGAAAAGGTCAGTCCTCAGGCTCCTTTTACATCTTTCACCTCTCACCTTAAACCCATGTCCTCTAAATTTGGACTCCCCTACCCTGGGGAAAGGATCTTGACTATTCGCCTTATTTATGTCCCATGTGATTTTATAACCCTTTCAGGTCACCCCTTAGTCTCCTGTGCTCCAGGGAAATAAGTACACTCTAGCCTAATAAGTTCTCTTTTTTTGTAACCTTTACAGTTTAATAACATCCTTCCTATAGCATGGCCTACTATATTCCCAATGTAACCTTACCAATGTCTTGTACAGCTGTAACATGATGTCCTAACTCTTGTACTCAATGCTCTGACAGATAAAGGCAAACATGCCAAATGCCTTCTTCATCTAGATGTCTAGGTGTGATGCCACTTTCAAGGAACTATGTACCTGCACTCCTAGTTCTCTCAGGTTGATAACATGCCTCCCTAAAAAAAGTGATGGAACAAACCTAATTTTGGTGTCACTTAACCATGAATTCTCTGATTAGTTCACCCTCCCTTATAGTCTTTCCTAACTTGATACTGTATTACACAATGGGTTTTGACCCATCATTTACATTTCTGGATGAGTTATCACAGCATACCTGATGCCAAAAGAACTACCTGATGTCAAATAACTATACATTGGCATGCCTAAGTGTTGCCATGAGATGAAGAGAAAAGAAAAGGGTCAGAGGAGAATCTGAAAGAAAAGGATCTGGATTATACTGAATAAAAACAATTAAAAAACACTGAGAATGATCTCTGGTAACTAATTTGCAGAATATTCCTTCCTGATATCCAATTGACAAGCAGCAGCCCTTATTTCCAATGCCTCAGAGCTCAGGTAATATCTATATATTGCTTATACAGAGCATCAAAGTGTTTTAATCTGTAATATTATATTAGAACATGAATCCATTGTGAAAGCAATTCTACTCAGAAAGTTAACCTCCTAAAAGAAAGCTAAATACTAGTGGGAATTTTCTCAGGGTTTCACTCCATCCACTTCTACATTGGAGGTGTAAATGGGATTTCAGTGGAATAGGAAGACCTCTCTGAATATCAACTTTGTTTTTTGTCTGCAATTCTATATATAGTAATGCACAGTTGTTCAACACATGTAGACGTAAAACATTTTTTTCATGAAGATTGTACCTATACTGTCCAAATTATACTGAAATTTGATAATCTGAAGTGCCTCAGACAATCCAAAATGTGGGGGATACATTGAAAATAACAATAATAATGTGTGAATATAGTATCATTACTACAGAAAACATCACAAGGCATAACCACAAACAAATGAATACTGAGCCAAAGAAAGAAATATTAGGAGGATGAGCAAAAACTTGTAGAAGGCAGTGTGGTTTGAAAACAATCTGAACAAGCAAGATGAACTGGATTTGGCAAACAGTTCCATATTGTGGAGATCGAGCCATTGAAGGAAGGCTGCCAATTATGGGGTGGGATGGAGGAATATAAAAGGCCAGAGACAAAGGAACAGAGAATTCAGGTGTGATATACGTTGGAGAAAGATTACCACTTTCTTCTCCTTAGTCAGCAAAGTGAAAATTAAAAAGCATCCTTGCTCCAGCCGATTGTCCAGATTCTGTACAAAATTATGCAGCTGTAAAGACTAAGTGAGGATAGGATTGAACTCAGCTATATTATTCCTGAAGAAGGGATTATGCCCGAAACATCGATTCTCCTGCTCCTTGGATGCTGCCTGACCTGCTGCGCTTTTCCAGCAACACATTTTTCAGCTCTGATCTCCAGCATCTGCAGTCCTCACTTTCTCATCAGCTATATTATTGTCAATATTGAAATATCACAGTCATGACTCATACATAAATAATCTTTACCTGAATGAGTTACCAATGCCCCATGGCTGAACACTTCAACAGCCCTTCCCACTCCACCAAGGACATCTATCGTCAAACCCTAACCACCTAACACCTGGAGGAAGAACACTTCATCTTCTGCCTTAGCACCCTGCAACCAAACGAGATTAATGTGGATTTTAACAGTTTCCTCATTCTCCCCCGCCACCTTATCCCAGTCCCAAACCTCCAACTCGGCACCACCCCCTTGACCAGTCCATCGCCTTTCCCATCTATCTGCTCCACCCTCCTCTCTGACCTATCAACTTCGCCCCTACTTTCATCTACCTATTGTATTCTCAGCTAACCTTTCCCCCAGCCCCACCCCCTCCCATTTATCGGTCAGCTTCCCAAGTCCACAAGCCTCATTTCTGATGAAGGGCTTATGCCCAAAATGTTGATTCTCCTGCTTCGCGTGTTCTGCCTGACCTGCTGTGCTTTTCTAGCACCACACTCTCGACAGCATGCCTGATGCCAAAGGAACCACCTGATGCCAAAGAACTATACATCAACATGGCTGAGTGCTTTCAGGGATTGAGATGAAGAGAACAGAAAAGGTGGGATGGGGGTGGTGTGGGGAAGGAGGGAAGAATGTCAAAGGAAAGGAATTGGATATACTTCTTAAAATCTTGTGAACTTCTTTGGAAGTCTACCTACTGTCACTAGTCATGCATTTCTTTGCCAATTTCAAATTGAAAATGGAGAACTCTAAAAATAGATATTTTATAAACTGTGGAAATACAGAAATCAAAACAGAAATAAATAACTGGTTGGTTAATCGTGTCATTGCCTGCCACAAAAGACTCACATTAATGCTTTATCTGTAGCCTTCATTAGAATATTCAGTTGTAAAACAGTAATTAATATAATTCATTCCAAAGTTGCAAAGGGTTTTGTTTTATTTACATGTAAAAGCAGAATATGGTTTTCCATCAGATTTAGATTGATGTGAAAATTACACATTAAGAACAAGGTATGATGTATTGATATTGAACACATTACTTATTAAAGAAAAATCCTATTTTAATGCAGCCTCACAGAGGATACTACAGCCAAAACACTAACCTCTTTTCTCTTCTCAGACTAATCTATTGTCCATATTTTACACCTTCTGTTTATGGTGGGGCATTCTAAAACTATTTTCCATTGAACAGTTATTTCTAAAATTATTTCAGAAATATTTTGTGTTTGGTTGCTATATTAGTTTACTCTATCTGACTCACAGCCTCCTCCCACTTACCAAGTAAAATACTATTTTTTTTTCCCATTTTCAATGATCTTTCAGCAATTTTTCATGTTATTGAACAGCTTTCTAAAATTTCTGCTTTAATGCCAACATTGATTTCATTGCATTCTGCAGTAGCAGTAGTCTTTTCTTTAATGTATTTGCAGCATGTTCTACTTTAAATTAAAGGACAACTTCATCCTAATTACAATAGAATAAACTGAAAGAAAGGTCACTTTAGACAGGGTTATTATTATTTTTTTTCCTCTCTATCATCCAACTGAGCAAAGCTGCTGATGACGGAAATTAAGTTCAACTCCTTGATTTATAGATGAAGTTTTAATCTGTAATTGTAATTGGGCATCTTTGCTGTCCTATTTCATTCTGTATCAAATCGTCATAGGCTTTTTCTGTTCCTCAAGTTTCTGGCCATCTACTGATGATGTCACCATTGTATTTCATTTGTTAATCTGCTTCTCAGTTTAGGTCCAGAATAAAGCTTCTGGCCTCATTTCACTAACATGTGGTAACATATCAATTTAAAACCATTTGTCCTCCCAACATCAGTCTGTTTATAAATGTTGGGGTGTGGAAGTGAGGACAGCGTAAGAAAGGTAATCATAGCTGCAATGGCCTGCAGGAAAACAATGGATATAATTAACTTACTTTTTTTCACTGCAAATTTAATATTTTTGAGTCAGAATTAGTTCCTGCCGTTGGCCCTAATCCCAGAAACAGAAGCTGCAGACAGACCTTGACAATTGAAGTTTCTGAGATTGTTAATTCAGCACATAAATTTGGGATTTACACAAGTCAATGCACACAATTCCTGGAAACTGAAGCACTGCAAAAGCATGTACTTTTGTTCTTCTGCAAAAAAATATAAATTGAAAAATAGTTGCATGGAAACATGGCAACAAAAAGGTAGACTGGCCTCATGAACTTGATGCGACACTCAATTTTTATGAGTTCAGGTTAGAAGATTATTTCTGAGGCATTGATGGATGGAAAAATTAATATTATAATATAATTTACACATGGATGTAAGCACAGCTGTATACTTCAATGTGAATGAACGAATATTAGATTATGTTTTTTCACACCACCAGACACTGGATAGATGTAAAATCCAAAAACACCAGAACAATGCCGACGGCAATAAAAAAATTGATTGATGTCAAACCACTGCCAAAAGGCACAGGAGAGTTATAAAGTGCAGTTTTGCTTTGACGTTACTGCACTAAAAATGCATTCGCGTTACAGCATTGCTGTGACAATCAGCATTGAATCCTAACTCTAAATACAACAGCTTACAACCTTCAATATGGCAATGGTCTTTAAGAAAACTGATGTTTATTTCAATGCTCACTTTAAAAGAGATCAAATAGTAGGGTCTTAGAGTTTTGTATCAGCCTCAATGAATGAATGCACTCTCAGTGACACTAAGCTATTCATGCCAATACGTTATCAACTTTGAGAATCAATCTGTGTTCAGGAGTAGTTGACTGAATGGCTGAAAAGGACACTATGACGGGCTTCAGCGGGCAAAAATAAGTCAGGTTCCCAGCTCTTCTTGCAATCACCGATTCTTAGTAGAGACTTTATACAGTTGTGAGAAAAGCAGACAAAGCAATTTCACTCACACATGGGATAGACTCTTCTGGACTTGCGTATGTCAAGCTTGAAGCCAGGAAATGGAAGAAAATAGATGGGATGGTGGCATAATTGATTCCTTCAACCTTTTCAGCTTCTAGTGTGATTATGTTCTGGGTGAGAAAGCCCTTGATCTTGCATCTTTTCACTCCCCTCCAAACCCTCCCACCTTCACCACCATGACACTACTCCCCGGAATTTAGCCTCAAGTGGATAATTAGATGATCACTCAGGGGCCTCACCCCTACACCTCTGGTATGAATCCAGTTATAGGCAGGTTGGACATTGGGAAGGGGTTGGCTGGAAACTGAGAGATAAGCCCCTGTGTTTGCTGCTGACTCCCCTAACCTCCCTACAGGCCATACACCACAAACTACCTGCCAAGATTACTCATCCATGGCCTGGGTCATTCCACGATCCTGGGGACTCCAGTGCCTATCCTTCGTGTTGCAGCTACATCCTCCCTAGTGGCATTGCTAGGCACATGAGCCACCGGCCTCTGACTAGTCAGAGCTCTTCATATGGGACACTACTGTCTGTTGGGTCTTGAATCCAGAGTAAGGTCTACCAGTGATCTCACTACTGTTTGATGATGGGCTCATGGTTAAGCAGTCAAAACGAGCCAGCGCAAAGCTCTGCAGCTGGCAGGCAAGACCTCGATCACCAAAACAAGATTCCTGCAAATGTGGTTGTGATATGTATGGAATCATTATTTTGATTTTGTCCAGCTGTAGACCTGAGAAGCATAAAAATTGCTCATAAGTTCAAAGTTGGTTATCCATATTCTAATCGTTTCCATCAGACTGTGTTTTATACAAATGACACAATGCATTTGTCTGTAGCAGACTGACATGACATAAGTATAAATTGTGATTGTTACTGTTGCACCAGGAGTTTTAAGAAACTTTTTCAGAAACATTACCACAAGGCCTCAGATGAAAAATACAAGAGTGGAATGAGCAACTGCTTCATTTGACTGTGACATTCATATAATCAAGAGCATAGTATTTTGCTCAAGACTGTGACACATCTTGTGAAATAGCCTGCTGGAGAGGAATAAAGGGACAAAGAGCAACTGCTGAATTCATAGCATTCAGTAAAAAACAATTATCCAAATACGAGTTAATACAATTTCTTGTAAAATGGTAATTGCTAAATTATAGCAGAATATCTACTGTTTTCTGAAACACTTTGTTTTAGAAGAAAGAGATCATGTTTTGTATGCCAATACAAAATTATGACATTAAAACAATATATGTTATACTCAAACTGCAATTAAAACATAATATTCTGAACTGTCTGCCATGAAGGCTTTCATTGAAGCATTAAGTTTCTTTCTTTAGCAGTTCTACATTTTCAAACAAATCTTCCTTTGATTTTAATTTTTTTTGAGTTTATTGCTCTCCTTTTCCAGGTGCTATCTTCTTAGCCGTGACCTTCCTCCCAGCCTCCCCATGCAGCTCACTCTTCTCCCATGCTGCACCGCGCTACTGCCTTTCCTGTATGCATGTCAGGTAGGGTCTAAAATGAAATATTTGACAAGTTGAGAAAGAAATTCCTTTTGCAAAATTTATCGATGCCAAAATTAATCTTTTTATTTTCAAATCCTCCATGATACTTATTCTAATAATCTCAGTAAAATTACATTTGTATTACAGTAAATTTTAAAAAGACGTATCATGCATCCATAATCACCATAAATTAGAGCTATAAATCTGTGTTCTTGCTTCAGATGCCTACTTCATTTTACATTTTTTATTTCTTTGTTGTCTAATACACAAACATTGATACCTCCCATTAAAAGTTTGTCTATATTAAAATGCTTTAATTGAAAATTATAACCAATGTTTAAAATCCAGACGCAATTAAAATAAAACATGTTACTTCTACAACTAGTTTCAGTTGCACTATAGATGGGAATTTAATGCTTTTCCTTGCAGAGGGTGAGGGCTGTTCAGTTATAGAGTTGTGCTGAATCAAGCTCATTTCCCTCTCTTTTTCTCCCCAAGTTAGAACACACTGCATCCTCTCCCTTTCTTTTCTGGCATTGCTTCATCACAGCCAAGAGTTGTAAAAGTGTTCTCTTTAGAAACAGATCAGAAATCACTCAGTAATAGGAGAGTAAAATATTAAAAATATGGGAGGATACAGGAAAAAACAAATCATTGTTTATATTAATGGTATTTCCTCTTGTAGACTCTGTATACAACGTACACAGTGCTACAGGCACTTGTAAGTACCACATAACATGGTCCTATTACGATGAGGGCTTTTTACTCAAGGCTTAGTTATTAAAAATATACATGTTCAATTTGAGGTAATACTAAATCAGAGAGCCCTTTCAGGAGTTTACATTTATGATGTGATATTAAAATTGCTTCTTCTTTGTCAGAATCCTATTAATAACAACATTCAGTTAAAAGGAATGAATTGAAGTATTTTACAGTTTAGGTAACAAGTGCATGTTATTCTCTGAGAATCTCCTCCTGTACTGAAATAACACCATAGCTCCATATTCTTAATTTAAACAAGTACAGAAGCACAAAGCCTGCTGAGTTACATGAGAAGTCACATCCATCCTTGAGTGTCCTTTATCCATGAGACTTAAAGTCAAAAGGTTTTGTTACTTTAAGTCATTAATTATAATCCATGTCTCTCATCAAGAAAAGTGGTATTTGCTTTTTAAAGCTTTGCTCAAACAGCTTTCCTTTACCAATTCATTGAGATTTCTCGATCATTTCTATTCCCAGATCAGAGCTCAGATATATGAAAGACACTGATTAGGCCCCTCTCACTCCCCCCTAAGGCCCCTATAACTTCCCCCAAGGCCACTCTCACTCCTCCCTAAGGCAGCTATAACTCCCCTTGAGGTACTTCTCACTCCCCCCCACAAGGTCCCTCTCACTCCCCCCCACAAGGTCCCTCTCACTTCCCCCCAAGGGCCCTCTCATTTCCCGCCAAGGGCCCTCTCACTCCCCCCCCAAGGCCCTAAGAAGTCCTCCCTAGGCCCCTATAACTCCCCACTAAGGCCCCTCTCACTCCTCCCCCAGGCTCCTCTCACTCTCCCCTCAGGCCC